>NW_024038767.1:1930000-2494448 GCF_016077235.1 Cyprinodon tularosa | reverse complement strand
ACTTTATAATGACACAGCTCTGAGTGTGATGAAGTGTGATTATGTGCCATTTTTTTATGTCTCGTTTAGCCTGGAGTAAGAAGTTAAAGCTTACTTTAAACTGGAAAAAAACAGTAAAGAAATGTCTTAATTTGAGATGGTTAGAAGAATCTTGCACAACAGTCGCTATGGGAGAGACCATTCAGGCTGTCACTAATTGCAAATACCTTGGTGTTCTACTTGATCTCCAGCTTGAAATAGGCCTCATGGACATTTCCCCTGTGTACTAACTAAGGCACAGCATAGAATTTCCTTAAAATACTGCCTGGTTCTACTATGGACATGTTATGCTAATTTTATTGAAAGTGTTTATTGTATTTATAATATTTGTAAACAAAAGAACTCATACTGGGAAAAGGGCAGGCCAGCACATCTCCATTGGTTCTGATGGTCAGGTAGTGGAGTGAGTTGACTTATTTTGTTTATTAAGCACCACCATCCGTCAGTCCCTGTTATGGAACCTGAACAACAGGCTGATCATTTCAAAGACCTGCCAAAGACTATACTTCCTCTGAGAGTTGAGGAAATTGATAGTCAGTCAAGCGGGCATGATCATCCTATACCACAGTACCATTGAAAGCATGCTCGTCTCCTCCATCCTGGCCTGGCAATAGCTGAAGAAGGTGGTATGCAGGGCCTCTAAAAGCCATTTCCCTGCGTCTTAGCCTCCCATTACAAAACCAGAATAGCCAGGAAAGCGAATAGTATCACCCCTGACCGTACACATCCAGCACACCATCTATTCACACTCCGTTTTAGGGACAGTGCATACCCACAGGCCATCCACCACTTGAATATGTACTAGCACTTCATAGCTACTCCACTACCTGGCCTTACTACCTGTCTTGCTTATTTTGCACAATGTACCTGTTTTACGTAAAAACAGATTCACTTCTCAATGTTTTCGTATGTGCCATTCCCTGTTATTTATGTGCTCCACTGGTTTTCTTTTTTGTTTGTCATATTGTTGAATGTGCAGGGGAGACTGAAATGCATTCTTAGCAATTGTATTTTTATAATGCTGTTATGGCTAATAATCATTAACTTGAGTTTGAACTTATTGCCAACACTGGGAGTTTATAAGCTTCTATAGAGTCATACATGTCACCATTGACTATGATTGGCTTGCCAAGATTTGAGTATAAGAGAATATGTTTTCAAATTGTCTTACACAAATTAAAAAGCATGATGTTCTTTCTTTTCAGCCTAAAAAACCGCCATTGCCATTGTTTCTTTCACAAACAATGGCAATGACAATTCCACCTCTAACGCAGCTAATGACTTGGGCTTTCATCATAAAATGTTGTGTTTGTACCCACTGTTATGTCAAACAATCAGAAACTCATATAAGGTCATTTAATCCATAAGATGGCAAGAAACTGAAAACTGTCATATTGGCATTGTTAATCTGCTTAATGGGGAAGGTGGTTTTCACTGTCACTTCTATGCTTCTTACCCACTTTCTTTTCAAGGCTGTTACTGAGTTATGAAGTGCACTTCTAAGGTTTTGCCCAAGTTGCTATGTAAGTTATCGTGTAGTAGTGGATAGCCTGCTATATACTGCCCTACGAAGGCAACGTGCAGTAACTACGCCTGCATTGCATTCAAGGTCTTGGTATTAGGTTGGATATTGTAGTTACTGCAAATCTGACATAAATATCTCAAAAGCGGACACATTTGAATCAGAAGGCTTTGTCACAAGATAAAGGGGGATTAAGGAAGACTATTTTGATTTGATAGGACTGCACTTTGCCTTTGTAGGGCAGTATGGGCTAGTAGTTTATTGTACATTATGTGTCTGTTTGTTAATGTGTGCACTTAATGGTGAAGCTTTGACATGTCATTGTGCTAATAGAATAACAATAGAGGGGCAACTTGTGTTCCAGGAAATGTGTCTGACTTGTTTTCTGAAGGTTTCTTGCATATGTCTAACCTTTGCCCAAGCTCATAATGCTTTCTACAGCATGGAGCAACAGCTGTTACTATTAAATCTGTCTCTGGAAAAAGAAAAACACCTTGCCTATGTTGAATCGCAACAAGAACCTGGTTGCTGCTCTGTCGATAGCCTACTAGTTATGTGGCGCCATCTGCAGACTGTCAGAATTTCAGACTGAAAGAACATTGCTGTGATGTAAAAAAAAAATACTCAAAACTACAAAAAGAGAAACATGGACAACATTAAAACAAAACTAAAAATATATTTAGGAGTGTTATGCCATATGCCATGATCATACTTTTTGGACATTGGGAAGCAGTGTCCATATTTAATCCTGATAGGATGACCAGAGAAGAAAACGCAGCTTTGGTGAATAACAGCTGGGGGACTTCTGCAGCCCCCCTTTTTCAGCAAAAGCAGTCACATGGAAGTCACAGAGGTGTGACCAACCACCAACCCCCCTCTGTGAGGACAGAGAAAACCACAGAGCACACAAGATTCTCTCTCTTTTCTCTTTCTCCCTCTTCGGATCCAGCCTGCTTCTGCTCCTGCGCTCAAAGCTGGGGCCCACTGTGGCCCACAGTGGAGATGCGAGCCCCAGGGGAACCAGATCCCCAGAACCATAAAGGATGAGACAGAACTCTTCAGAACCTAACTGCTGCAAACAGAACTTTTGCAACACATTTCTCTTGAGTTTCAGAACTTACAGAGCCAAACTGGATGAGACCATATCCTTGGGGGTGAGACTGAGAGGACCCCTGCTGTGAGACTGAGACACGGGTCCCTGACTGCAGAGCTGCAAAACTGGATGAAAGTCAAGCTTTCCAAATGGACATGGAAAAAGGTTTGCAGGTCTGGCATAATTAGGGACAGAACAAGCAATATGTTTTTTGATTCAATTCAATTCAGTTTATTTATATAGCGCCAAATTCACAACACATGTCATCTCAAGGCACTTTACAGTTCAACCAGATCATACAGTCAAATCGATACAGTTTTCTATCTAAGGAAAACCAGTTGATTGCATTGACTCATTGACTCAAATACAATCCCTCACACTAAGCATGCTTGTAGCGACAGTGGAGAGGAAAAACTCCCTTTTAACAGGAAGAAACCTCCAGCAGAACCAGGCTCAGTGTGAGCGGTCATCTGCCGAGGCCGACTGGGGTTCAAGGAGACAGAAGCAGAGATACAAAAAGCAGCTGTAAAAGGCGGCCCCGTCCAGGAAACACACAGCCAGGCAGACAAGCTCCAAGGCAGCTCCCATGCCAGAGGACGAAGAGAGCACATCCACTCTTCCAGGACCACACTGGAAAACAGGCCGATCTCCAACATCTATAAACAAGGGTGTTGATGGAAGCCGCACAGCTGATGTTTCTTTCCATGATGACGTCACAGCCAAACAGGAACAGACGAGGCAAAGCTACTCTGAGGAAAAGCAGAGAGAGCAGAAGGTTATAGATTGAATTAACAGATTCTGCAGAATAGGAGAACAGAGAGAGAATGAAGCAGAATGATGAAATGGGGGTCCATATGTCCTCCAAAAGTCTAAGCCTATAGCAGCATAACTATAGAGATAGCTCAGGATAACCTGAGCCACTCTAACTATAAGCGTTATCAAAAAGGAAAGTTTTAAGTCTAGCCTTAAAAGTAGACAGGGTGCCTGCCTCACGGACTAAAACTGGTAGTTGGTTCCACAGGAGAGGAGCCTGATAACTAAAAGATCTGCCTCCCATTCTACTTTTAGAAATTCTAGGAACCACTAGTAAACTTGCAGATTGAGAGCGAAGTGCTCTGTTAGGAACATAAGGAACAATCAGATCTCTGATATAAGATGGAGCTTGGCCATTTAAGGCTTTATATGTGAGAAGGAGGATTTTAAATTCTATTCTTGATTTAACAGGAAGCCAATGAAGAGAAGCCAGGATAGGGGATATATGATCTCTCTTTTTAATTTTCATTAGAACTCTGGCTGCAGCATTTTGGATCAGCTGAAGGCTTTTAACTACAGTTTGTGGACTTCCTGATAGTAAAGAATTACAATAGTCCAGCCTTGAAGTAACAAATGCATGGACTAGTTTCTCAGCATCACCCCTGGACAGGATATTTCTAATTTTTGCAATGATCCTCAGATGAAAGAAGGAAATTCTAGAAACCTCTTTGATATGGGATTTAAATGACAGGTCCTGATCAAAAAAAACACCAAGATTTTTTACTTTATTATCTGAAATCAGTTTAATCCCATCCAAATGAAGTGACTGGCTAATCAGTTTATTTTTCAGAGACTCTGGTCCAAAGACTATAACTTCTGTTTTGTCTGCATTCAGAAGCAGAAAGTTAAGAGTCATCCAGGTTTTTATGTCTTCAAGACATGCCTGTAATCTATGTAATGGGTTAGCTTCATCTGGATTTATAGACAGATATAGCTGGGTATCATCAGCATAACAGTGGAAATTAATCCCATGCTGTCTAATAATTCTACCAATTGGGATCATGTATAAAGTAAAGAGAATTGGTCCTAGCACTGATCCCTGTGGTACTCCACAGGTAACCTTTGAGCGTGTTAAAGATCTATCATTAACATGAACAAACTGAATTCGATCAGATAGATAAGATTTAAACCAGTCTAGTGCTGTTCCTTTAATTCCAACAAAATATTCAAGTCTTTGTAAAAGAATATTATGGTAAACTGTATCAAATGCAGCACTAAGATCCAACAGGATCACACAGATACAAGTCCGTTATCTGAGGCCATGAGAATATCATTAGTGACTTTAACCAGAGCTGTTTCAGTGCTATGATGAGCTCTAAAGCCAGACTGAAACTCTTCAAAAAGTTCATTATGGTGTAAGTGATTGCAAACTTGTTTGGCAACTACTTTCTCAAGAATTTTGGATAAGAAAGGAAGATTGGATATAGGTCTATAATTGACCAAGTCATCTGGGTCAAGAGACGGTTTCTTAATCAGAGGTTTAATTACAGCAACCTTAAAGGCTTTATGTACATATCCCTGTAACAGAGATAGATTAATCACATCTAAAATGGAGGAGGAGATCAAAGGGAATACCTCCTTAAATAACCTGGTTGGAACTGGATCTAACATACAAGTTGAAGGCTTAGATGAAGACAATAATTTTGCTAATTCAGAAAGTTCAACGGGATCAAAGCAGTCTAAACCCGGTTCAGATTCCATGACTACCTCAGGTACAATCGCGGATAGAGGAGTGCTTATGATCTTATTTTTAATAAGATCAATCTTATTTATAAAGAATCCCATAAAATCATTGCTGCTAAGAGCAGGTGGAATGGACGGTTCAACAGAGCTATGGCTCTGGGTGAGTTTGGCAACTGTATTAAAAAGAAATCTAGGATTATTCTTATTCTCCTCTATTAATGAGGAGAAGTATGCTGCTCTTGCTTTACAAAGGGTCCTCTTATACAGCAGTAAACCATTTTTCCAGACTAGGAAGGACTCCCGCAGGCCTGTGGAGCGATATTTTCTCTCCAGTTTCCTAGCATTTTGCTTCAAAGTACGCAGCTCTGCATTAAACCAAGGAGTAAGCTTTCTATTTTTAACGGTTTTCATTTTCAAAGGAGCTGCGTTGTCTAAGGCAATACGCAGAGAACTAGCAACCCCATCAACAAAATCATCAACCTGTGAAGGGGAATAAGCTATGCTTTTGCACTCTGCAGCACTGCTCAGCGACACAGAGGAGAGAGAAAGTGAAGCAGATTCTTTAAAATTTATAACTGCACTATCTGATAAAGATCTACTAAAATTGAACCTTCTTTTGGGGGAGGAGAACTCTGTTAAAGTAATCCTGAAGGTTATTAGAAAGTGGTCAGAGAGGACAGGGTTGTGAGGAAATACTGTTATTTCTTCACATTCTATGCCGTATGTCAGCACAAGATCCAAAGTATGAAGATGAGAATGCGTGGGACCACTCACACTCTGAACAAAGCCAATAGTGTCTAAGATAGCATTAAAGGCTGCTCTTAAGCTATCGCCTTCAATGTCAGCATGGATGTTAAAATCTCCCACTATGATGACCCTGTCAGTATTTAATACCAAATCAGAAAGGAACTCTGAAAACTCATCTAAAAATTCAGAGTAAGGACCTGGTGGACGATACAAAGTTACAAAAAGAAGAGGTTTTCTTGCCTTGAAATTTGGATCAGGGAAATTAAGGGTTAAATGTTCAAAAGAGTTGTAGGTATTAATTGTTTTGGGAGTAATCAGTAAGTCAGACTGGAAGATTGTTGCTACTCCTCCTCCTCGCCCAGAACTTCTGGGTATGTGAAAATTTAAATAGCTTGAAGGAGTTGCCTCATTTATGCTCACATAATCCTCTTGCTGCAGCCAGGTTTCTGTAAGGCAAAACAAGTCAATGTGATTATCACAAATCAAGTCATTAACTAGTAGACTTTTAGAGGAAAGCGATCTTATGTTAAACAGACCGCATTTAATTGTTTTAACTTTTTCCCCAATTGGAGTTATTTTGATTTTAATTAGATTATCATGATTTACTCCTTTGGGAATCTTTGCTAATTTATTAGATTTTGGTCATGGGCAAGACACTGTCTGGATGGAGAAAAGAGTGGGTAACAGCAGAGAAGCTGCAGAGATGTGTGTTAAACTACAACTCTGCTTCCTGGTCTGCACCCTGGGTGGTCAGGGTTTTGGATGCTAATCATATCGTGTGTTTACTGCTGAGTAAAGACAACGCTAACTGATGCTAAAGGATGGACTGCATGCTATGCTGTGCTACAGGAATATGTGTTGAGCTGTTGCTAAAGCTTAGACAAGCTTTATTCACTAAGGATTTAAACACTGATATAACATTAGTGTTCATATGTTCCTCAAATGCTCATAACGTTTCCATTAGCAAGTATGACCAAGAGTCATTCATTGGTCATTCTATTCGCTGCTAGCTATTTTAAGGAAGGAAAAGAATCATTTAGCTAAAGGTTATTGGTTCTTGATTAAGCAAATCATTCAATAAAACATTATTTGGCCAAATAATGTTTTATTCACCTCATGGATTTGCATTGTGAATTGGTCTGAAAACATTCCAATTTCTTAAAAATTTGTGCAAAGCTAATTTGATCATATCCCAATTTCTTCCAGATGAACTTTGGTTTCAAACACAGAATCCATCTCAAACTGTGATATGTTTTCCAAACGTTTTCCCCTTCCTCTTTGTACATAGTAGTTAGTTTCGTTTAGTTGAGTTTTACTAGTCTTAGTTGAGAGTGTTAAGCTGAAATATGTTTGATTTGGGGCTGAATGATTTTTGTTAATAAAATCTTATATTTTGAACAGAAGTTGTGGTGAATTTATTCCATGTATGTGCAGAAATAACTGTTTGACCATGATTAGTGCTCGAATCACTCTTTCATTTATTGTTCTAACACACAGTTAGTAGGACTGTGTGTCATAAACAGTATATAACAGCTGAAATAATATCTGATTAAATAAGATATTTTACCACCCCTACAGGGGAGGGCAATAAACATCTTAAAGTATCAGAAACATAAATTCCCAGCGGGCTGGGAATAGAATTTACCTATAGAATCACAACAAGGAGAAAGAAAATGAGCTATGGGATTCGAACCTGCACTGACCTACGCAAGTGTTTTATCATTGCACTACTGACATGTAATAAGAAAATTTCCTGATATATTGTTGGACTTTTTTTAAATAAAGAAAAATGCATTGTTGATATGAAAAGGGAGCCTAAGTGAGCATTGTTTGAACACTGCCTCAGCATAGCCAGAACACAGTAAACACTGAAGTCATCTTGATCATTAAATACATAAATCATAATTGACAAAAGTCAATGTATTGCTACAGTAGCATAAAAACTGTAAACAGGTATTTCCAGTACATGTTCTTATATCTTCCACATGTTCCATATTTCATGTATTAAAGTATTGCCCATTTTTATATCATCCATTAACATGTATTGATAATTATCGGTATGTTGCAATGTCTTCCTTCCATTGGGGCAATGAACAGTAAAACTGCACTGTCATACTGAGGGTTCTACCATAACTGGTTGTGTGGTGCCATCTACAGATCAAAATAACTGTCAGCAGGTTGCACATTTCTGTGAATATGCACCAACAACAAAAAAAGGAAAGAAAAGAGAGAGAGAGAGAGAGAGAGAGAGAGAGAGAGAGAGAGAGAGAGAGAGAGAGAGAGAGAGAGAGAGAGAGAGGCAACAGTGAGTATGAGGTGGGTGGGGGAGTTAATTTACCAGCAAAGTGGCGTAACCACTGTCCAACCATTGTACACATTCAATTTGAATCATTGCAGATAAGAGACACACATACATATTAAATAGGGCTATGTAGAGTGGCGTAGAGTTCTTTTATTCATCCCAAGGGAAATTAAGGTGTATGACAGCTTATATAAATGTATGTCAAACATTTTTTACATTAAAGCAATAGTACACCCAAAACATGATTAGCCTTCATTTTCTACTCACCCCCATGCTGAACCACACTCTGGAGTACTTTTTTGATATCTCAAATGCATCTGGAGATCTGGGAGGCTTCTTGCTGTCTGCGGACATTCAAATAATGGAGGTCTATGGCGCCCGAGACAGAAAGGTCCATAAAAGTCCACAAAAAACATGTCAATATTCCTCCATACTGCTCGTCCAATGTATTCCAAGTGTCCTGAGTGGGTAGCGTCCATAATTTACTCGAAACGAAGTCATTTAGAATGTTTTTAGAGCATAAACAATATTGTATAGGATTTCCTAAAAGCGCGCGCCTGCGAGTTCACGACGCTACGGAAACCGCGGCAGACCAAACCAGATGAAAGTGCGCATTCAGCTCAGCAAAGAACTCATGCTCTTCCTCAACACTGAAGTCCTCAGACATTTTTCTTTCGTTGTTTCTTTCTTTGCACAGGTAAACAGCACATTTCTTCTTCTACGCTTGCATTATCGGCAGAGCAGACGCTGAATGCGCACTTTCATCTGGTTTGGTCTGCCGCGGTTTCCGTAGCGTCGTGAACGCATGGAGATGGATCAAAAACAACAGCGAAGTATGCTACATTTATGTATTACATTCTCAAAAAAAGAAAAGAAGAAACAAAGAAAAAGGGCTTAGAGACAAGAGAGAATATAAACGGAAAAATCGAACTGCCTCAGCCAGATTCAAACCTGTATTGAAGCAAAATCTATGCATTGTATGCGGTCACTTTATCCACTGTACCACTTCTCAGTTGCAAACAAAGGTGAACTGTTCTTACTAATACCTGTAAAGCACAAAACATTAGTTAGCGATGCATGTTGATGGAAAACGTTTTTACATGAAATGGATTCAAAATAACAGCAAAGAGCATGTAGTGGTTATATTCCTTAAATTAATCAATGCAGTGAACTTTGGCAACACTACCACACAGAGCTCTGTGCAGAGCTTTCCACAAAGAAGATCTGGGCTGAACTATGATGGTCTGGCTGCCCCGGATCAGCGATTAAATGCAACCAGTTCAAATGCATTGGCTGGGGGAAAAGAATGAAGGACATTATTATCATATTAGGAAAACAAGCGTTTTTCACGTGCATTGTCTCGGTAAGAACACGCGTCTTGCGGTACCATCATGACGGACGTAAAATTCAGTTTTCAATTCAGTTTATTTATATAGCGCCAGATTCACAACACATGTCATCTCAAGGCACTTTACAGTTCAACCAGATCATACAGTCAAATTGATTCAAAGTTTTCAATCTAAGGAAAACCAGTTGATTGCATTGACTCATTGACTCAAATACAATCCCTCACACTAAGCATGCTTGTAGAGACAGTGGAGAGGAAAAACTTCCTTTCAACAGGAAGAAACCTCCAGCAGAACCAGGCTCAGTGTGAGTGGCCATCTGCTGAGGCCCACTGGGGTTCAAGGAGACAGAAGCAGAGACACAAAAAGCAGCTGCAAAAGGCGGCCCCATCCAGAAAACACATCCATGTAGACGAGCTCCGAGCCAGCTCCCACTCAGTGGTTTGAGTTAGTATCACATACGGCCTTGAATCTGGAGAAGATGCATTTTGCTTGCCTAGTAAACTAGCCCCACACACCACTTGCCAAAATAATTTTTTGCCTGCGAGTTGGTCTGTCGGCATAGTCGTGTGTGAAGGACCGCTGGCTCTGATGGCAATTTTTGACTCAGCTTTGGAAATGGTTCTTTAAAGATTGGACTTAGGGTTTTTGTTGTAATGTGAGCAGGAAGAGGCTCTTTGCTCCTTCATTTCTTAGAAGGACATATTTAACATTTTACCGACAGGCTGTTTGTTGATTCTAAATGTAAATGAATAATTATTGAAAATTATTACAGTACTGATATTCTGCATTAGAAACTAAATTTGTGTATTTGAACCTGAGATATAAATTGGAGATATGTATAATTCAGAAATACTAAGGTGTTTAAGTTCTATTTTTTTTGTAGTGCTTGGACAGAATTATCCATGCCATTCATTTGTGTTAAAATAATGCCATTTAGATGAAATGCCCTACGTCAGTGGTCTCCAACCCTGGTCCTCAAGATCTACTGTCCTACAGATTTTAGATGCATCCCTGCTTCAACACAGCTGAGTCAAATGATTGATTACTTTTTCAAACCATTCATTTGATTCAGCTGTGTTGAAGCAGAGATGCATCTAAAATCTGTAGGACAGTAGATCTTGAGGACCAGGGTTGGAGACCACTGCCCTAAGTGATGCTGAACCAAAGGAAGGAAGTGAGTCAGATGACAGTGATGCACAGGAGCTGGTACAAGAATGTGGAAATACCATGCCAGTGGAACGTCAGGGAGCAGACCCTGAATTGACTGAGCAGATGACAAAGACAGACGAGTTATGTAAGTTACTTCAAACCAAAGATGCTTTAACTTTGTCAAAATTTCTTTTTTTTATGCTTTCGTCTTACTGTATGTTTTAGTGGGAACAGCGTCTTCATCCACAGTGGAGGAACTTGTCCTTCCTATTGAAATTAAGTGAAATTTTCTGATGAGTTTGTGTTTTGATCCAAACTCCTGCCTTTGGTTGAAGCATGATTCCAGTGAATTAACCATATTTGATCAGCTTTGGCTTAAAAACTGCTAAACTTAGATGTTATTGTAATGTAGGTACAGGTTCCTACTTCTCAGAGATCAGCTATGTATTTCTGTCATTTGTCCAGCAACCTGAAAAAAGAAACTATTTGTTTTTAAAATAAGAAATGATTCTTTCATTAAGAATAGTCACACATGCTCCTTCTTCCAATTAAATTTTTGGCTAAGCCACCACTCCTAACCAGTTGAACATAAAATTGACACTTACCAGAGTTCAATTTCTCAAACACCTTTTCTCAGAACTGTGTCAAACTAGTTAATTTAAGAAAATCTGCAAGTCTCGCTTTAGGTTACCGCTTCATCTTTTTACAATATAATGACCCAAAGCATATCCAGAAGTGGGTCACAAACATGTTGAGGGACATACAAATCTGAATTGTGAAGTGGGCATCACAGAGCCCTTTTTTCAATCCCACTGGCAGGTAATTAAGGTATATGTTCGTGCTTGAAAACCATGCAAACTAGATGACCTGGAACTCTTTGCAGTATGCTTCAGACATGTGTGAATCTCATAAAGAATCAGATTGAGAGGCTGTTGCTGTAAGACATATAGAGGCCATGCCATTTGCCAACAATTATCAGGAGGGCTAATAGTTTTCTTTAGGTTTTTTTTTCCCATCAAACAACATAGTTTTCCATACTGAGCAGCACCCACATATCACAGTAGAAGAAGAAATTATTATTAATGTTTTATATTAACAAGGTTTTAGTAAAGGAAGATAGCACTTTATTTCATTACATCAATCAGTCAACATTGTGGCAAATTGCAGACAAGTTGTCTTTGTCACACATGATACTTCTTTTAGATGTTTTAGGTTATTTTGTTTTTTTATGGTATATTTTCTTTATTTATTTTAAAAAAGTCAGTCACATCTTTTTGTTTTTCTTTAGGTTTTAATGGCAATAAGACTCCTTTTAATAATACATTTTATTCGTAATGCATTTTACGAATAAAATAAACTCAAACTCACTGCGGATCCAGACATTTGAATTGAGAAAGCTTCCTGGAGGGGAAGCAAAACGTCTTCAAACCTTGGAAACCAAGTGGATTGTTTTTTTTGTTTTGTTTTTAAGTCTGAATAGTCTGTGGTTCCCTCAGATGATCAGGGAGGGCATTCCAGGTCCGAGGAGCGGCAGAGCAGAAGGCACGATCGCCCATGGTGCTTAACTTAGTCGTGGGGATGAGGAGGTGGTTTGAGTGACGGAATCATGTTGTAGTGAGAGGGGTGAGCAGTTCCTTCAGGTATAGGGGGGCATTTCCATAGTGGTGGGTGAACATTTAGACCTTGCATTCAAACCTTGCAGAAACAGGAAGCCAGTGAAGGGACTGGAGAATGGGTGTGATGTGGTCATACTATCGGACTCTCATCAGGATCCTTGCAACACTGTTCTGAATGCACTGTAGTTTCTGCAGACTCTTGTTAGGGATCTCGATGAGAATTGCTTTACAGTAGTCCAGCCTGGAGGAGACAAAGACATGGAACAGTATTCCTGCATCAGCCAAGGTGAGTTTAGAACAGAGCTTTGAAATATTTCTTAGATGTTAGGAGATCTTGCAGAGGCGTTTGATATGAGGTTCAAAGGTTAGCTGTGGATCAAATCTAGATTGGTGACTGTTGTGGAGTGGGGAATGTCCTGTCCAGAGATGGATATACCGGTAATGGAGAATGGCTGGACTTGGTGTGATGTGCCAACAAGGATTGCCTTGGTTTTGGAGCTTTTCAACTGGACAAATTTGTGTTTCATACACGTCTTTATCTCCTCCAGGAAGGCAGTGAGTTTTGAAGATGCTGATGCTATTTTTGAAGCTGTAGTAGGATGAGATTTTATGTAGTTGTGAATCATCAGCGTACAGTTGAAATGAGACTCCATGGCTGGTGATGACATGACAAGGGGGGGAGGGGGGGGGGATGTAGAGGATGGGCCCCAGTACTGATCCCTGGGGGACTCCACAGGTGACTTTGTTACCATAAACTTGTATTGCCAATTGAGATGTACTCCGTTCTGTCAGTGAAGTATGATTGAAACCAGTTCAGAGCAGTGTCCGAGATTCAAATTCTTCAGGGTGTTATTATAGTAACCCACAGAGTTCGTGGCTGGTAAACAGTTTACCGAACAGAGGTTTGAACGTCAGATGCCATAGATTCTGGGTCAATGGTTTTTAAGGTTTCTGAAACAAATTTGTCTTTTGGGCTTGATGAGGACTGGGGTGAAGACATCTTCATGGAAATGGGCTTGTGGTCAGAAACACCAAGATCATAGACCAGAAGATTACTGAGATGTGTAGAGTTTGAAAGGCCTAGGTCAAGTGTGTGCCCCCTGGTGTGAGTGGGGAGATCAACAAGTTGTGTCAAATTAAAACAGTTGAAGGACAGTTGCAGTTGAACAGTTGTAGTTGAAGGAATTCTGCAGCAAAACAGCAGGTGCGGGAGTTTATTCAAATCTTTATATCTCCAAGGACAATTATATTGGAAGACATGGTACAGAATGTTGAGAGAAGGTTGGACATCTCTTGGATGAAAGAGAGTCCAGTAGTACATTAGTAGCATGAGTTTTGTTTAGGTGGCTGGTAGATGAGAAGTATTGTCGCAGAGAGAGGAGGCTTACATTTAAATCCAAGACATTCAAAAGACGTCAGCTCAGGCAGGGTTATAGGGGACAAACCAAGATCCCTTCGGTGGATGACAGTGTTAAATATGGAAGTTAGGTCCCTCTGAAGGCAGCTGCGCCTCAGAACTTCCCTACTGGTTCTTTTCCTGGGAGCAGGTTATTTTCTACTCTTAACTTAAACTGGGTAAAACCATATAAAAAGGACTATAAAACAGGAGTAAAAAAGTAACAGCATTTATTCCAGGTCAGGTCGTAACGTCCTGCAGGTTTTAGAGGGTTCCCTGCTTTAGCATAGCTGATTATAATGATTGCAGTAGACCAAAAGCCTGTTAATCAGCTTTCAATTAAAATCAGCTGTGTTGGAGCAAGGAAACCTCTAAAACCTGCAGGACGGCAGGCCTCGAGGACCGAGGTTGGGGATGCCTGGGTTACAGGACAGAGAAATTGCTTTGGAGTTGGCACAGCTGTAGGCTCAAAAAAGGTCAGCGAGCGTCTGGCAAAGATTGAGTCCCCAACAAGTTAATTCCCTCCTTCTTATACCCCATGAATCCATGTGTTGCATCAGGTGGATGCTTAACTGTCCGTATCAGAAACTGACACGCCATCCATGCCTTAACCTTTATGCATCTTGCCTCTTTACCCCAGGATTCCACATAGCTCTCCTTTATCAGTCCGGCTCCAAGATGTGCCCATATCTTGTGTATTTTTAAAGACAAGAAGGCTGTCCTGAATAGATGGCCTTCGTACACACAGTGATATCCACCAAGGGAAGAAAGGCCCTCTACTCTGTCTAATCTAGCTAACAAAGTAACAATGCACATGATGTTTAAAGAATAAAGCTAATAACAGCCAGACCACCACGGCGCCCTGTGCTGCGTGCTTTCTGTAGGTAGCAGTAGCCAGGAGGGCAGGTCTCATTTAATGCAGCAAAAACATTTTCTTGGTGCCAGGTTTCTGTGAGGCACATCAGATCCACACACCTATCCAGAATGGGGTCGTGTAAGAGGCAAGATTTATTTGTAATGGATTGTGCATTAAACAGTTCAATGTTGATGGAAGGTTGAGCAGTGAGTCTCTGTATTGGCCAGAGCACACTAAAATCCACTCCTTGTTTTCCATCCCGTTCGGTGCGCAGTGTTGCTGTGGAAACTCCACCTTTATTAGTCAATTCAGGGGCAGTGCCCTGATGAAGTGTTGGAGATGCGACGATGGAATGGTGCAGATGTTGAGTTTCTTCATTGGGTGATGGAATATATCAACATCATGCCTGTAATAGAAGGTGGTTTGTTAGCCATTAGCTATGGCTGTGATGCACAGCATAGTCCATCGGACACAGTAAGCGAGCTGCAGTGACTTTGTGAGGAGATCTCACTAACTTTAGTAGCGACTTTGGGTGAAAATCTCCTGATGGCAGGCAGTGATGGATGAACGCGAGAAACTTCAAGCAATGGTGAACTGGTATGTAGACATTCGCTGGGTCAGCAGAATCCACACATAAAATCTTTGGTATATATGTTTTGGATGTAATACTGGTTGATAAACGTACACAAGATTGTGGTCTGAGAAGCAGCGAAACGACAACACTAGCGTTCTCTCATTTTCAATAATAGCTTTTACATAAGTGATAACCCTTCAATGCTATCTATTAGAATGTAGATGGGCAATTATAATTGGAAAGCGTTTCATTGTGGCAGCAGTCATCATGCTACTAATATACTACTGCTTTTTCACACCTTCCTTGTCTGTCTCTATATGTCTGAAGTTCATTCCTAATTATTGTAATAATCCCACAATTATTTTTTTCTAAACTTTAAAGCAGGGTTGTTATCATGTGTAAAGGGTAGGTGGTTTTTTTTTTTCTTTTTTAACTTTTTAAATTGTTTTCCTTTTTAACTTTTTTTCGGCAGAGGACTCGCCTGGCACATCCAGAAGGCAACCAAAAAGACCATGGTCACGTGCTGAAGTTTCTGCTGTTATTAGACAATTTAAAGCTCACATAAATAAAGGCCATGTTGTGCAAATATGTTTACAAGTGTGATGCAGAATCTCAATGTGTGACTTGATTAGGGTTTTGAACAGTCTGATGGCAGCAGGGAAAAAGCTGTTGCAGAAACTGCTTGACCTGCATTGAATGCTGTGAAGCCTCTTCCTAGACGGCAGCAGGGAGAACAGTCCATGGTGGGGCGCGCAGGGGTGGTTGGTAAGGAGTCGCTGAAGATGTTACGGTAAATAAGGGTTAGAATAAATGGTTAACAGTCCTTTAGGGCTTTATATTTTGTCTTGAGGAACTTAAATGTTACCTTGTCTTTTGAGAAGTTTAATTTTGTGATTACTTTTTTCTTTTTTTTCAATTAGGTATTGTATTGTAATGAAAAGTAACGACACATGATGAAGTATTTAGTCATATTTTTCATATAAAATGACTGTCCTGTTAAAGCTTTGCGCAGTCCAGTTGTGTATTTATGCTAATCAGTGGGGTTTTAAATAAGACATAGTTGTCCCTTTAAAGTCCACATAATGCTTCTTGTTCTCATAAACCATATAGTTTTATGTCCATATAAGCCACCATGTTTCCAGGTTGCTGTACAAAAATGCTGTGTAGCTTTTATCTAAAAGCTATGGCGAGCTAAACGTTTTTTGCAGTATTCTAAGCAACCACCCAGTGTTGTATGGGCTTGGGAAAGGGTAGTCCAGCTAAACCAAAATGTCCCAGTATGTGTGTTTGTGTGTATATGTGTTATGGCATAGACATCAGATTAATAGACCTAATTAAAATATCATGAATGCTGAACTAGTCAAGGCTGCTGCTGGGATAGCCAAAACAAGATTATTCAACGGAAAAGATGTGCCACTACCATGTAGAACTTTAGTATTCTCTTTATCTACTTCGCTAGTTTGTGAATCATATTTTTTCTACAGTACTAGCCCTAACAATGTGCATATGTAGCTGTCAATGCTTTGCATACAGCTTGGTGTTTTTGAAGAAACATTTTAAATATTTGCTAATAACATGATCCGGTGTTATGAAACTTTGTCCTATTCATCTTCTACAATCCACAACACTCTATAAAATCAAACTCAACTTATGGGAATTAAATAGAAATGGCTTAATTATTAACCCATCTGTTGGGAGATATGTGATTAACCTAAGTGCTAGGAGCAGAGCAGCTGAATGTAAAGCAGGTTCAGGACCTTGGTTAAACCATCCAAAGAAACATGCAGTGTTTTCAAAAAAGGAACATGGAGTAAAAGGAAGAACTTATGAGATGATCATGTGATTGATTGTTAATGTGGTGGGGTGGCGACAGTGACACAAATTGTATGAGGTTGGTATCGACGATATAAATATTTCTGCTACATTTGCTCATGCAGTTTTAATGTTCATGTTTTTTTTCTCTTCGGTAAACTTTAATGAATAAATCTGTTGGGTAGATGGGTACAGCCTTGCCCACTCTCAACCTGCAAATTACCTGGACTCCTCTAACTCCACTAACTCCTCTGTCCCCCTCTGCAGTGAACCCACTCGTGACCAGTCCTGGATCTGATAACTCTGTGTGCTTTTCAGAACCCACTCGTGACCAGACGAGTTCCCCTTTGGATCTGTTCATTTATTGTGTTCAAACATTTCAATAAACATTTGTACTTTTCTCCTGCCTCTGAGTGTTCTGCATGTGGGTTAGGCACCTTAAGCCAAACATGACAGAACACTCTGGCCAACAAACTAACCCAGCGGAATCACTCAGGAGGATGTTGGAGCAACAGCAAACTCTGATTCAGAGAAACGACACTGCCCTCCGTGAGTTAAACACACGTCATGACCAAACAAATCGCTCTTTACAGGAAATAGCCGGCTATCTACAAAATGCTAGACCTGGAATGGAGACCGTTCAACTTCCGGTTCAAGAAACAAATCCTCCACTCAGGTCAGAACCCAGTCCGTCGTTCTCTGAATTCCGCCCTGCACTTCCGTAAAAGTTTTTTGGCAATCCAAGTAAGTGTAAGGGATTTTTGTTCCAGTGTAAACTAATTTTTGAGCATTCGCCGTCAACTTTCCCTAATGACAAGAGGAAGATAGCGTTTATTCTGTCTCAGTTATCCGGAAAAGCCCTTGAATGGGCATTTTATCAGGAAGTAGTAGGAGTTCATGCAAGTATTCAACCAAGACACTGATAAGTCCACATAATCTTGTGGTCTTTTGGAATTTAAACAAGGAAATAGATCTGTAGCCGAATTTTCAATTGACTTCCGGGTTAAAGCAGCTGCTTCCGGATGGAATGAATCTGCGCTCAAAAGCGCTTATTTCCATGCTCTGGACGAATCTATTAAGGACGAGCTGGCCACTCTCGATGAGCAAGCAACTTTGGAATAGCTCATAAGGTTAACAATCCGCTTGGATAACAGACTGCGAGCCAGATTCAAGTCTAGATTTGTTTTTTCTGTTTCTGCCCCAGCAGCTAAGACTAATGACATCTCTTATCCCTCAGTGTCCTCTGAGGCTGAGTCCAGATCTAAGAGCCGAAATCCACCTGTATCTGTTCCTGTATCAAAGACTCATTACGTCTCTCCCTCCACAGAATACTCAGAAGTAGAGCCTATGCAGATCGGTCATACCAGGCTCACAACCGAGGAGAGGCAAAGGAGATTTAAGGGGAACCTTTGTATGTACTGTGGAGAACCTGGTCACTTTGTTTCAACCTGCCCAGCTAAGGTAAAACCCAGGGTCCGCCAGAGGAAATGAGGAGTCTGGCGGACCATCTTCAAACTGAGAAATCTCCTCGCCTGCTGTTACCTGCAACTCTGTTTCTCACGGATCAATCCCTCACGCTTTCTGCTTTGATAGACTCTGGATGTGAGAAAAATCTAATAGACTCTAGTCTGGTTCAACAATTGAACATAGAGACCACCCCATTGAATAAACCTCTGAGAGTCTTGGCCCTCGACGGTAAAAGATTACCTCAGGTCACACACCAAACTAAGCCGCTTGAACTGTTAATCTCTGGTAATCACAGAGAGACAATATCCTTTTTCGTTTTTCCATCAGCCAGCTCATCCATAGTCCTTGGTTATGAGTGGCTTCAACATCATAATCCACCCATCAATTGGTCCAAGAGACTTGTTGAATCCTGGTCTGCATCCTGCCATGTTTCCTGTCTCCGCTCTGCCGCTCCTTCGACTCAGTCTCCTTCGACTAGTACCTCCTGACTACCACGACGTGGCACCAGTCTTCAGTAAGGTCAGTGCACTTTCTCTTCCCCCACATAGACCTTATGACTGTGTTATTGATCTTTTACCTGGGGCTCCCCTCCCTAACAGTCGACTCTATAATATCTCCAAGCCCGAGAGGGAAACCATGGAAAAGTATATTAATGAGTCCTTAGCCGCCGGTATTATTCGGCCTTCTTCATCTCCTCTCGGGGCTGGTTTCTTCTTTGTGGGTAAAAAGGATGGATCTCTGCGACCTTGTATTGATTACAGAGGTCTGAATCAAATTACAGTTAAGAACAAATACCCTTTACCCCTATTAGCATCAGCCTTTGAACCCGTCCAAGGAGCTACAGTTTTCACCAAGTTGGACTTAAGAAACGCCTATCATCTCCTCAGAATCAGAGAAAGAGACGAATGGAAGACTGCATTTAAAACTCCTCTAGGACAATTTGAGTACCTAGTTATGCCTTTCGGTTTGACCAACGCCCCTGCCTGTTTCCAGGCCCTGGTAAACGATGTTCTGAGAGATTTTCTGAATATCTTCGTTTTTGTCTATATTGACGACATTCTGATCTACTCCAAAAAAATGTCTGAACATAAGAAACACGTCCATTTGGTTCTTCAAAGACTCCTTGAAAACAAGCTGTTTGTCAAAGCTGAGAAGTGTGAGTTTCACCGTCCTTCTGTCACCTTTCTAGGTTTTGTGCTCGAGGGCGGGCAGGTGAAGCCGTCTGAGGACAAGATCAAGGCGGTTCTGGACTGGCCCACTCCCGAGAACCTCAAACAACTACAAAGGTTTCTGGGGTTTGCAAATTTTTACAGAAGGTTCATCCGAAATTACAGCCAGACAGCTCAGCCTCTGACTGCCCTTACATCTGTTAAAAGGACTTTTCACTGGTCTGCGGAGGCTGAGGCTGCATTTAAAAAAACTCAAGGCTCTGTTCTCTAGTGCACCCATCCTCATCCAACCTGACCCCTCCGAGCTGTTGTGATTTTATAGTTAAATTCTATTCCCAGCCCGCTGGGAATTTATGTTTCTGATACTTTAAGATGTTTATTGCCCTCCCCTGTAGGGGTGGTAAAATATCTTACTTAATCAGATATTATTTCAGCTGCTATATACTGTTTATGACACACAGTCCTACTAACTGTGTGTTAGAACAATAAATGAAAGAGTGATTCGAGCACTAATCATGGTCAAACAGTTATTTCTGCACATACATGGAATAAATTCACCACAACTTCTGTTCAAAATATAAGATTTTATTAACAAAATTCATTCAGCTCCAAGTCAAACGTATTTCAGTTTAACACTCTCAACTAAAACTAGTAAAACTCAACTAAACTAAACTAACTATGTACAAAGAGGAAGGGGAAAACGGTTGAAAAACATATTACATGTTAAGATGGATTCTGTGTTTGAAACCAAAGTTTATCTGGAAGAATTTGGGATATGATCAAATTTGCTTTTCACTAATTTTAAAGAAATTGGAATGTCTTCAGACCAATTCACAATGCAAATCCATGAGGTGAATAAAACATTATTCGGCCAAATAATGTTTTAATGAATGTTTTGCTTAATTAAGAACCAATAACCTTTAGCTAAATGATTCTTTACCCTCTTTAAAATAGCTAGCAGCGAATAGACATCAGGATTCCACTAACTGACTCTTGGTCATACTTGGCAGTATGTAATGAGCATTTGAGGAACATATGACACTAATGTTATATCCGTGTTTAAATCCTTAGTGAACAAAGCTTGTCTAAGCTTTAGCAACGGCTCAACACATATTCCTGTAGCATAGCGTAGCATGCAGTCCATTCTTTATCATCAGTTATCGTTGTCTTTACTCAGCAGTAAACACACGATATGATTAGCATCATCAAAAGACATATTGCTTGTTCTGTCCCTAATCATGCCAGACCTGCAAACCTTTTCCATGTCCATTTGGAAAGCTTGAGTTTCATCCATTTGCAGCTCTGCAGTCAGGGATTCTTTGTCTCAGTCTAACAGCAGGGGTCCCAATGTCCAAAAAGTATGATCATGGCATATGGCACAACAAAGCAGTTCATATTGGAGGTGGATGCATCTGATTCTGGGGTGGGGGCAGTCTTGTCCCAAGTATCTGATTCTGACCAAAGAGCTCATCCATGCGCATTTTTCTCCCGCAGACTTTCGTGGACATCTGCCCGCAGACTTTCGCCCACAGAGCAAAATTACGACGTCGGAGACAGAGAACTCCTAGCAATCAACCTGGCTCTGGAAGAGTGTCGGCATTGGCTGGAGGGCGCAGAGCATCCCGTTTTGGTATGGACAGATCACAAAAACCTATCATACATTCAATCTGCTAACAGATCCAATCCCCGTCAGTCCCATTGGTCACTATTTATCTCAAGATTCAACCTGATTATCTCCTACCAGCCTGGCTCCAAGAACATCAAACCCGACTCTCTTTCACGCCTGTATTCTTCTGATAAAACCTGAAACTCCGGACTCAATTCTCCCTGCCAGCTGCACGGTGGCTACTGTCTCCTGGGAAATTTCTGATCTAATAAAATTGGCCCAAGCTTCTGAACCCGACCCAGGTAACGGTCCAGCCAACAAAACCTATGTTCCCTCTTCTGTCAGGTCCCGTCTCATCCACTGGATGCATTCAGCTAAGTTTTCAGCTCACCCCGGCATAAGTAGAACCATTGCCCTGATCTCTCGCTGTTTCTGGTGGCCATCCCTTCACAAGGATACAAAGGAGTATGTCCTAGCCTGTCCCATCTGCGCTCGAAATAAACCTTCACACCAACCTCCCTCTGGTCTTCTTCACCCGCTACCTGTTCCATCTCGCCCCTGGTCCAACATCGCTGTGGATTTTTTGACCGGTTTGCCCGCATCTAGAGGTATGACCACCATCCTCACTATAATAGACCGATTCTCAAAAGCCTGCCATCTTGTTCTCCTCAGGAAACTCCCGACTGCCTTCCAAACAGCGCAACTTCTCGTCAAACATGTTTTCAAGCTCCATGGTATCCCCCAGGAAATTTTGTCGGACAGAGGGCCTCAATTCACCGCACAGGTCTGTAAACACTTCTGTTCTGCTCTTGACACTAACTTCTCTCTAACATCAGGTTATCATCCACAATCCAACGGTCAAACAGAATGTCTAAATCAGGAACTAGAATCAACCCTCTGATGCTTCACTTCAACCAATCGGATCTACTTGAGCCAATGCCTTCACTGGGTAGAGTACGCACACAACTCTCACACATCTTCTGCAACCGGTCTGTCCCCTTTTGAAATCTCCCTAGGTTATCAGCCACCCTTGTTACTCGCTGATGAAAAGGAAATTTCCGTTCCATCTGTTCAGCACCACATCCGCCATCGTCATAAGATCTGGAAAGACACCATTGCCGCTCTGAACCGGACATCTGCCCAAAATTGTCATGATGGGTTTACTGAGAGGCCCAAGATGCAGAACACAACGGACTCAGGGGAAAGGTTAACAAGTTTATTGTTACACAAGCACGTAGTAAATGTACAGTTTGCTGGTTCAGGCCTGGGGACTGGTTCACTGGAGTCTGTGAGGGAGACAGTTCAGTTAGCGTTGGCTTGGTTGGAATTGATCTTCTGGTTTCTGGTTAGTACCTTGAGATGCGTAGAAGAGACTTTGGGAGAGGAACTGTTGGGTCCGGAGATGGTTTGGTTCAGCAGAGTCCGATAACTGTTTCAGCGTCTTACTTCTAGTGAGGGTGTTGACCTTGGTTTGAGTTTCCAGCTCTAAATCCAGAGCTGCTTGGAAATCCAGAAGAGAGTCTTCAGGTTTGGCTCGAAGGGCAGGCTCGGCAGGTTAAGCCCTTCCAGAGCTTCACAGGAGAAAAACAGGTAACCTGGAAGCAGAGACAAAAGGTTAGAATCCAAACTGGACTCAGAGATAGCAAAGTTCTCAGGAGGCTCTGGGCTTAGGTGCTAACCAAACTGATTAAACACTGCGGCGTCGAGGCAAGGTCTGAAGACAGCTTAAATACTGTGGTCCTCCTGATGAGATGATCAGTCACAGGTGTGCAGGCAGCTCAGCTCAGGAGGATCCACGATGGACTCTGCTGGAGGAAGGTGGAACTTCTCCAGCTCCCAACAGTACCCCCCCTCAACGACCGCCTCTTGGAGGTGCGGAAGAGGTAGATGGGAGGGAGCGCTCGTACTCCTCGGTCAGGGAAGAGTCGAGGAGGTAGGAACCAGGAACCCACTGGCGGTCCTCCGGACCGTAGACCTCCCAATCGACGAGGTACTGCCAGCCGCGACCTCGCCGACGGGAGTCCACGATCCGGCAGACGGTGAAGGCGGGATGTCCATTGACTTCCAGGGCGGGTGGAGGGGAGTCGGATGGAGGTCAAAGAGGACTCGAGATGACAGGTTTTACTTGGGAGACGTGGAACGTGGGATGGATGCGTAGGGTCGGGGGAAGTTGCAAACGTATGGCAGATGGATTGATTACCTGGACAATCTTGTAAGGACCGATGAACTTGGGCGAGAGTTTACGTGACATTCCCTTGAGGGGAATGTCCCGTGTGGACAGCCATACTTCCTGTCCGACCGAGTACTCAGGGGCAGGATGTCTCTTGGTGTCGGCGAATCGTTTGGTCGTCTCAGAGGAACGGTTGAGAGAGGTGATGGTATCCCTCCAGATGCGCTGGCAACGGCGGATGTGCTGATTGACGGATTGGACCGATATCTCTCTCTCGTCTGCGGGGAAAAGAGGAAGTTGATAGCCGAGACTAACCTGAAAAGGCGATTGACCGGTGGAAGCTGATTTGAGAGAGTTATGGCCGTATTCGATCCAGGTGATGTACTGACTCCAATCGGTGGGGTTATTGGAAGTTAGGCATCTGAGGGTTGACTCGAGGTGTTGGTTCATCCTCTCGGTTTGGCCGTTGGACTGCGGGTGATAGCCAGAGGTTAGTGATGACTTACAGTTTAATGCGGAACAGAATGCCTTCCAAACCTGGGAAATGAATTGGGGTCCACGATCAGAGAGAATGTCCTGAGGGATTCCATGGAGTCGAAAAACTTGTTTGATCAAAAGCTGAGCAGTTTGAAAGGCCGTAGGAAGTTTTCTGAGAGGGATCAGGTGACAGGACTTGGAAAATCGATCAACTATGGTGAATATTGTAGACATACCTCGAGAGATTGGGAGACCAGTGACGAAATCGATTGCGATGTGGGACTATGGGCGCGTGGGCACTGGGAGAGGCTGTAGCAAACCTGAGGGTGGTTGGTGTGAAGCCTTATTTCTGGCACAAGTAGAGCAAGCCAACACATACTCTTTAACATCCCTGTGAAGAGTAGGCCACCAAAAACGTCTTGAAATCAGGGAGACGGTCCTGCTCACCCCCGGATTAGCGGAAAATTTGGCAGAATGCATCCATTGTATAAGGCGAGATCTGACAGATGAGGGGACATAGGTTCGGTTAGGAGGACCATTACCTGGGTCAGGTTCCGAGGCCAGGGCAGAGTTGATTAAATCGGTGATTTCCCAGGTGACAACTCCTACAGTACAAGAGGCAGGGAGGACAGGTTGAGGTGACTCGGATTGATCCACGGCGTAGAGACGAGAGAGAGAATCGGGCTTGACGTTCTTTGATCCAGGTCTGTAAGAGATAATGAGGTTGAATCGAGAGAAGAATATGGACCACCTTGACTGACGAGGATTGGCTTGTTTTGCGGACTGGATGTAGGCGAGATTCTTGTGATCTGTCCATACGAGAACTGGGTGCTCAGCTCCCTCCAGCCAGTGTCTCCATTCCTCCAAGGCTAATTTGATGGCCAAGAGCTCTCGGTCCCCAACGTCGTAGTTCTGCTCTGCGGGAGAAAGTCTACGGGAGAAGAATGTACATGGATGAATTTGTTGATCCGTGTCGAGTCTTTGGGATAGGACTGCCCCCACGCCTGAATCTGAAGCGTCAACCTCCAGGATGAACTGTTTGGACGGATCGGGTTGGATCAGCACTGGAGCTCTGAAAAACAAGGTTTTAAGTTTATCAAATGCAGATTGAGCCTCGGGGGTCCATTGGAAGGTTCTCTTGGATGATGTTAAGGAGGTTAGTGGGAGAGCGGTTTGGCTGTAGTTTCTGATGAATCGTCGGTAGAAATGAGCAAAACCTAAAAATCTCTGCAGTTGTTTACGGTTCTCTGGGACCGGCCATTCCAAAACTGCTTTTATTTTCTCTTCTGAAGGCTTAACCTGCCCGCCCTCGAGCACAAACCCCAAAAAAGTTACTGAAGACTGATGAAACTCACATTTCTCGGCTTTGACGAACAGTTTGTGTTCCAGCAGTCTCTGAAGAACCAGGCGGACATGTCTCTTATGCTCTGAAAGATCCTTGGAATAGATTAGAATGTCATCTATGTAGACAAACACGAACACATTTAGGAAGTCTCTGAGAACATCATTCACTAAGGCCTGAAAGCATGCAGGGGCATTAGTTAGTCCAAAGGGCATCACCAAGTATTCAAACTGGCCCAAGGGAGTCTTAAATGCTGTTTTCCACTCATCCCCATCTCGTATTCTGAGGAGGTGATAGGCATTCCTCAGATCTAGCTTGGTGAAAACGGTTGCCTCTTGGACAGGTTCAAAAGCAGAAGCGAGCAATGGGAGAGGGTACTTATTTTTGATTGTTATCTGGTTCAAGCCTCTATAATCGATACAGGGTCTTAGTGAACCATCCTTCTTTCCAACGAAAAAGAAGCCTGCGCCCAAAGGAGACGAAGAGGGGCGAATTATTCCAGCGGCTAAGGACTCGTTTATGTATTTCTCCATGGTTTCTCTTTCTGGTTTGGAGATGTTGTAAAGTCTACTGCTGGGCAGCGGGGCTCCGGGTAATAGCTCGATAGCACAGTCGTATGGTCTGTGTGGTGGAAGGGACGTAGCACTGACCTTACTAAATACAGGAGCCAGATCATGATAGTCGGGAGGTACTGAAGAAAGGTCAGGGACGTCCATCTCCCCCCCACCTCTAGGGGACCCCACAGCGGGAGCTGCCAAACGGAGGCATGTTTCATGACATCGAGTGGACCAGGACTCCACATGATGATCAGTCCAATTTATATGGGGATTATGTTTCTCCAGCCATTCGAAACCCAGCACCAGAGGGGAACATGCGGAGGGAAAAACAAAGAAAGTAATGGTTTCTCGATGATTACCTGAGATCAGAAGCTCAAGGGGTTGGGTTTGATGAGTTACTTGGTGAAGCATCTTCCCATCGATTGCTGAGACACTAAGTGGCTGGGTTAAAGGAACTGTTTCAATTTGCAGCTGTTGGACAAGATTGGAATCAATTAAATTTCGCTCACAACCCGAATCAATGAAAGCAGAGAATGAGAGGCTCTGGTCCGAGAAAAATAAAGTGGCTGGAAGCATAAGGCGAGGAGATTTTTCAGAGTTATCATGGCCCGCCAGACTCCTCAGAACCTCTGACGGGCCCCGGCTTTTGATTTCGCCGGGCATGAAGCGATGAAATGACCACTCTCACCGCAATAGATGCAAAGTTTGCCCAAAAATCGTCTTTGCCTTTCTTCAGGGGTCAGCCTAGTGTGTCCAACCTGCATGGGTTCGATCTCCGTTTCTCCAATATGTGAAGCCTGAACAGGCAAAGGGAGAGGCTGGATCTTAGGCTTCGGTCTGGATAACTGTTCTGTGGGAGCAGAAACAACAGTCACATTATTTAAGGTGGGGGCATAGGAAGACATGTATTCCTGTATTTGAGGCTGTTTCTAGCTCAGATCCGGTTATCCAGCTTAATTGTCAAATGGATAAGTTCCTCGAGAGTAGCAGGTTCATCGAGGGTAGCCAGTTCATCCTTTATATTTTCATTTAATGCCTCAAGGCATCCATCCGGAAGCTGCAGCCTTAACCCGGAAGTTAATCGAGAAATCCGCCACTGACGAATTTCCCTGTTTGAGATGAAAAAGAGCACGAGAGTCAAGGGTTTGATCGGTTTCCTGGTTGAAAACTTGAGAAAACTCAAGGATAAAGTCCGAGTATCGACAATTTAGGCTTTCATCAGAGGCAAACCTGGCTTGAGCCCAGGCCAGGGCTCTTCCTGTCAATTGAGATAAAATGAAAGTTATTTTCTTGTAGTCCGTGGGAAACTGCCAGGAGAGTTCTGAAAAATTAGACGGCATTTAAATAAAAATCCCTTGCAGTCTTTTACATTACCGAAGAATTTCTCAGGTAGACTTGGGCGGAACTCGGATGACGTCACTGCCGGTGACCTCGGAGGTGGAGCTGGACCCGGAAATGGTTGCACCGCTGGCTTGGCGTTAGCGCTGTTCATGTAGCTAGCATAGCTCTGAAGCATTTGATTCTGCATTTCAATATGGGTATTTAACTCACGAAGAGCCAGAGCGTGTCCATGGATTTGAGCCTCCTGCTCTTCCAATCGACGGCGGAGGTGATCTGCTGGGCCTTGTGTTTGGCCGCAGTGTTCTGTCATGATGGGTTTACTGAGAGGCCCAAGATGCAGAACACAACGGACTCAGGGGAAAGGTTAACAAGTTTATTGTTACACAAGCACGTAGTAAATGTACAGTTTGCTGGTTCAGGCCTGGGGACTGGTTCACTGGAGTCTGTGAGGGAGACAGTTCAGTTAGCGTTGGCTTGGTTGGAATTGATCTTCTGGTTTCTGGTTAGTACCTTGAGATGCGTAGAAGAGACTTTGGGAGAGGAACTGTTGGGTCCGGAGATGGTTTGGTTCAGCAGAGTCCGATAACTGTTTCAGCGTCTTACTTCTAGTGAGGGTGTTGACCTTGAGCTTCACAGGAGAAAAACAGGTAACCTGGAAGCAGAGACAAAAGGTTAGAATCCAAACTGGACTCAGAGATAGCAAAGTTCTCAGGAGGTTCTGGGCTTAGGTGCTAACCAAACTGATTAAAACTGTGGCGTCGAGGCAAGGTCTGAAGACAGCTTAAATACTGTGGTCCTCCTGATGAGATGATCAGTCACAGGTGTGCAGGCAGCTCAGCTCAGGAGGATCCACGGCGTACTCTGCTGGAGGAAGGTGGAACTTCTCCAGCTCCCAACAAAAATAAAAAATACGCTGACCGCAAACGGCGTCCTGCTCGCACCTATACACCCGGACAACAGGTTTGGCTCTCCACACGTGATATCCCTCTCAAATCCATGTCCCGTATACTCTCTCCCAGGTTCATCGGTCCGTACAAGATCGACTCAGTCATCAACCCATCGGCCGTCCGCCTGCATCTGCCATCCTCACTCCGGATCCATCCAACATTCCATGTCTCTCAGATGTGCCCTCCGTCCGACTCCCCTTCACCCGCCTGGGACATTGATGGTCACCCTGCTTTCACCGTCCGCTGGATCGTAGACTCCCATCGCCAGGGCCGCGGCTGGCAGTACCTGGTCGACTGGTAGGGCTACGGTCCAGAGGATCGCACTTGGGTTCCTGGATCTTTCATTCTCGACGCTACCTTGATTAAAGAATACGGTGAGTCTCTGCCATCTACTTCGCTTGGACCGCCAGGAGGCGGTCATTGAGGGAGGGTACTGTTGGGATCTGGAGGTCTGTCCACTTTCTCCACCAGAGGGCGTACGAGATCTCCTGGAGCCGGAGCTGATTGCACCACCTGTCGCTCATCTGCTCATCATGAAATCCGTATTTAAGGAGGCAGAGGACTTCTCTCCAGCGCCAGAGTGTTTGCCAGTAACGGTTAGCAAGCCTGAGCCAACCAGCCTGTCTGAACCTCTGACTTCCTGGTAACCTGAACCCGAACCTGATCTGTTCTCTCTTCTCTGCTTCCTAGATTGAACCTGCCTGAAACCTGGAAACCCAGAAGAGTTTCTCTGCCAGTTATCTGCCTGTCCGTTCTCTGAAGAACCCTGGAAGATTATTCCTGTCAAAGTTCTGCCTGCCCGCTCTCAGAAGATTCTGGAAGGAAACTCAGATCTGTTATCTGCCAACACTCAAATTAAGCTCTGCCTCTGCCTAGCCCTCAGCCTGCAGACAGCCTCTGGACCCTCAAGGTTCCCCCCCCTCTGCCGCTTAGCTCTACTCCAGAATAGGTACAGCCTTGCTCACTCTCAACCTGCAAATTACCTGGACCTCCACTAACTCCTCTGTCCCCCTCTGCAGTGAACCCACTCGTGACCAGCCCTGGATCTGATAACTCTGTGTGCTTTTCAGAACCCACTCGTGACCAGACGAGTTCCCCTTTGGATCTGTTCATTTATTGTGTTCAAATATTTCAATAAACCTTTGTACTTTTCTCCTGCCTCTGAGTGTTCTGCATGTGGGTTAGGCACCTTAAGCCAAACATGACAAAACCCACTGTTTATGTTTAATCATTGTTTCGTCTACACTTTATAATTAGGCCCATTACCTAGGCTGGAGAAGTCTCTAGTGGTCAAAATCAACTAATTACTTTTTGGTTTAGTATCAAGGTACTGGAGTTTTAGATATGAAAGAATTAATAGTTCTGCTCCACTTCAGCGATAATTGCACAGAAAGCAGGTTAAATCTTTTATCTCTCTTCTATTATATATTAATTTATCCTATTTACTCACTATAAAAGTTTTCCCTCAGTCTGTTTCTCTCTCAAGGCCACACCATTCTCTGCAGGCTGGTGTTTGTAGACCAACCATAGCTTCTTCCCATAACAAATCAGGTTCTTTCTCAAGGTTTATTCATAACATGTTACTGTTTAATCAAAGTTTCTGTAATTTGTTATGACTGACTGCTTTCCATTGTTGTAAGTAAGGAGGAAGGAACGCTGTCTAGATTAAAACAGAGCAGAATGCTGTGCCATAAGGGCTGTATGATGATATGAATAGTTGAATACTTTTGTCCAATGACAATCTCTCATGGTGGCTTCACCTCGTCTGTTCCTGTTTGGCTGTGACACCATACTGGTGAGAAGTGTCGGCTGTGCTGCTGCCATCAACACCTTTGTTTATAGATGTTAGAGATCGGCCTGTTTTTTAGTGTAGTCCTGTTTCTCTGACTGTGACTGGCTGGATGTGCTCTCTTCATCCTCTGACATGGGAGCTGGCTCGGAGCTCACTGCCTGGCTGTGTGTTTCCTGGACAGGGCCGTCTTTTACAGCTGCCTTTTTGTATCTCTGCTTCTGTCTCCTTGAACCCCAGTCAGCCTCAGCAGATGGCCGCTCACACTGAGCCTGGTTCTGCTGGAGGTTCCTTCCTGTTAAAAGGGAGGTTTTTTATGTTTGTTGTGTTTTTAGACTGTGGCGGAAATCAGAGTATGCACACAAGCTTGAGGAGAACATGCAAATTCCATGCAGAGGCACCCAATGTCAGGTTTTGTGGATGTTTGAAGGAGACCCAAAGCAGAGATGGCAGCTCAGGTGGTTTCTTGCAAGTTTAATATCCACAGCGTGTCAACAGAAGCAAAAATCCACAAACAACATAAAGAAAAACTAAAATCCACGAGACATCAGGGAAAACAGACATGAGGAGCCAGGAGATGACAAGGAACCAGCAAAGAGTGACTGAACAGAAGAAGTATATATGGGAGACAGAAACAACGAGAGGACTAATTGGCAGACGGGTAACAGGTGTGTAAAGTAGAATCTAGAAGGGACCTATGGGAAAGAGACTAACACAAGAGGGCAAACAAAAAATACATAAGGAACTCAAATACAACCAAAAGCAACTAGAAATAAAAGAAAATGGGAATGAAACCAATGAAAATTTAAAGAAAAAACTTAAACAGAACCAAAGCCATGACAGCCGAGGCCATGTTTCAAACACAAGACCTTCTTGCTACACTTGTATTCAATTGTTTTAATTTGAATGGTATTTATATATTAATGCAGTTTACTAAATGCATATTTTCCAGTCGTTAATGAGAAGAACCTGTAACTTCAACTGCAGTAGTCAAAGCAAAGTAACAAGGATTTGAAGATGATTAGCATCCTTTACCTTTTTCACTTCTTTTTCCTTCCATTTTTTTCCCTTTATTATTCTTTCAATTCCTGCCTTTCTAACTGTTGAAGCTACCAGCTGTTCGTGAACAGGAATGAGACAGTCACAGCCGCTAATGCAGAATATCAGCATGCATATTAATAATGCAGGTTTTACACAGGGCATGAATTAATTTGGTGTGGATTGGATACAAAGCCTTGTGGCAGCTACATCAGTGCATTTATTAGAGACAGCACAAAATCTAAATAATACAATTGATTATAACCCCTTAACAAACATTGATTCAGTTTTTATTTCAAAATATCCATCTAACACAACTGCAATTAGTTTTATAAGTGTGAGTGCACCAACATCCAGCCTGAATATGAAGCATTCAGATTTAGGAGAGCAGGTATCAATCCAAGCGGCCATTAAAGAGCTCCATGTCTCACCTTTTCTCTTAACTCATATCATCCTGCTGTCATTCTCCTGCCAACCTGTCACCATCTATCCCTGCAGAGCAAGGCAAACTGAGAGAAACTGTTGGATTTCTGTACGCCTGTCTACTGGTACCTCCCTCTGCGGTTGTACAGTCGCTGGTAATTATCCTGTCATGACACAGCAATTAGGCAGAGGTATTTAAAACCAGCGCAACTCGTAGAAGTGATTTTTTTTAAATCATAGGTTTGCTTCCCACTCTCATCCTGCAGCACACTCTCTCCTATTCTGTGTGGGAGTAATTTACTATTGCAAAAGGGAACATAAATTTGCATATGGCCAACACCATGTGGTTTCACACTTTTACAGCTAATGTCTCATGGCTGCAATGTTCAGGCATAGAACTGAGGGAAAAAAATTAATGTCTACATTTAGGTTGGTAAAGACTGATAACAGGACATGTGCATGAAATGATGTAATTTAATCTGCCAGGATGTTATGATCTGCTTTTCGGGACTTTTAGGTTTTGTTTGAATTTTCTACTCTGAAGTATATTATTCTGTGTTGTTTTCAAGGTTTATATGATTTTTGAATTTTTAGTTGAACTTATTTTTTGGTCTATTGTTTTCATATGTATTGTTCCTCTTATCTTTAGACTATGTTCCCCCATAGCACATTGGTTTTCTAGTTTATCCAGTCTGTTTCCCATAGTTTCGTTTTTACTTGATTATTCTGTTTCTTAGTCATCACCTTTCTTTTCCCTTTTATGTGATCTTATTTCTTCCCAGCACTATTGACATGATTCTAGAGTGGACTCTCTTTCAGACACAATTCGAGTCAGGAGGGGTTTTAATATGTTTATTGAAATAAAGAGAGACTGGTTTGGTCCGGCATGGTAGTTCGGAGAACTGAGAATTTGACTGGAACTGCTTGGGAAGAGAGATCAGTTAGAACGTTGGCAGGAACTGAGAGATAAAAGAGATGATGCTGATTTCTTACAGTTCCTTGGAGAGAGGAACAGAGAGAAGAGAAGGTTGGTGAGCCCACAGGGAGTGAGTTTGGCAGAGATGGAGTTATGGCTTCAGAGCTCCAGATGGTGGACAGGCAGGTGAGCGTTCGAGGAGGGATCCAGGGGGACTGAGTGGAGAACCAGCTTGGAGACAGCAAAGCTGCTAGATACAAAACAACAGGGACGAGAAGGTAAGCTTTAGTCTTTCAGCACAATGTTCAGATTCAATGGAGCTAGCAGGTAGATTACCACTATGTGGATTTTTAACCGACTGGCGTTCGTCCCAGGGAATCCACTCCTCTAAATACTGCTTCCTGATTGTGTCCAATTGGAACCAGCTGGAGGCTCGCTTGGGCTGAAGTCCCTGAGGAGGAAAAGTTAAAAAACCCTAACACAGATCAGAACACAATCTTGTGCACTCAACAGCTATAGTATTTCCCAAGTTAATTATTTGTTGCTCTCATTGCCCCCTATTGCCACTCTCCTTTTCCTTCAGTTTCCTTCTACTTCTTTCTCTGCAAACCTGCTCCCAATTAGCTGATTACTCCATTCATTCCGTTTGGCATATAAACTCCTCCTCCGCAGTTAGTCATTGCTGGATTCTCTTCTTTATCACCTATATGATTCTCCTGAGTGTCTCCCTTGCTGAGATCAAATTCAGGGGCTGCGTCCTCTGAAGGCCGATTACGTAATAGCGCAGCACTGAGGTCTGTTCGAAGTGCAAGACTCCTCGTTATGCGGCCTGACAAATGCATCCTTTTTTTTCCCGTTTTGAAGGACGGGTCCATGGTCTTGGATATCCCGTGATTCATTGTGTGTCGAATCATCCTTCATGATCGGAGGAAAAAAAGGTACTTGGCGCCGAACAGTGGCGAATATTGGAACTGCAGTTTCTTCTAATGCAGGTCTGTGAACAGTTCCATCTGAAATTAATGAAAATAGCTTTTTTAATGGTTATGGAGTCAGATATGTGGCTGGTAGTGTTTCGTTTATTGAAAGGTTTTTATCCATTGTCATGATCCATTGTCATTTTGGGATTTTGCTTCACAGATCTGTTAAGGGCGGCGAGAGTCCTGACCCAGACGGCCTTGCATCGGCGAATGTGGTGCTGGTCAGACGAGAGAGCTATGTCCCTCTCCTCAGTGGGAAACAAAGGTGCCTCAGTGAGAGGCTTCATAGCTGCTCCATTCCATCGTTTGCAGAGTGTGCAGTCACGGGTTATTCTCCTTGCTGCCAAATTGGCAGTATTTGATTATTTCCACAGTGTCCTACTAATTTGTGAGTGTGGCGCAAGAGTAATGTTGACAGGTGGCTGTCATTAGGCAAAATGGTCAGGTGCTTGATCTCTTTAGGCATAGCCAGTCTGCTCAGCCTGCCACCGACTCTCAGAATTCCATCCTGAAGAACAGGATCCAACTTGTACAATCGACTGCTTCTCTTCACAGCTTGGCCCTTCTGTAAAGCATATACTTCATCTCTGAAAGAGTGATGTTGAATGAAAGATGTAAGAGCCTCCTCAACAGCGATGAGATCTTCTACTGAGGATCTGCAGGATCTGCTTTTATTGACAGGTTCAATGTGACACTTGTCTTCCTCTTTTGGATCAGATGCTTCTTGAACTTCAGTAGCCAGGCTGCAGATCTGAGGAGTTTGTTCCATTCTGAGAAGTACTCTATGAAGCAAATTAGAGGACTCTTATAGGCTACTGTGGCAAGAGTGATGGCAGCTTGCTTTACCTCTGGGTCACTGTTAGACATCTCTAGAGGGTCCATGATTGTTGGGAGCTGGAGAAAATACCATTTTTCTCCAGCAGAGTCCGCCGTGGATCCTCTGAGGGAGCCTCCTGCACAGGTGCAGCTCATCAAGACCATCAGAGGATCCACTACTTAAGCTGCCTTCAGACCTTACCTCAACGCCGCAGTGTTGTTCCAGTTGGTCAGCGCTAAAGCCTTGATCTCAGTGATTTTTCCATGTCCTTTATCCCGAGTCAGATTCTAACGTTTGTCTCTGTGCCTCTAGGTGACTTGTGCTTCCTCCGTGAAAGCTCTGGAAGAGCTAATCTGCCGAGCCGACCCTCCGAGCCAAACCCTGAAGATTCTCAGTCAACCTCTAAGCAGCTCTGGGCAAGAGCTAGGAAACCCAAGCCAAGGTCTGTTCTAATAAGACGTGAGACGCTGAAGCAGCTAACGGACTCTGCTAACACATCCTTCTCCAGAACCAACAGTGACTCTCCCAAGGAGAACCACAAGAACCCTCAAGGTACTATCAGAGCACCATTGGAAACCAAAACCCCGTCAACAGTCCTTAACTGTGTTGTCTCTCACGCAGACTCCGGTGAAACCAGATTCCAGGCCCGAACCAGTCATCCGCATATTATGTGCTTGTGCAAATAAACTTGTTAAACTTTTCTTCCTGTGTCCGTCAGTGGTGTTCTGCATCTTTGGGTCTCCATTAGAGAACCGATCATGACAGAACACTGCAGCCAAACTCAAGGCCCAGCAGATCACCTTCTCCGTCGGCTAGACGAACAGGCTGCTCAAATCCAAGGATTCAGCCAGGCCTTACGTGAGTTGAATGCACATATTGAAAGACAGAACCAAGCTATTCAAGGCTACGTTAACTACTTCAATGGCGCTAATGCTACATCAGCACAGCAACCATTTCCGGGTCCAGTTCCTCCCCCGAGGTCACAACCTGTGACGTCATCAGAGTTCCGTCCTAGTCTCCCAGAAAAATTCTCTGGTAACATGAAAGATTGTAAGGGTTTTTTATTCCAGTGCCGGCTGATTTTTCTGAACTCTCCTAGTTGTTTTTCTTCAGACCACAAGAAGATATCGTTCATCCTCTCTCAGTTAACAGGAAGAGCTTTAGATTGGGCTCAGGCAAGATTTGCCATCGACGACGGTGTAAATTGCCGTTTTTCTGACTTTATTGCTGAATTTTCCCAGGTATTTAACCAGGAGACGGATCAAACGATAGATTCCAGAGCTCTTTTCAACCTTAAACAAGGTAATTCTTCTGTGGCTGATTTCTCAATTAACTTCCGGGTTAAAGCGGCAGCTTCCGGATGGAACCAGAGCGCTCTAAAGGGGGCATTTTTCATGGCTCTAAATGAACAAATCAAGGATGAACTTGCTACCCTCGATGAACCAGCTTCCCTTGACGATTTTATTCGTCTCGCCATCAGATTAGATAACAGAATCCGAGCCAGAAACAGCTGCAAGAAGCAAAGTAATTTTTCCTCTGCCACTCATAACATGGCTGTTCTCTCTCCCTCTACAGAGCAGATGTCCACACAGAGTTCTAAACCACAGACTCTATCGTTGCCTGTTCAGGCCTCTCATTCAGGCGAAAGGGATAATGAGCCTATGCAGGTGGGACACACTAGGCTTTCTCCTGAGGAGAGACAGAGGCGTTTTCTTGGAAAACTTTGCATATACTGTGGTGAGAGTGGTCACTTTATCGCCTCCTGCCCGGCAAAATCAAAAGCCGGGGCCCGCCAGAGGATATGAGGAGTCTGGCGGGCCATATAAATTCAAGTAAATCTCCTCGACTTTTGCTGCCAGCTACTTTGTTCTGTAATAACCAGAGTCTCTCTTTCTCTGCCTTCATCGACTCAGGCTGTGAGCGCAATCTAATCGACTCTGAGCTCGTCCAGCAGCTTCAGATTAAAACCATTCCCCTGTCTCAGCCTCTCAGTGTGTCTGCCATAGACGGAAAGAGACTCCATCGTGTTACCCACCAAACCCAGCCCCTCGAGCTACTTCTGTCAGGTAACCACCGAGAAACTATCACCTTTTTTGTGTTTCCTTCTGCATGTTCCCCCCTGGTCCTCGGATTCGAGTGGTTGGAGAAGCATAACCCTCACATAAATTGGACCAAACGTCTCCTGGAATCTTGGTCTACTACGTGCCACGAAACATGCCTTCGTTCTGCTGCACCGATGGCGGGGCCTCCTAGAGGTGGGGGGGAGATGGACTCTCCTGACCTTTCTTCTGTTCCCTCTGAGTATCACGACTTAGCCCCCGTTTTCAGTAAGGTCAGTGCGACGTCCCTACCTCCACATAGACCCTACGATTGTGCCATAGAACTTTTACCCGGTGCTCCTCTTCCAAGCAGCAGACTGTATAATATTTCCAAACCAGAAAGAGAGACTATGGAGAAATATATCAACGAATCATTGGCTGCTGGAATAATCCGTCCTTCATCCTCTCCTCTGGGCGCCGGTTTTTTCTTCGTGGGCAAGAAGGATGGTTCTCTGAGGCCATGCATTGACTATCGAGGTTTGAACCAAATAACTATTAAAAACAAATACCCACTGCCTCTTTTCGCCTCAGCTTTTGAACCAGTGCAGGGTGCAACTATCTTTACTAAGCTGGATTTAAGAAATGCTTATCACCTCCTCAGAATTCGAGAGGGTGATGAATGGAAGACAGCCTTTAAGACACCCTTGGGCCAGTTTGAGTACCTGGTGATGCCCTTTGGTTTGACTAACGCCCCAGCCTGTTTCCAAGCCCTTGTGAATGATGTTCTCAGAGATTTCCTCAACGTATTTGTGTTTGTTTACATTGATGACATTCTCATTTATTCCAAGGATCTCCATGAACACAAGAGACACGTCCGTCTCGTTCTACAGAGACTACTGGAGAATAAGCTGTTCGTGAAAGCCGAGAAATGTGAATTTCATCAGTCTTCAGTCACCTTTCTGGGGTTTGTGCTCGAGGGCGGCCAGGTAAAACATTCTGAGGACAAGATCAAGGCAGTCCTAGATTGGCCAGTACCTGAGAATCGAAAGCAATTACAGAGGTTTTTGGGGTTTGCTAACTTCTATCGCAGCTTCATCAGGAACTATAGCCAAACCGCCCTGCCATTAACCTCACTAACTTCTTCCAAACAAGTTTTTCAGTGGACTCCCGAGGCCCAAGCTGCATTCGAGAAATTGAAATCCATGTTTTCCAGAGCACCCGTGCTAATTCAACCTGATCCTTCGAGACAATTCATCCTTGAGGTGGACGCTTCAGATTCCGGTGTTGGAGCTGTTCTCTCCCAAAAAGACGACTCAAATCAAAGAATACACCCTTGTGCCTATTTTTCCTGTAATCTCTCCTCAGCTGAACAAAATTACGATGTGGGTGATCGTGAGCTCCTGGCAATCAAACTGGCGTTGGAGGAATGGAGGCATTGGCTGGAAGGAGCTGAGCATCCGGTCCTTGTGTGGACTGATCACAAAAATCTGGCTCATATCCAGTCAATCAAACAAGCTAACCCTCGCCAATCCAGGTGGTCCATCTTTTTCTCCAGATTCAACCTCATTATCACCTACACACCCGGATCCAAGAACGTGAAGCCCGATTCTCTCTCTCGTCTCTACTCTGCCGATCATCCAGAGACACCTGAACCTGTCCTCCCAGCCTCATGCACCATTGGAGTGGTCAACTGGGAAATAACGGACCTAATCAACTCAGCCCTTGCCACCGAACCAGATCCAGGTACCGGTCCGTCTAACCGCACATATGTTCCTTCTTCTGTCAGGTCCCGTCTGATTCAGTGGATGCACGCCGCAAAATTCTCCACCCATCCAGGAGTGAGTAGGACTGTCGCTCTAATCTCCAGGCGCTTCTGGTGGCCCACGCTCCATCGTGATGTTAGAGAGTATGTGTTGGCCTGTCCCACATGTGCTCGCAACAAGGCTTCGCATCAACCTCCTTCTGGTCTCCTTCAACCTCTACCTGTTCCCTCGCGTCCATGGTCCCACATAGCCATTGATTTCGTCACCGGTCTCCCTGTCTCCCGAGGTATGTCCACCATACTAACCATTGTCGACTGTTTCTCTAAGTCTTGCCATCTAGTCCCCCTGAGAAAACTTCCCACGGCCTTCCAGACAGCCCAGCTTCTTATCAAACATGTGTTCCGGCTTCATGGCATTCCCCAGGAGATTCTATCGGACAGAGGTCCCCAATTCATATCCCAGGTATGGAAGGCTTTTTGTTCTGCGCTCGGCTGCAAACCATCTCTCACCTCAGGTTACCATCCCCAAACGAATGGCCAGACCGAGCGTATGAACCAGCATCTGGAATCCACTCTCCGCTGTCTAACGTCCAATAACCCGGTGGATTGGAGCCTATACCTTCCCTGAATAGAGTATGCCCACAACTCTCTCTGTTCTGCATCCACTGGACAGTCGCCCTTCCAGGTCAGTCTTGGATATCAACCACCTCTTTTCCCCGCAGATGAGAGAGAGATATCGGTGCTGTCCGTTAATCATCACATCCATCGCTGTCGAAGGATTTGGAGGGAGACCATTGCCACACTCAACCAGTCAGCTGAATCAACCAAGCGTTTTGCTGACGCCAAGAGACGCCCCGCCCCGGAGTATTCTGTGGGCCAGGAAGTGTGGCTTTCCACTCGAGACATCCCCCTCAAGGGGATGTCTCGAAAACTTTCCCCGAGATTCATAGGCCCATTCAAAATCTCTCGTGTCATCAACCCATCAGCTGTCCGTCTCCAACGTCCTCCTTCCCTCCGAATCCATCCGACCTTCCATGTCTCCCAGATCAAGCCTGTTTCCTCGAGCCCCTTGTGCCCGCCATCCGACTCCCCACCACCCACCCTGGAAGTCGATGGCCATCCAGCCTTCACGGTCCGCCGTATTGTAGACTCCCGTCGACGAGGTCGCGGTTGGCAGTACCTCGTCGACTGGGAGGGCTACGGACCAGAAGATCGTCAGTGGGTCCCAGGCTCGTACATCCTCGATCCTGCCCTGATCGAGGAGTACGAGCGTTCCCGTCCTTCCACTTCCTCCGGACCGCCAAGGGGCGGTCGTTGAGGGGGGGGTACTGTTGGGAGCTGGAGAAAATACCATTTTTCTCCAGCAGAGTCCGCCGTGGATCCTCTGAGGGAGCCTCCTGCACAGGTGCAGCTCATCAAGACCATCAGAGGATCCACTACTTAAGCTGCCTTCAGACCTTACCTCAACGCCGCAGTGTTGTTCCAGTTGGTCAGCGCTAAAGCCTTGATCTCAGTGATTTTTCCATGTCCTTTATCCCGAGTCAGATTCTAACGTTTGTCTCTGTGCCTCTAGGTGACTCGTGCTTCCTCCGTGAAAGCTCTGGAAGAGCTAATCTGCCGAGCCGACCCTCCGAGCCAAACCCTGAAGATTCTCAGTCAACCTCTAAGCAGCTCTGGGCAAGAGCTAGGAAACCAAAGCCAAGGTCTGTTCTAATAAGACGTGAGACGCTGAAGCAGCTAACGGACTCTGCTAACACTAAACTTGTGCCTTTTAGAAAGGTCTCTGCCCACATTCCTCTGGATGCTTTGTCTGCTGGATTAAGATCAGTTCTAATGTGACGCATTGTGACTTCTGTTTCAGGTCTCTGATGATCGTTACTCTGTTAGCCACAAAGATCTGGAATCTCTGTGTGTCACTCATGATGTATTTGAGAACAGATGTGCTATCGGTCCAAAACACAGAGTCTATCATCTTGAATTCTAGGTCATTCGTCAGCATTCGATCTATCCGAGCAGCTAGAACTGCTGATGTTAGCTCCAGTCTGGGATAAGTCCACTTTAACCACTTTAAAGGGGCCACTCTTGCTTTTCCCATCACAAAGGCAATGTGAGGAGGTCTACATCTGCTGGTCAGTTGTAGGTAACTTACTGTCCCATAGCCACTCTCACTAGCATCGCAAAAATGGTGCAGTTGAGCACTTGTGACTTCAAAGCCAGCTCGTTTGTAGCATCTTCCAATTCTGAAGCTGGAAATCATCTGAAGTTCTTTAAGCCACTCCTTCCATTTAAATGCGAGAGCTGTTGGGATTTCTTCATCCCATCCGCAATTCATCTTGCACAACTCTTGGAGGATTTTTTTCCAGACTGCATAACTGGTGATAAGAATCCCAGGGGATCGTAAACTGAATTAAGCACAGACAGAATTCCTCTTCTATTATGTGGTTGTTCTTTCAAAGTGATATTAAAGAAGAATGTGTCAGATTCAATGTCCCATCTCATGCCAAGTGCACATTCTGCAGGAAGTTTGTCTCTCTCCAAGTCAATGTTCTTAATCTCTTTTGCCCGTTCCTCTAAGGGTAGTGAGACTAGGACAGCACGGCTGTTACTAGTCCATTTGGTAAGCTTAAATCCACCTGTCGCGCATACTGCCTTCAGGTCATGGACCAGAGTGATGGCCTTGCTTGGATCTGGAACTGATTTGAGACAATCATCCACATAAAAGTTGTGTCTGATGGTGGCAGGAACGGAAGTGTCCGCTTTATTCTTAGTATCCTCAGCTGTCTGTCGGAGTGCAAAGTTTGTGCAGCTTGGGGAGGAAACTGCTCCGAACAAATGTACGACCATTCTGAATTCTCTGAGTGGTTGGTTAGTGTTACCATCTGGCCACCATAAAAATCTCAGAAAGTCCACATCATTTTCAGGAATTCTGACTTGGTGGAAAATTCCCTCTATGTCCCCAATCACTGCCACTGATTCCTGTCGGAAACGAAGGAGTACACCCAATAAGGTGTTCATAAGGTCTGGGCCTTGCACTAACTCAGAGTTCAAAGACATACCTTGAAATGAAGATGTACAGTCGAAGACCACACGGATAGATGTTTTTGTTTGTGATAGACCCCGTGGTGTGGGATGTATCAATGTCTTCCATCCATCCAGAGGAGCTGTTCTTCAGGTACCATTTCTGCAAACCCTTTCTTGAAAACATCATTAATGAAGTTGACGTAATCATTTTTAAACGACTGGTCTTTCTCTGGTCTTTTCTTGAGGCCTACAGCTCTTTGTTCAGCCATTTTCCTATTGTTCGGCAGGTGAAGGTCATCTGTGTGGAATGGCAGTCATAATTCATACTGACCTTTCTTTGTGATAGATTTATTATTTGAAGAAATCTTTTATCTTCAACAGAGTGTTCTGCTTTCTCTTGGTGCGCCAATTCTGAGAAATCTTGATTGTATTGTCTGATCAAGAGTTCTTCCAGACGAGCCACTGATATTCTGTTGGATATTATCTGTGGTCGGCCGTGTTGGTCTAAGGGTGGGCTAGTACCCAGAGGTCCGTTTACTATCCATTCCAGGTGTGTTAGGACAGAATACGGCCTCTTCTCTTGGCTGTTAATGACCTTCAGCGGTTCTAAGGCTTTGGGAACATTCACTCAGATCAGCAGACTGATGTTGGCACTGATGGACTTCGACTGGACTGCTTGTAGGTAAGGCAATTGCTTGAGATCTTCGTCACATGTGATTTTCTCTCCGCTAACAGGTATGGCTGGTTGTGCAAATACCTCTGGAAGTTCTATGAAGTCATTACCATCTAGGCTGCATACTTGGAGTCCACTCAAATTGTAGGTCTGCACAGGCTTTTCTTGACCCATGGTTCGAAGTAAGATGTCAGTTTTCCTTCCTCTTATGGACAGTTGCTCCATGAGCGTCTCTGTACAGAATGTTGCAGAACTTCCTGAATCCAGAAAAGCATACGTTTCAACAACGTGAGTTCCTTTGGCTGTTTTTACCTTTACAGGCATGATAGGCAGTTTGTGGCCGATGGTACCGGCCCCTGTTTGGACCGTAGATGCCATGCCCAGGATGATTGAGTCTGTGCCACTGCTGGCATCTTTCTTGGCCACTGAGGAGGCTGTCACATTTCCTACAGCGCCATCTGGAGGACTGTTTGCTATGTGCAAGATGGTGGGGTGCTTCTTACCACATGAGCGGCATATCAAACAGTTCTTGCATGATTTACTTAGATGGCCTTTAATCAAACACGCAAAACAGAAACCATTTTTTTCAGAAAATCAACTTTCTGTTGAAGAAGGATCTTTGTTATTTTCTGACAAGTTTCCAAAGCATGCTTTCCTTTACAGTAGGTGCACGGTTTAAGAAATGCATTATTCATATTGGCAGTAGGGCCTTTAATTCCATTTTCCATTTTCACCGGATAAGTTCTGTTAGGGTCAGCAACACAAACGACTGGGGAGACTGTGGTAGCAAAACTTTTCTTTGCACCAGATTTTACATGTGGCAGATCTCGAATGTCACCAAACACAGGCTCTTGCAATATTTTCACCTGCTTTTTCAATGAACTTAACAAGATCACAGAATTTGTGTCTCTGCTGTATTTGCTCCATGATGTCACATACAACAGATCTCCATCTTTCTCTGAGCTTGTACGGAAGTTTTGACACTATTAATTTCATGTTTGATGGTAAATCAAGTTCTGACATATACTGAAAAGATTGAGCAGCATTGTTGCAACTTCTTAAATACAGTCCATAAATATGCAGTGCTTTAGCGTCATCTGGTCTAATTGTAGCCCAGGTCAAGGCCTGATTCTGCTGATGTGATTTTAAAGTAATTTCCAAAATGATGTATCAGCAAACGCTTTGCTTCAATAAAACCAGCTGTAGCATCCAGATGTAAACAGCTTCTGACAATTTCTTTTGGTTGGCCCGCTGTAAACTGTTCAAGGAAATACAGTCGGTCCTCATTACTGTCAGTCTTGTCAGTCTATATTGTGTCTGAATGCCTGCATGAAAAGCTGAAACTCTAAACGGTCACCACTGAAAACAGGAACTTCTTTTTTGGGATTGATGTTTGAGATACAAGAGAAACTGTTGGGATCTGGAGCTGTACCACCTTCCTCCACCAGAGTGCGCCGTGGGTTCTCCTGAGCTGAGCCTCCAACACACCTGTGGCCCATCTCATCATCAGAGGATCCACCACTATATAACCTGCCTTCAGACCTTGCCTCAATGCCGCAGTGTTGATCTAGTTTGGTTAGCAACCTGAGCCTAGTAAACCTGAGAATCTTTGCTATCTCTAGTTGAGATAAGATTCTAACTCTTCCTTGTTTTTGCCTCACAGGAATCCTGTCTCTTCGTGAAGCTCTGGATGAGCTTAACCTGCCGAGCCTGCCCTCGTGAGCCAAACCTGAAGACTCTTCTCTGGATTCCCCTGCTGCTCTTGGTTAAGAGCTGGAAACCCAAATCAAGGTCTGCCCTCAAAGTCAGAAGTAAGACGCTGAAGCAGTTATTGGACTCTGCTGAACAAACAGTCTCTGGATCCAACAGTTACCTCTCTCAAAGAGAAACCCGGACTCCTTCAAGGCATTATTCAGCAAACTCTAAGTCTCATGACTCATCAGTTCCTGTGCTAACTGAACTATCATCCCTGCAGACTCCAGTGAACCTGCCCCCAGGCCTGAACCAGTTCCTGTTGCAATATTCATGTGCTTGTGTAACAATAAACCTTGTTAAACTTTTCATCAGCCTCCGTTTGTGTTCTGCATATTGGGTTTACTCAGTAACCAATCATGACAGAAACAAGCAGATTTGTCAAGTCTGACTGTCTTTGTATTGAAATATCTGAATGTTCAGACTGGTCCCATCCAGGAGTGGATTCCTTTCTTGTTTGTATATCTGTTATAGTGACCTTAGAATGAATTCGGTTTCATATTTTGTTTTGCGGGTGCTGCTGCTGCTGCCGGTGGTGGTTCAGACATCTGATGTACACACAGGGTTTTCTGTAATGGGGTTTTATGTACTGCTCCTAGTTCAGCGAAGTTAGGTGGAGACAGGATAGACTCAATTTTGCTGCTTTCACTGGATTTAACTTCAACAGTTTTGGTCTTGTGCCTTTGCAAATATCCTTCCAGATACGCATTCATATCATCCTCTGTTTAACATTGTGGCTTTATTTCTTAGCTTGGCTCTAGTTCCTCTAACACCTTTAATTTACTGTGTGAAATAGCAAGATCTTCTTGTAATTGAAGTGTTTCCATTCTTGCTTGTAACTTCACTTTTCCCCGCTCTATTTCATGCTTATCCTTTAAAACTTTTGCTTTAGCCAATAAACCAGCTTTGTCAATGTTACGGCCCTGGGCCTTGTGGGTTGTTGTGCAGGTGTCTTGGCATAGGTGGATTAATGACCGGGCCTACCGGGCCCAGGCCCAGGGGGCCAGAGGCCCCAAGGGGCCAGGCCAACTTGGCCCCGCGGCCGCGACCCAAGCAAAACTACTTTTGCAAAAATAATAATCTTAGGCCCCCAGGGGCCAGGCCAACTTGGCCCCGCGGCCACGATCCATAGAGGGTAAGAGGCCCCAAGGGGCCAGGCCAACTTGGTCCCGCGGCCACGACCCACAGAGGGCCTGAGGTCCTAAGGGGTCAGGCCAACTTGGCCCCGCGGCCATGATCCATAGAGGGTAAGAGGCCCCAAGGGGTCAGGCCAACATGGCCCCGCGGCCATGATCCATAGATGGTCAGAGGCCCCAAGGGGCCAGGCCAACTTGGCCCCGCGGCCACGATCCATAGAGGGTCAGAGGCCCCAGGGGGCCAGGTCAACTTGGCCCCGCGGCCACGACCCACAGAAGGCCAGAGGCCCCAAAGGGCCAGGCCAACTTGGCCCCGCAGCCGCAAGCCATAGAAGGCCAGAGGCCCCAAGGGGCCAGGTCAACTTGGCCCCGCGGCCACGATCCATAGAGGGTAAGAGGCCCCAAGGGGCAAGGTCAACTTGGCCCCGCGGCCGCGACCCACAGAGGGCCTGAGGTCCTAAGGGGTCAGGCCAACTTGGCCCCGCGGCCATGATCCATAGAGGGCCAGAGGCCCCGAGGGGTCAGGCCAACTTGGCCCCGATCCATAGAGGGTCAGAGGCCCCAAGGGGCCAGGCCAACTTGGCCCCGCGGCCACGACCCACAGAGGCCCCAAGGGGCCAGGCAAAATTGGCCCCGCGGCCATGATCCACAGAGGGCCAGGGGCTCTCAATCATTATTATCAAAGCTAATTCTCTAATTGGATGGATTACACAACCTCACTCACATATTCTTTATCAATTATTAAAGGTTGTTTCTGAATTTTGATCACAGAACTTAATGCAAATATTCTTGATTGATTGACAAAGCTCATTCTCAAATTTTGATTACACAACCTTACTCTGACAAATTATCATTATCAAAAAGCTCTATCTCGAATTTGGATCACAGAATCTCACTCAAGTATTCTTAGCTGTGCCCCTCCCCCATCGAGTCTTTCATAAACCGGTCTGTTCTTTTAGAATCTCCTCATTTGGTATTTTGAACTCGTGAGAGACTGCTCAAAATTTGGTTTCCTTTCCCTCAGTTCAGACTCAGAGATAATTTGAAATCATTCAACAAGAAGTTTAACGCGCGCACACACACAAAAAAAAAATTCTTATATTTTCCATTTTGCTGTTACTATCAGCATCTTCCCATTTTGTCCTTTTCTTTCGAAAAAGTTTACAGTCTGACATTTGTCACTGCTGTCAGTTAATAACTTTTTGGTCTTTGACCCATTTTGTCATTTTCTCGATTCGATCGTCACTGACCACTCTCTCCTGTCTGGCAGACATCGTTGCTGCCATCATAGCTAGCAAGCTGCCTGCAGATAGCAACATTTTGGTGTCCTTTGTGAAAATATTTAGATAGAAGACAAAAGTGCACAAAGTTGTACAATTATTATCTTTTCAAAATATTTGTTTCACTGTCAGTGTGATTGACCGACTTTGCCGCTAGATTTCGTGTCTTTTGGCCATACCTGGCTAGTGACTAAAAACATCATTTAGCGACTTTTTGGTTGTGAAGATAAGTGGTAAAAGCAGATCTGCCTGTTGGTCTTCCCACATTTTGCCATTTGGTACTTTGCACTCTTGTTGGTCACTCCAAGGCATTTGTCCCTGCCTTCAGCTAGTCACTTGGCTCTTTTGTAATATATTTCACTGTAATTGGCTCTCTCTCTCTTTCTCCTCAGTACAAATCAGTCTGTTCCCTTGCCATTTAGACATTTTCTTGATTCGATCATCACTGACCACTCTGCTCTCCTGCTGTCTATCAGACGAATCAGTTGATTCTCTGCTCTCAATTGTCTATGCTAGTAAGCTGTTATTCTCTGCTTTGGAGTGTTGATGCTGGGTTGCTAGTTTTCTAAATCACCTCACACACTTGAAGGAAGCAGCACCGATCATAAACACACAAACAAACTCAAACACACACACGCACACACACATAGTTGGTTTATCTGTTGTGATAGGCAAAGAGCCAATGTGCAAAGAAAGAAGGGAAATATGGATCATAAACGTTTAAGTGGAGGAGCTAGAAAAAAAATTCAGCAAGAAAAGAAAAAAAAGGAATCAGTTTTACTTGAGAGTGTTCCAAATATCTCCAGCTTCTTCAGTACAAAGACATCTGCTGAAAGCAATTCTATAAATGCTACTGCAAATTCAGCTAAGGTTAGCAATGCACCTGAGCTAGCATGTAGCTCCCAAGATCCTGAGACCACTACAAGTGTAGACACTGAACCAAATGCTTCTGATGCTAGTAGCCAGTTGCTCGAATGAATGTGAGGTCACTGCACCTCTGGACAGCATAGAAAATGAGCTGAATCTTTCTTCAACACCATCTACAGTGACAACTCTACCTAGTGATCTGGCTAAATGGGCTGAGACCCTCACTGAGTCAATGAAGGAAGTTCTTATTCAAAGAGGTGCAAAATCATTTCACAACCGTCACAGCCATTATCCAGCTTCTGTGAGGAACAGTGGGCTAGGAGGCAAAACCCGATGCCTAAACGATGAACATTCTACTTCACACTTGCCCAATGGACAACGAGTACAAAGACAGTGGCTGATGTACTCTCCCTCTACTGGTAATGTTTACTGCTTTGCATGCAAACTGTTTTCCCCAAAAACGCATTATTTTGTGACAGGCTATTGTGATTGGAAACACTCAGAAAGATTTGGTGAACATGAGCGAAGTGCTGAGCACATAACCTGCATGCAAGCAGTCTTGAACCGCGCCAAAGGTGCCACAGTTGATGCAGACCTGTTCAAACAGTTTCAGGCAGAGAGCAGCTATTGGAGGCAGGTGTTACAAAGAGTTGTTGCAGTCATTAAATTCCTTGCAGAAAGGGGCCTTGCATTTAGGGGTAAAAATGAATCGTTAGGGTCTCCTCTCAATGGGAACTACCTTGGTGTTCTGGAGGTCCTGGCTGAATTTGATCCCTTTCTAAAGGATCACATCAGAAAGTTTGGGCAGATGGGTCGAGGTAATACCTCATATCTGTCCTCCACCATTTGTGAGGAATTCATTGAATTGATGGGTGCAAAAACCAAACAGGCTATAGCAGATGAACTGCAAGCAAGCAAATACTACTCTATCATTGTGGATTCAACCCCAGATTTATTTCATGTGGACCAATTGACATTCATATTCCGTTTTGTTAGCAAAGAGGGCAGTGTTGTTGAACGCTTTGTGGGTTTTGAGCCCATTACTAGTCATACAGGTGAAAGTTTGGCTAACTGTGTCATGTCTGTGTTGGAAAATCTAGGGTTAGAGCTGTCAAATTGCAGGGGGCAGGCTTATGATAATGCCAGCAACATGTCAGGGAGGTATAATGGGTTGCAGGCTCACTTAAAGAAAAGCAACCCATTAATACACTATATTCCATGTGCAGCTCACTCTTTGAATTTGGTGGGAGTCAACAGCATTGACAGATGTGGAAATGAAGTCTCTAAGTATTTTGACTTGATTCAGTCTATTTACAACTTCACAACTGCATCCACACACCGATGGGACAGGGTATTTGGCAATTCCAACATAGATCTCACACTTAAAGCTTTATCCAACACGCGTTGGAGTTGCCGTGCAGAATCTACCAAAGCACTGTGGCAGAACTACAGTAAAATAAAAGCAGCACTACAGGTTATTTCCACTGATGACACAGAGAAACGAGACACACGAACTGAAGCTGACAGTCTAGTGCGGAAGCTGGATTCACTTGAGATGGCCTTCATGGCAGGCTTTTGGGACACTGTTCTGTCCAGATTTCAGGCCACAAGTCTGCAACTTCAAAAAGCAGACATGGACCTTGGTACAGCAGTTAGATTGCTGGAATCTCTGCGCACCTTTGTTCTCTCCCAAAGAGATCTATTTGATCATTTTGAGCAGAAAGCCTTAAACATGTTGGGTGGCACCCCATCTTACAGGGCTGAACGGACGAGGAAACGTAAAACGTTTGCTGATGAATCAGCATCCCCAGATGTTGTGCTTGAGGGAAGGCAACTGTTTCAAATAGAGACATTTATTGCCACTATTGATCAACTGAGTTCAAGCCTTAATCACCGTCTGGAGGCCTACAAACATCTGAACAATTTGTTCAGTGTCCTTTTCTCTTTGGAAACAGAGTCCAATGCTTCAGTCCTTCACAAGGCCAAGATTCTCACTGAATCATACCCATCTGACCTCAATGAAAGTCTTGGACAGGAGCTTATATAGTTCAAATCTTTTATACAGCTCAACAACACTGATGAAGAGAGGACCCCTTCAGGACTGCTCAAAACAATAATACATTTTGGACTACAGCCTACGTTTCCTAATACATACATTGCGCTACAGATTTTTCTCACTCTACCGGTCAGTAACTGTGAGGGAGAACGCTCATTCTCTCTTTTGTCAAGAGTAAAAAATGAGCTGCGCACAAGAATGACTCAGAAAAGATTAAATGCGTTATCTCTAATGGCAATTGAGAGTGAGCTGACAAGAGAGTTGGACTTCAATGATGTGGTGGATGATTTTGCAAAATTGAAAGCACGAAAGAAACCCCTTACTTAAAGGTGCACTGTGTAAGATTTTTAGGTTATTTCCAGAATTCACCCATTCACTAATGTTAGGCTACCTGTTTTCATGAATACTTACCACCACCATAAAATTCTAAGTGAGAATTGCACTGTCGCCATTTCTGGGAAGTGTCACCTGGATTGTGAAGATAGGATTGACTTTAGGCAGAAGCTTGGTGCTTTCTCTGGCAAACTGAACCTCAAGCTTCATTCTCTGCAGCTTTGCATTCTTGTGCAGACTTTCATCCACAAGGAACTTTTCAACTTCACCACTATCGTGAAGGGGCCATCAAAAGATTTCAGTGTGTCCAGCATGTCTAGTCTCTTACTCTCCTTTCTTTGAGCCATCTCTTGTTTCTCATCTGCCCTACTCTCGAATTTTGCCTTCATGAATTTACTCCAGTTGAGTTCAACCTCCCTTTTTGCTTGTGCTGCTGCCTTGAAACCTCTGAAGCTCCTGGCACTTCTGTAAAATTATTGACCTATTGACTGCGTTCAGTGTGCCCAACTTCTTCAGTTTGTAGTCCACCTTGCCACATTGTCTCTCCATCCCAATGTTGTGCACAGGGGTGCCATCAATGTTACTAGCCTGTTCACTGACAGGGTCCATTGGGAAGGTCTCCTCATCCATCCTCTGCCTGGCCAGGACAGTCTTCAGATGGGGCAGCATGAGATCTGTCAGCTGCTTCACTTCATCCAAGTATTCGGCAGCCACGTCTGACACTGAGTTCAGGACATGTCCAGTGCCTGTCCAGCCACTATAGCGTTCTTGGAAATGGGCTATCTTGACCTGCATGCAGCCCTTGTACCATGAACTGGCCTACACCTTTCTTTGTGGTGCTCTCCGATGCATGTTATCATTTTACCTTTCTCCTTCTCCTCAAGCTTAACCACAAATAGATACAGACTTTGAGCCTCAATTTGCTGCACAGCTGCCGTTATGCCAAAGTGTTTTCCTAAGATATTATTTTATTTTTAATGATAGAAGGGAGAAAAGGGGGCAAAAATCATGTCCGATTTAGTTTTTTGGGTGGGGTGGGGGGTTTATTTCATGATAGCTACCAACTTCCAATACATAATATCTCTCAAATGACCCAATTCACCATCACTGAAGTGGGCTCCAAAATGTTTAATTTTAGGCCATTTATCCCCTCCCCCTGTGTCTGTGTGAAACCTGTGATTGTCAGTGTCTGTGTGGTATACCTAATAGTGTGTGTGCAGTATGTGCACTCTTCTGTACAGGACAGTGTGCATGTCTGTTCACAGTATACAGTATTTCTTGCATAGTGCGTGCGTGTGTGTGCGCCCGCACGCGCGGGGGGTTGAGGGGCCAAGACCATGTCAGGCCCAGGGGGCCAAAATTTCTTAATCCACCCCTGTGTCTTGGTGTCCGTTTTCATGCTCCTCCCCTTTGCAAGTGACTCGGATCTGGTGATTGGGCATGCAGAGTATTTTAACCTGGCTGTCCCCGTCTTCAGTGTCGCTGGCTTCCCGCAGAGTCCACTCTGTAGCTGGAGATGTTTGGTGGCCAGGCCTCAGCTTCCCTTCTATTGCACCTTTGATACTGATTTCTACAATCCATGGATGGTTTTTGTGCATAAAGACTTGTTTATGCGCGCTTTAACCAACGCATGGTTTCATGTTTTTGTTACGACCATGAGCCAGTCGTTACAAATGGGGGCTTGTCCGAAGCTAAAGTCCTGCAATTTGTAAATTTGCTGTTTTAATTGTGTGATGTATTTCACTCATTGTTTTTTTGTGTTTGTTGGAGTGAGCAGTGACTTCGTCGTGTGGGTTGGACGCGGCTTTGTTAACCCGCTTGCTTGTTGTGGGCAGCTGTGGCGTGTTTGATAGGTGGGTCCAGTTTTCAGGTGAATTAAATGCTTTGGGCTTGTGCTCAGTGATGGTTCTGTTTTAGTGGCTGTGTCTTGTTGTGGGAAAATTTATATCTTTCTGTCATTATATATTAATATTCATATTTACTCACTATAAAAGTTTTCACTCAGTCTGTTTCTCTCTCAAGGCCACACCATTCCCTGCAGAATGTTGTTTGTAGACCAGACATAGCTTCTTCCCATAACAATCCAGATTCTTTCTCAAGGTTTATTCATAACATGTTACTGTTAGGCAAAGTGTGTGTAATTTGTTATGACTGACTGCTTTCGATTGTTGTAACTAGGGGGGATCGAACCCTGCCCAGATCAGAACAGAGCAGAATGCTGTGCCATGATGACTGTTCTCTCTTTGCAAAGATATTAATAAATGTGCCGACTGAGTGAAATCCATCGATCTCCGTTTATTTAACTAGGATGAATAGTTGAATACTTTTTTCGCACCACAATTTGGCGTTGTCAAGGCAGTTCTCTTTGACTGATTTTTTCTGAGGACAGCGATTGTCAGAAGTGTCAGGTACCACCTGGAGGAAGCAGTCTTCCAGCCTCAATACCCCGGTTAGAAGGTTAAGGGAGTGAGGACTTCTGGCATCGAGGTCCCTAGAGGTCAGCAGGAGGATCAAAACGAACCATTTTTTTTGAGACGGTGAGATGAATCTTTTGTCGGCACAGTTTAAATTAGATTTCAAAAACTAAATCACAAAACAACAGGTTGTTTACAGATTTAAAGATAATTAGACATCAAATTCTGGAAAATTTGTTTAAACAAAGTCCTCTTCTTCTCTATTAAAACTATAATCTAGCAAGAAACTAATTAATGGGTTAATTATTTTAATGCTCTAAAATTTGTATAATACTAAAGATTATACATATGGAATAACAGATAATTTTCCTTTTTGGGGAGCAGAAAGGCAGTTCAGGTTTTTGTTCCACCTGGGAACCAAAAGACCTCGCATAGGAAGGTGAGGCTCTCTCCAAGGGTGAGAGGAAGGTTGTAGGTGCCACCAGAAGGCATTTAATTTTACTGAGACGTCGGTAATCTAGAGTGTGATCCCCCCCAGTTATCCAGGTTGGCACCATAGGGTTGGTGTGTATCGGGCAGAGTTAAATTGCATATCGGGCAGAGTTAAATTACCTGTAGATAATGGGAAAGGTTTTGCAGTTCTACAGTATGGTAGTAGAACAAAAGGCAAGGTTCCAGGGAATTGTCAACTGCCCAAGGAGAAATTTTTGGTCAATTGCAGAGAAAGTAGGGTTATTTTAATGTTGCAAAAAACAAAAATGTTAAAGATAAGATAAACAAATATCATGAGAAGTTAGAGGCTAAAAGAAGGTAAGGTAAGAAATTTACAGATTTTGAAAAAAAAAAAAAAAAAAAATGGAAAAAGAAAAAAAAACAGTTTAAAATGATGGATGGTTAAAAGGAGAGTTCAAAGAAACTCTCAGCTTCAAAAACAAATGGGTTAAAATAAGAAGTCAAAAAAGACAGTATTTAAACCTGATACTAAACATATTTACACTGTATTACATATTAAACTTACACTATACTAAGTTATAATAATGAATTTTAATTTCAATGGTGCTTTTAAAGAAACAAAACTCTCAATTTTTACAGGAAGTTAATAACTCATAGCTAAAAATAAAAAACTATTATATTATTACAGAAAAAAAAGTAAGTAGGGCATAAAATAAGGTCAAATTAAAAGTTTAAAAAACTGAAAAAACTTAAAATAGAATAAAATGGAGGAATTAACCTAAAATTAAATAGAGAAAACATACAAAATTAAATAGAGAAAAGTAAGGTTGATGATAAAAACAAAATTTGAGAAAATTAGATGAGAAAAGTTTGTGACGAGAGGGAAACGTGACTTAAAGTGACTGAAGGATGAAGTGGGGCGACTGACGAGATGACATTCCTTTCCTGAAAAGGCTTCTTCTTTTTTATGGTAAAGATGAACAATTTTATTTAATTTTTTTATTATTATTATTATTCATTTGAAATATTGAAACTTAAACTAATCATTGTTTTTTTTTACTCCCTGCCCTTCAAACATGGACTCCCTGATTGGAGCCGCTCAGAATTCAGACCTGGAGGAGATGCCCCCCCTCCCATCAGCCCGCCGGAGAAAGGCAGCCTGCTTCAAGCATCAATCTCCCCCCACCCCCCCAAGGCACACACACCGACACAGCAACCGGATGGAAATGATGGGTTAAAATCTGGGGAAAGCAACACAAAAGGATTTTCATCTGCTCTGAACCCCTGACCCTAATAGCTCACCTGAGCTGCAACCTGCTCCACAATGTGTGTGTGTGCAAAAACCATGAGGACAGAGACACTGGGGGGAAACAAGGAGGAGGTGCACCAACACTAAGGCTTTCCTTCTCTCCGGTGCTAAATTATTATTTTTTTTTAATTAGTGATTTTTTTTTTGTTTGTTTGAGAAGTGGCTGACCTTTTTGACTGAGGTGGTGGATCTCCAGGACTGAAACCGCCTGTTGGCAGCAATCAGTAAAGGGTAAAGTGATCGATTATATATTTTCTTTTCTTTCCTTTTATTTTATTTCATTTTCCATTTCCATAGACTTCCAACTATTCAAGAAAAGTTTGATAACTTTCCCTTATTAGATTCCTTTCTGCATCTTGCAATGAAGAAAATGCTTGCTGACTGACTTTCTGACTGACATGACTTTATCTATGGGAAAATGTCTAATGAGGGTGATAATGAACGGCCTGGTTGGCTTTCACTAAACTATGATTGTTTTAGAGTAATTTTTGATTAAATTAGAACCAACCTTAAGTATCTAAACCAAAAATTATCTTTTAAAAGAGAGAAACTCAGCAGCAACTGGCTTTTCCTATGTCGGCTTCAGGACTGGAAAACAAAACGTTTATTATCAGGCCTGTGGTTGTTTAAAAACAGGACGGGTCTGGTTTTGTTCATTTCCTGCTGTCACCATGTTCCATAATGTTATGGACGGACCTGGATATGAAAACTGAGGCAAATCCAGAGAGAGAAAAGGGTCCAAACATGGTCTGACACAGTAGTTGTAAAATGCGCACAGGTTTTAGTCACAAACCAAATTCTCTATTTCCACAGCAAAACAGCAATTTATAGATGAAAAAGAATGAATAATTTAATCCAATAGGATAAAATCTAAAGTTATGTGTCAGTTTAATCTGAATTAGATTTCACTAAATGAAAAACTAAGAGAAATTGATTTTCCTTTCCTCCAAAAATATTATTATTTACTTATATCATTTAAAACATATAAACAATGAAATCAGCAATTTTCATCCTTTAAGTGTTTAAAATAAATAAACTTACAGTTAATCAAATATATGGGATGTAGTTTGAGAAAATGCAACTAAAATATATAAAAGCTATGAGTTTATTAACTAATATTATAGATTTTCAAAAATAAATAATTAATTCCTGAAAGATTTGAATCAAAGTGGCATATTTTCCTGAGAGAGTGAAATATTAATAATATTTTTTTTGGCTCATTTAAAACAAGTATGTTTAAAAATAAATAAAACCTAAAACCTGCTTAATGGATTTAAATCTAGGATGATAAAAACAAAATAAAAAACATCCTAACTTTCAGAATTAGGACTGAAATAGCACCTGACATAAAGTTATAAATGGTTTGCTTACAGCAGAATAGTAACTGATTCGCTGTTTAGAGTTAAAGTACCTGCGTATAAATAGACAGAAAAGCGTCCATTTTACCGTTGACCCAGTTACAGGAGGTTCGGTAAAGATGGGGCCCCCCGTGAGAGAAAAGGTCCTGACACACATTAAGGTTTGCATGCAGCAACAATTACGTTTAATCATTTATGTTATGGCCATTTGTTTGTGTTTTGTTTGTCTTATCTGTTTGTCTTATATGTTGTCTGTAGTGTCTGTGGATCCACTCTACTTATTGTATGTTGTCCATTTGTGAAATGATAGTTTTGTTATTTTTTGTCTTGGTAAAATAGAAATGAGGGAATAATTAAGGTTAAACTGTAAAATAAGGACAGTTTCTAGTTTCTGTGGCTCATTCTTCCCCCTCACCTGTTTTCAAAACAAAGCAGGAGTTAAATGTGTTAAAGATAATGCACAGCTGTTAAAATTGGTAATAAAGGGGATTGACATAATGGTTCAAATATCACAACAAATAAAGTTTAATGAGACAGATTTAAAAAAAATTAAATCAAATGAACAGATTATGCTTGTTTAACAATAATTGGGCATTTCTTCAAATAATCAAGGACCTGTGTCATTATTTAAATGCTAAATGCTAAAGTTTAATTTGTTAACCTTAATTCTTTAAGATTTAGATTAACTTTAAGGGTAAATAAATCTATATGTGTGTAGCACAAATAGCTTGTATAAAAATAAATTAGGCTGATTGAATTTGCTTTTACATTATTTACAATTCTTTAAGAAGTAAATCTATCTTAAGCTGATCTGGAATAAATATGCAAATTTATTTAACATAATTATTGATTAATAATTATACGGTGTTCAAATGACTGAATTGGAAATAATGATGATAATAGCATTATTTAATAATAATAATAATGATAACATTAATAATAATGATTACAATTATAGAGGATATAAATAACAGGATTTTATTCATTAAGATGAATGGTGGAGACCTTAAAATGATCTATTCTCAATGAATCCATAGCTCAGATATATCTGGAGGTTAAATTGACTTGACTTAAATTGTTGTTTTTCTTCAACAGAACATATTTTATTTGTTCTGATGAAGAAAAGGGTGGAAAGAAGATAAAACAAGAGAAAAACAGCAAAGCTAAACTAATAAGGATCCATATAGATGCTGTTTATTTTTCCATCTGGAACAGTCCATGTGGAATTTGGGTTGATAATTGAGAGCAGAATAAATAAACAACCTAAAGAAACGACTGCTAGACCTCTGGATGAAGTTTGAACACCTCAGCCTAAGTGTCTGATGTGCGTTTGGGAAAAACCAGCTTTGTTGATGTTTGTTGATGGTTCAGCTTCTTGCAACCCTGGTTTGGTGTTTCTTCACCTCATGAAACTCTTGTTTCTGGTTCTTTGATTTGGCTTCGCCTTGGAAACATCGTTCTTGAAATCGGATGGAAAGCCTATATTCTTCTTCCACACACATCATGTCTGGTGGAAGCAACAGAGAAGGCTGTGCTTGTTTACATTGCTGCAGCCCACTGACACAGACACTGTCCCCCTCCCTCCTCTGCTGAGGAGAAGTTTGTTTGGATTTCTGCAGGTGCAGAAGTGATAAGTGGTACTGAACACTAAGGAAGTACATTTACTGGGTAAGTTTGAAATTATGGAATAATTCAATGATTTGTGACAAAGTTTAAAGTTCAAATTTAATCTAAAGTTCTTTAAGCTACATTAACTTATTTTGATCTACTAGTGTTTGTGAAAGGGTAAGATAACATTTGATCTTTCCTTCCCTCAGCTCCTTTAATTCAGCATGTTGGTAACTTTGACTCCCAGTTTTCCTCCCCATGAGCTCATGACGGGTCGACCCTTTCCTGAACCACAGAACGGACCAGACCACTGACCTCTGGCCAGACTGGGACTGACAGGTGACACATTAAAATGACCTACAAGACCTTTTTTCCCCTTAGTCAGAGAAGGCTTTACAGAGGGACCAAGGTGCCTGGAGACCCTAATGCAGGACCATCACAGCCATCCTTCCATCCTTCAGCAGGAGGAGGTGTGGCTGAGAGTCAATAAAAAAAGTGATCAGAGCTCATCGGAGCTCATCTGGAAGGAACCAGGAAACAATCAGAATAAAGGGGCAGAATAATCCCCTCTGATTGGTTAATTAACACATCAGTAGTCCACCTGATGTGTTGAGGACCAGCTGTTCTGTAGACAACGTTCAAAATGTCGCCTGTATAAGGGACCAACATCAACAGAAAGATGAAGACGCCCACCTGAAGATGTCTGACATCAGTTTTGGCTTTTTGATTTTTAATCTTACATGAATGAGAAGGGAAATGTGTTGTGATGTGTTGCATTTTAATCAAAGATTAAAATTTTTAGTATCTAAGTGTTTGATATTACTTTTCTTGATAATAAAAGAAAGTCCAAGTGTTAGATGACCACCTGATGGCTGATGGTCAGTATTGGCAGAGATTTCTGGATTAGAGAATGAACCCTGATGATCGGGTCATCTCAGCCACCATTGGGGAAGAGGAGCGCTGAGATTAAATCCTCCAACTTTTCAATGTGTGCTTTGACTGAGCCTGATTCTGAAGAGCTGAACTCGTCATATGTGTGAAACAACTTTGTGTTATGATTTTAACATTTTGCATAGAGATTGATCTTCTTTTACTTTTAATGAAGCTCATATTAATTTGACTTACAGTTTATACACATGAAGGGGTCTATTGTTTTGACTGATTTGAACTTTTCTCTTTCCAGGGAAACAAAAAGGGTAACTGATAATGATAAGAACTAAATTTTAAATTTTCAGCAAATAGATATTTTACCATAAAAGTATCATAATGGGGAAAAACAGTAAATATTTTTGCCAACTAAGGTGTGATTCCAGGGCTCTATTTATTGGCAACATATTTTAGCTATCATTATCTTTTCCATAATTTTTCCATCTATTATAATCATTTAACATTGTCCACCGACTTAATGGAGTTGTGGATTTTTGATTCATTATTTTTTAATTATCATGATTTTTCTTATTATTATTGTTTTAATATTTTTAATGTCTTAGATTTTAGCTTTCTTTACATATACTCATAATTTTCAGTTTTAGCTTTCTTTACATATACTCACAAGTTTAGTTTCTTAGTTTTTTATATTCATAAATTTTCCTTTTTTTATGATATCGATTACACAAGGATAATATCCTTTTATAATCGAAAGGGTGGACTGTTGTGGGAAAATTTATATCTTTCTCTCATTATATATTAATATTCATATTTACTCACTATAAAAGTTTTCACTCAGTCTGTTTCTCTCTCAAGGCCACACCATTCCCTGCAGAATGTTGTTTGTAGACCAGACATAGCTTCTTCCCATAACAATCCAGATTCTTTCTCAAGGTTTATTCATAACATGTTACTGTTAAGCAAAGTGTGTGTAATTTGTTATGACTCTGACTGCTTTCGATTGTTGTAACTAGGGGGGAACGAACCCTGCCCAGATCAGAACAGAGCAGAATGCTGTGCCATGATGACTGTTCTCTCTTTGCAAAGATTTTAATAAATGTGCCGACTGAGTGAAATCCATCGATCTCCGTTTATTTAACTAGGATGAATAGTTGAATACCTTTTTCGCACCACAGTCTCCTGCTAGGATAAGAGGTGCTGTCGCTTCAGACTTCACCTGTTTCTTTTGATAGTGTCGTGGGGGTTTGCGGTTGGCGTTCACTGTGCAAGCAGTGATCTCGGGGGCAGTCCGTAAGATTAATTTCTTTCTGGTTTTGTGCTTAATCAACCCGCCGCCGATCCACGTGAAGAGCCAGGAATCAGTTGATCAGCTGAGTCGTGGCAGGCAGGCAAAATATAATGGGGACATGGTTACTTTGGACCCATTGTGCACTTGTTTCAATTTGCTTTCACTTCACACTGTATTTGGCGCTTAGCTGGCGTTTTTTTTTTTTTCACTTTGTGGAGTGTGATCAGTTTTCTTTTTTTCCTCCTTTCTCCTCTTGACAATGGAGTTCGTTTTGGAAAATTTTATAGCTGATCCGTCGTTGGAGATGTTTAATAGTGCTACTAAAAACGATCTCATAGCCATTGCTGCTCATTTTGAAGTGCCTGTGGTTAAACAAGAGAAAAAGGGAATTATTAAAGGGCGATTGTGTGACGCGTTGGTTGAACAGAAAGTTTTGCCACCTCCTGCACCAAATATCCAGGTTGAAATTGGGGCGTTTAATCCTGAGATACGCAAGTTGGAGTTGGAGATGCGTTGTTTAGAGTTGCAGCATCAAGTTGAGATGCACAAATTGAAATTGGAGGCAGCTGTGAAACGCGACTCGGCGCGCGGTTCTGCTGATCAGGACAGCGGTTCTGTAGCGGCGGAGTTTGACATTAATAAATGCATTCGCTTTAACCCACCCTTTTCAGAGTTGGATGTGGACAAGTATTTTGTCTTATTTGAACGTGTGGCTAAGACTCTCAAGTGGCCTAAGGAGGTTTGGCCGTTGCTGTTGCAGTGTGTATTTACTGGTAAAGCACAGGAAGCCTATGCCTCGCTGGTGACAGTTTGAGTTATGATAAAGTGAAGAGTGCGGTGGAGAAAGCTTATGAACTTGTGCCCGAGGCGTATAGACAGAAGTTTCGCCGCTATAAAAGATCCGACAATCAGAGTTACACTGAATTTGGGCGGGTAAAAACGGCCTTGTTCGATCGGTGGTGTGCTGCACAGGATGTAAAAACCTTTGATCAGCTCCGCGATCTACTGTTGTTGGAGGAATTTAAAAATGGCTTGCCGGAAAATATCGCAACTTACATTAATGAGCAGAAAGCTAAGACTGCGTCTGAAGCTGCGGTGTTGGCAGACGAATACGTGCTGACTCATAAGGATTTTTCTGATCATGTTGGTTTCAGACATTCTTTTGGGCGATGCGGGAACCGTGTTGATTGGGTTGATGCTGTCGCTGAGTCGGATGGGGCCAGGCAGTTTAAAGGTCCAGTGGTTCGAGATGATCGTGTCTGTCATTATTGTCACAAACGCGGACACATTATTGATTGTTATCAGCTCAAGGCTGAAATGAAAAAGTTTCAGACTGCTCCTAAAGGTGTTGGTTTGGCTGCACCGGTGCGGAGTCCTTTGAGGGACGCAACGAACGTTCGGTCTTCTGAAGTAGGCGGTTCGTATCAGCCTTTCATTCGTGATGGGTATGTGTCACTGCCAAATAATCCGAAAAAGGTTCCAGTTAAGATTCTTAGAGATACTGGCGCGTTTGACTCTTTCATTGCAGCTGATGTTTTGCCGTTCTCGGTTGAATCTGAGACGGGTGCCTGTGTTCCGATCCGGGAAATGGGATTGAACGTGTTGTTCGCTCCATTGCATAAAGTGTCTCTCGAGTGCGAACTGTTTACTGGTGACGCGCAGTTGGCTGTGTGCCCTGCTTTGCCGATTGACGGAGTCTCTGTGATTCTGGGTAACGGTTTAGCTGGGACACGTTTGTGGGCGAACACTGTGCGGTTGGATGGGCTAGTTGGGTCGGAGCAGATTACACGAGTCATTTCTCAGACTGACGAGAATGACAGGGAGTTCCCGGATGTGTTTACTGCATGCGCAATTACTCGAGCCATGATGCGTGCTCGGAGCGGGAAAGAGGAGGAATGTGTGAAAAACATAACTTTTCCATTGTCCACTTTCCCTATGTCTCTGTCTCGCAGCGAGTTCGCGGCGGAGCAGCAAGCTGATGTTTCTCTAAAGACTCTCTTTTATCAGGTGCACCCGCTGACGGAAATCACGGATTGTGCGTGTGGATATTTCCTGCAGGATTCGTTGTTGGTGAGGAAATGGTTGCCTCATGCTGACATTGTGGGTGAGCCAGTATTTCAAATTGTGGTTCTCCTTAATCTCCGCTCCACAGTGTTAAAAGTTGCTCATGATGAGTCTGGCCATTCTGGTGTGCATAAAACGTATGACAGGGTTCTCAGACATTTTTTCTGGCCGCTTCTTCAAAAGGACGTGTCGTCTTACATTAAGAGGTGTCATGTCTGTCAGCTCATTGCTAAACCAAATCAGGTTTTGAAACCGTTTCCATTGAGCCCAATTGTTGCCGTATCTGAGCCATTTGAGCATTTAATAATTGACTGTGTTGGTCCGTTACCTCGCTTGTATTGTATCTGCTCACTGTAATGTGTCAGACTACACGTTATCCAGCAGCCTATCCACTACGTTCAATAACTTCTAGGTCAGTTGTACGTGCTCTCACCCAGTTCTTTTCGGTGTTTGGCATCCCTAAAGTCATTCAGTCTGACCAAGGAACACATTTTTCATCACATTTGTTCAGTCAGGTTTTAAAGCAGTTACGGGTGCGACACAATAAAACGACAGCGTATCATCCAGAGAGTCAGGGGGCGTTGGAGCGTTTCCACCAGTCTCTGAAAACTCTCCTGCGAGCTTATTGTACAGAACTGGCGGGCGACTGGGAGGAAGGTTTGCCGTGGTTGATGTTGGCTGCCAGAGAGGTAACCCAGGAAAGCACTGGGTTTAGCCCAAACGAACTGTTTTTTTTACACAACGTGAGGGGTCCGTTGGCTGTGGTGGCGGACGGGCTTAAAGAACCTGTCCCACCAACTAACTTATTGGATTATGTAAATGGTTTCAGAAGACGCTTGTATCTGGCGCGTGAACTCGCAAAAGAGAATCTGACTAAATCGCAGAGGAATATGAAAAACTTATTTGATCGCCGTGCTGAGACTCGTTCATTTCTGCCTGGTGATCGAGTGTTGGCTTTGTGCCCCGTTTTGACTTCTCCTTTTCAGGCGAGGTTCGCTGCTCCATATACAGTTCTGGAGAAGGTGTCCGACCAGAACTACTTAATATCAATGCCAGAGCGGAGAAAGAAAAGCCAGTTGTGTCATGTCAACATGTTGAAGCCATATTATGCTCAGGAGGATTTATTTCACCCACAGTGTAATGGCGTTGCCCCAGCGTGTGCCGCAAACAGCCTTGCTGGGGGGAGCGAGACTTTCAGCACCACGGACAGCGCACTGTCACCTGTGGGGAATGACAGCGGCACGGATTAGTTGAACAGCGCTCTGGTTCGTGGGCGTCTTAAAAACTCTGAAACTTTGGATAAATTGGACACGTTGTTGGCTCACTTACCTGCAGATCGTGCTAAACAGTTAGCAGAACTGTTTGGCTAATTTCCTTGTTTGTTTTCGGACACGCCAGGTCACACGCATCTGATTAAACAATGTCGTAGCTGATGCGTTATCTCGCGCTCCAGTTTAGTAGCCTGTTTTGTGCTTGTTTTCCCTTTTTGTTTCCTATCCTTAAAAGAGCTTCTGAGTGCACCAGTTGCTGGTTTTGGAGTGAGGAGGGGAGAACCTGTGCATTACATGTCAACCTGGCTAAGTATAACTGGTACTGAAAGCAACATCTTAATGGTGGCTGGGTTTGTTTTCACATGGCGAGTTAGACAGCAGCAGGGTTCCCTTTTGGAACCTGCTTTTTTTATGGGTGGGGGTGTTACGGCCCTGGGCCTTGTGGGTTGTTGTGCAGGTGTCTTGGTGTCCGTTTTCATGCTCCTCCCCTTTGCAGGTGACTCGGATCTGGTGATTGGGCGTGCAGAGTATTTTAACCTGGCTGTCCCTGTCTTCAGTGTCGCTGGCTTCCCGCAGCGTCCACTCTGCAGCTGGAGATGTTTGGTGGCCAGGCCTCAGCTTGCCTTCTATTGCACCTTTGATACTGATTTTCACAATCCATGGATGGTTTTTGTGAATAAAGACTTGTTTATGCGCGCTTTAACCACGGCATGGTTTCATGCTTTTGTTACGACCATGAGCCAGTCGTAACAGTCAACTATCTGAATATGAATAGATGAAACTGTGGAGGATATTTTTGAAGTCTTTGATGCAGTCTTAGATCAAATGGACGCACTGTCAGTCACATCAACTAGTGTCTGCGGATCTATGTTTTGTTGTTTTAACCATTCATCAACATTAGCAAGAAATTCATTATATCTAGCCATTCCAGGTTCACACCAATCAAGATTTTCACTCTCTTTCACATCATCAGACAACAAAGCTTGAGTAGACTCATGACAGAACTTAAAATCATTCAATTCAATTGTGTGGAACGCAGCCACTTCTTTTTCACATCCTCAACATCAACATTCTGACACATTATAGCTTTGATCTCATACATTTTGCGAGTGCATTGCCCAAGTTTACCACGCTGAGTCGCGAGTGTAGGGCTGCAACAACAAATCGATAAAATCGATAAAAATCGGCTTTTAAAAGCGTTGGCAACGAATTTCATCATCGATTAGATGTGTCGCGCGATTAATGCGTCATCCGCCGCCGTCGTCATCATTGCCGTTGGGCGCCTCCCCCATCCCAACCCCGTTCTCCTGCTCCCGCAGGAGTCCCTCTCAACGCTGCAGTCAGAGCCGCAGGATGTCTACCCTCAGCGTCCAGACTGCAAATGAAGCGCGCATGCGCCGGGATTGAAGGCGCAAATTGATCACAATAATTAAAATAGCCTGCGCTTTGTAAAGCGGAAAAAGTTGTAACATGCAACTTTTGTAAGAACTAATGAACATGGAACGGAAGTAACACTGTTATGATGCAGCACCTGAAAAGAAAACACGTTGGAGCCTTCAATGGCAGTGAAGAGAGCTGATCAGCAGGATGAGTAACCATGTTTGTTTCATTTTAAAGTGGGGAAATGTAACGTTAGTTTCTCAGGTAAAAGCCTTCAGTTGATGCAAAATGCTGCAGCCAGAGTTCTGATGAAAATTAAAAAGAGAGATCATATCTCTCCTATCCTGGCTTCTCTTCATTGGCTTCCTGTTAAATCCAGAATACCGTATTTTCACGACCATAAGGCGCACCGGACTAAAAGGCGCACTCTCAGTTATGTGTCCCATTTCTGTATTTAACACACACATAAGGCGCACCGGACTATAGGGCGCGTTTTTTATATACAGGTACATGTCCTATACTACCTTTAAATACCTCTACTGCGTATTTAAAAATACAGCGGGGGCAAAACTGAGTATGACTGTGCTTTATTCATGTATTTATTACAAAGTATTAATCAAACCTGGCAGCTGGCCGTGAGACAGACACATCGCAGATGACACAGCGCTGTGATCACTCCTAAATTAACTTAAAATCCTGAAACCTGCCGACGGAATATGTTCGCTTTTATTACCGGTATCCTGGTGCCTGCAGCTAAAATTATTTAGATGAAAAACACCTGCCAGCAGCCGCGGTGAACGAAAGGATTTCTCCTGTCGGTGCACCGCTGGTATGTGGGGGTCTGAGCGCCTCCGACAGAAATAGATAATCTGGATGAACTGACTGCAATTATTAAGTTTTCAGGTGGCCTTTCTCACTTAAAAACATATTAAAACTACTTTATTCCAACTGATCACAGCAAATATAGCTGCAAGATTTAGATTATTTAGATGAAAAAACACCTGCCAGCCACCGCGCTGAAGAGGAGGAGACGCGCTCAGAGGCTGCTGTTGAATTAAGTTTTCAGGTAGAAAAATAGAGCGGGAGCAAAACTGAGTATGATTGTGCTTTATTCATGTATTTATTACAAAGTATTAATCAAACCCATCAAAGTCATCATCCTCTGTTATCCTCAGCATTCCTCTGAATAAAACAGCTGCGCTAAATCAGACATGCCAGTTTCCCCTTCTTCGCTGTCAGAGTCATTTTCCGTGCAGCGCAGCTCCTCAGAAATAATGCCGGCTTTTGCAAAAGCTTGAACAACAGAGCCAGCAGACACAGTCCATCTACAATCCATCCGCAAACGGTGGCGTAACTTGCACGGCGCTGCCTTCCACTTATCCTGAAACTGTGGTCTCAGTCTGTCATCCATCGCTCCCACGCCGCTCGCAGCCTTACTGTGAACGGCCGCTCCACACCGATGTCAAGCGGTTGAAGTTCCTTTGTCAGACCCCCGAGATAACGGCGAGCACAGCGTTCATTTGATTCATCTTTTTTTCACATCGATTGTGAGATGGGCACGCAGCGATGGTGATGCGTGGAAAAAAGCACCTGGTCTCCTCACATACACCTGCCTTTCATCATCTCCTCATTCATCCAGCCTTTTTCATTTGCGTTAATATCATATGTCATCAGAGCGCTGTCTGTCTCGCTGTCAGATCCCAGATCAGCTTCTCTGATTGGTTGATGCGGCGCGTCCAGCAGCAAAACTTCAATTTTTCCATCTGAGCAGCAGCAGCACGTTGGCGGTGCGTCAGATGCTTAAACGCTCCCGACGTGCTGCACCAAAACGCGCTGCAGGACCTTTTGCTGCACCTATATGCGCGTCAACCATTGACTTTGCATGTAAACTCGCTGCTTCTGCTGCACCTGCTGGGTCCGGTTCACACCGATGTCGAGCGGTTGAACAGCGAGCACAGCGTTCATTTGTTTCCCCATGTTTTTCACATCAGCTGTGAGATGGGCACGCATGGAGTTACATATTAACAGCGATGGTGAGGGGTGGAAAAAAAACACCTGGTCTCCTTACATTCAGCCACTCTTTCATCATCTCCTAAATGAGGTGGTCTCAAAAGTCGCAGTTACAACACACATAGGGCGCACCGCACCATAGGGCGCACCGCACATTTTGATGGAAAAAAAAGACGTTTAAGTGCGCCTTATAGTCGTGAAAATACGGTAGAATTTAAAATCCTCCTTCTCACATATAAAGCCTTAAATGGCCAAGCTCCATCTTATATCAGAGATCCGATTTTTCCTTATGTTCCTTACAGGGCGCTTCGCTCTCAGTCTGCAGGTTTACTAGTGGTTCCTAGAATTTCTAAAAGTAGAATGGGAGGCAGATCTTTTAGTTCTCAGGCTCCTCTCCTGTGGAACCAACTACCAGTTTAGGTCTGTGAGGCAGACACCCTGTCTACTTTTAAGGCTAGACTTAAAACTTTCCTTTTTGATAAAGCTTATAGTTAGAGTGGCTCAGGTTATCCTGAGCTATCTCTATAGTTATGCTTCTATAGGCTTAGACTGCTGGAGGACATAGGGACCCCATTTCATCATTCTGCTTCATTCTCTCTCTATTCTCCTATTCTGCAGAATCTGTTAGTTCAATCTCTAACGTTATGCTCTCTCTGCTTTTCCTCAGAGTAGCTTTGCCTCGTCTGTTCCTGTTTGGCTGTGACGCCATCCTGGAGAGAAACATCAGCTGTGCTGCTTCCATCAACACCCTTGTTTATAGATGCTGGGGATCAGCCTGTTTTCCAGTGTGGTCCTGTTTCACTGACCGTGACTGGGTGGATGTGCTGCTCTCTTCGTCCTCTGACATGGGAGCTGGCTCGGAGCTCGTCTGCCTGGCTGTGTGTTTACTGGACGGGGCCACCTTTTACAGCTGCTTTTTGTGTCTCTGCTTCTGTCTCCTTGAACCCCAGTCGGCCTCGGCAGATGGCCGCTCACACTGAGCCTGGTTCTGCTGGAGGTTTCTTCCTGTTAAAAGGGAATTTTTCCTCTCCACTGTCGCTGCAAGCTTGCTTAGTGTGAGGGATTGCATTTGAGTCAATGAGTCAATGCAATAAACTGGTTTACCTTAGATAGAAAACTTTGTATCAATTTGACTGTATGATCCGGTTGAACTGTAAAGTGCCTTGAGATGACATGTGTTGTGAATTTGGCGCTATATAAATAAACTGAATTTAATTTAATTGAATCTTGTGGTCCATCCAGACCACAACAGGATGTCCAGTGCCCTCTAGCCAGTGTCTCCACTGTTCAAGGGCTAGTTTTATTGCTAGAAGCTCTCAATCCCAAAGGTCATAGTTTCTCTCTGCCGGAGACAGTCTGCAAGAGAAAAAGGCACAGGGGTGAATCTTTTGATCCGATTCTGAGGTCTGAGAGAGTACAGCTCCTACTCCTGAGTCTGAGGCATCCAGCTCCAGAATGAACTGCCTAGAGGGGTTTGGTTGGATGAGAACAGGTGCATGAGCAAACAGGGACTTTAACTCTATGAAAACAACATCTGCCTGTCTTGGTGCAGGTTAAGGCAGTTAAGGGTAGAGCAGTCTGACTGTAGTATCGAATGAATCGACGGTAGAAATGAGCAAATCCAAGGAATCTTTGTAACTGTTTTCTTGTTTTGGGAGTGGGCCAATCCAAAACAGCCTTAATCTTCTCCTCCGTTGGTCTTGCCTGTCTGCCCTCTAGAATAAAGCCCAGAAATGAGACTGAATGTTTGCGGAACTCACATTTCTCAACCTTCACAAAAAACTTGTTTTCCAGGAGGCGCTGAAGAACCTGGCGGACATGGTTCCTGTGCTCTGACATGTTCTTGGAGAAAATCAAAATATCATCAATATATACAAAAACGAACACGTTTAAGAAGTCTCTCAGAATGTCATTGACAAGGGCCTGAAAACATGCTGGGGCATTTGTCAGACCAAATGGGATGACAAGATACTCAAAATGTCCAAGGGGAGTCTTGGAGAGAGTTTTCCACTCATCCCCCTCCCTAATGCGAAGCAAGTGATAAGCGTTTCTCTGATCCAATTTGGTAAAAACCGTTGCCCCCTTAACAGGCTTAAATTCAGAATATATGAGGGGCAAAGGATTCTTGTTCTTAACGGTTATCTGGTTCAAGCCCCTATAATCTATGCAGGGTCGTAAGGTGTCGTCCTTCTTACCGACGAAGAAGAATCAAGCTCCAAGGGGCTATGATGAGGGTCTGATTATGCCAGCAGCAAGGGACTCCTGAATGTACCTTTCCATGGTTTTCTCTTGATTGGAGATATTGCATAAATAGCTGCTGAGTAAAGGAGCTCCAGGCAGGTCAGTGGCACAATCATAAGGTCTGTGGGGAGGCAGAGACAAGGCCTTAGACTTCTGAAAACCAGAACTAAATCATGATACTCCGCTGGTACTGAAGAGAGATCAGGGAGCTCAGCCTCAAAATCATCTGCCGGTTGGGCGCCTGGAGGAACTGCTGAGTGGAGACTAAATGTGTGGCAGTTAACAGACCAAGAATCTATGTGTTTGTTGGACCAATTGATTACCGGGTTGTGTAACTGCAGCCACTCAAAACCTAGGATAATGGGGGCATTGGCCGTAGGAAAAACAAAAAAGGAAATTGACTCAGAATGATTACCTGAAGCTGTTAGTTGCAGAGGCTGGGTTTGATGGGTTATTTGTCGCAGACTTCTGTTATCAAGCGCTAAAACACCAAAGGGGGCCTGAAGAGGGATCGTCCCAATTCCCATCTGCTGCACAAAAGATGAATCCATAAGGTTACGTTCACAACCAGAGTCCAATAAGGCTGAAAGGGAAATGGACTGATTGTTAATAGATAGGGTTGCAGGCAAAAGTAGACGAGGTGAGTCAGGAGAAACATTTTGGTCCGCCAGCACCCTTGCCTTTACTGGTGCACCCTGGCTTTCAACAGCTCAGGGCAGGAAGAAACAAAATTATCAGCCTCACTGCAGTAGAGGCAGAGTTTAGCACATATGCGGTACTGCTTCAGTTCAGGAGTCAGACTCGTGTTTCCTATCTGCATGGGTTCTGGAACGGATGTGCTTGATGAGGCCTCTGCAGGAGCTGAATGGCTGGAAACTGGAAAAGATTAGGGATGCATGTTTTTTATTACCTCTCTGCTTAGCTGGGGCTGGAATCTTGTTGTCCAAATGGATTGAGAGCCTTATGTGATCCTCCAGAGTTTCTGGTTCATCCAGTGTTGCAAGTTCATCCTTGATTTGATCATTTAAAGCATTAGAATAAACACACTTGAGAGATGCGCTGTTCCAGCCTGAAGTCTTCCAGCCTGAAGCCAGGCCGGGATCCTGGAGAGGGTAAACACGTAATGCTTCAGTTAAATCAGTCATTCGTCTATTCATTTCTGACTACTGGTTGACCAATTCCATGAGTGTATTGTCATGTTTCTGTATCGCTGATTGTTGATGATGGAGGGCTCTCTGAATGGTTTCTGCAGGGGATTCGGTTTGGCCAGAGTGTTCTGTCAGGATGAGTCTCAAAAATCTAACCCACATGCAGAAAACCACTCAGAGGCACGGAAAAAGTTAACAGTTTATTGGTGAGGTTTACAAAACTCAGAGAGAGATAGAGGAAACAGGTTATTCTCAGATGGGGGGAATCCTGTGGTCAGGTGAACCGGAAACTCTAAGGGGGAGATCACAGAGATGAGTTCAAGGTCCATAGGGAAATTGATCGAAGGAGATGAATGGAACAGTTTTGACTCACATAGAATGGTTCTAGATTGATCCTTGGAGAGCGGACGGGCAGACTAATGTGGGTCCAGAGAAGCAGCAGAGCACATAGTCACAGACCTTCTTGAGGAGGACTTGAACGGATCTGGTGAAGGTTTCCCGTTGCTCAGTGTGAGACGAATAATTCCTTCCAAGGAGAGAAGGACCAGGATTATCCAGCGGATCGGGGGGTTATCCTGCCAGGGTACACAAAGAGACAAAAAGGTAAAAAACCTTAGACTCAGAGAGGCAAAGACTAAAAGGTTAGACTCAGCTAGAGCCAGTATTGGCTAGAGTACCCAATACTAGCAAACACTGTGGTGTCGAGGTGGTGACAGTCTGCTGCTCAAATACTCCTCTGGTGATGACCCAACGAGCTGCAGGTGTGTGTGTGTGTGTGGGGGGGGGGCTTGGGGGGTGGGGGGGGTTTTGGGTGCAAGAGGCTCTCCAGGCCAAACAGGGGAAAGGGCACCATCTAGTGGGTAGGAGGATAAACTAAAAAGAAAACACAAAAACATTCCCCACAAACAGAACCCTAACACCCGTCACTGTGTAAATGGGTTGGCTGACATTAATGACAGATTCAAATATATCTGCTGGGTTGGGAGTGTAAATATGATACAGTACTGCTGTTGAAGTGCCCTAATAAAGTACAATTAATAATTCATAAAAATAAACAGCAGTGAGAAGTTCAGTAATCATTCTTTAACTTCTTTGTGTGTGACCTCACACAGTTTCATGACGAAAGAGTGTACGGCGCAGTAAGCCGCGGAAGGCTGGATCTCTTTGAATTCACAGCAAAAACTCTTCCAGTTTCCTTATTTTCACAGACTTTGAAGGATCCAGTCCAGATAGGCTGGGTGCTTGGAGGATGCAGCCTTTGAAATTGAACAAACCTCCTGTTTTGGTTCCTGAGTTCCCTGCCTGTTGTTGACTGGATTTATTCTCCTGTTGCTATGATCCACAGATCCTAATCCAAACTCAACTCAAACTAGTACAAGAAAAAACTACATATTTTACAAAGAAATCCTGATAATATATGTGAAATCTCTTTCTTCCTTTGAGTTGATATTCCTCATTTCATTTCAAATTTAACTGACAAATAGAACACAATAATTAGGACAGCTGGTTCCAACGTTGTTGTGATTCTATAGGGCCACCAATTAGTGACACCATATAAATGTTGTGATTTTATGTTCTTTTCTATTCCCAGCCAGCTGGGAATTTATGTTTCTGATACTTTAAGATGTTTATTGCCCTCCCCTGTAGGGGTGGTAAAATATCTTATTTAATCAGATATTATTTCAGCTGTTATATAGTGTTTATGACACAGAGTCCTACTAACTGTGTGTTAAAACAAAAAATGAAAGAGTGATTCGAGCACTAATCATGGTCAAACAGTTATTTCTGCACATACATGGAATATATTCACCACAACTTCTGTTAAAAATATAAGAGTTTATTAACAAAAATCTTTCAGCTCCAAGTCAACATATTTCAGTTTAACACTCTCAACTAAAACTAGTAAAACTCAACTAAACTAAACTAACTACTATGTACAAAGAGGAAGGGGAAAACGGTTGAAAAACATATTACAGTTTAAGATGGATTCTGTGTTTAAAACCAAAGTTCATCTGGAAGAATTTGGGATATGATCAAATTAGCTTTTCACTAATTTTAAAGAAATTGGAATGTTTTCAGACCAATTCACAATGCAAATCCATGAGGTGAATAAAACATTATTTGGCCAAATAATGTTTTTGTCATGATGGGTACTCTAAGAGTGACCCAATTATGCAGAACACCACTGACGGACACAGGAATAAAAGTTCAACAAGTTTATTTTGACACAAGCACACAGAATGTACTGGTTCTGGTTCGGGCCTGGATACTGGTTCACCGGAGTCTGCGTGAGAGACAGTTCAGTTAGCGTTGCACGTTGGAGCTTGCTTTCTTGATTATTACTGATTGTACCTTGAGGGTTCTTGTGGTTAGCTTTGGGAGGGTCACTGTTGGATCTGGAGAGGAGTTGATCAGCAGAGTCCGCTTGCTGCTTCAGCGTCTTACATCTAGTACTGAGCAGACCTTGGCTTTTGGTTTCCCAGCTCTTAGTCCTGAGCTGCATGGAAGTTCACTGTGGTTCTTCGGGTTTGGCTCTGAGGGTCGGCTCGGCAGGTTAGCTCTTCCAGAGCTTCACAGAGGAGAAACTGGTTTCCTGGAAGATAGAGACAACAGTTAGAATCCAGGCTGGATTCAAAGTCACAAAGATTCACTGAGAGTCTAGGCTTAGGCGCTGACCAACTGGATCAACACTGCGGCGTTGAGGCAAGGTCTGAAGACAGCTTATATGGTGGATCCTCTGATGATCTGATGGGCTGCAGCTGTGCAGGAGGCTCACTCAGAAGGATCCACGGCAGACTCTGCTGGAGAAAGGTGGAACTTCTCCAGCTCCCAACAGTACCCCCCCCTCAACGACCGCCCCTTGGCGGTCCAGAAGAGGTCGAAGGGCAGGAACGCTCGTACTCCTCGATTAGGGCAGGGTCGAGGATGTACGAGCCCGGAACCCACTGGCGATCCTCCGGTCCGTAGCCCTCCCAGTCGACGAGGTACTGCCAGCCGCGACCTCGTCGACGGGAGTCCACAATGCGTCGAACGGTGAAGGCGGGATGACCATCGACCTCCAGGGCGGGTGGTGGGGAGTCGGAAGGCGGGCACAGAGGACTCGAGATGACAGGTTTAATTTGGGATACATGGAAGGTTGGGTGAATCCGGAGGGACTGAGGCAGTTGGAGACGGACGGCAGATGGATTGATGACTCGGGAGATCTTGTAGGGATCTGTAAATTTGGGCGAGAGTTTTCGAGACATCCCCTTGAGGGGAATGTCTCGAGTGGACAGCCATACCTCTTGGCCTTCAGAGTACTCGGGGGCGGGACGTCTCCTGGAGTCAGCGAAGCGTTTGTTGGTTTCAGAAGATCGGTTTAGGGTTGCGATGGTTTCTCTCCAGATCTTCTGACAACGTCTGATGTGGTGATTCACTGACTGGACCGAAATCTCTCTCTCTCGTCTGCGGGGAAAAGTGGAGGTTGATAACCGAGACTAACCTGAAAGGGTGATTGTCCAGTGGAAGCAGATTTGAGGGAGTTGTGTGCATATTCGATCCATGTAAGATATTGGCTCCAGTCGACGGGATTGTTGGATGTGAGGCAACGAAGGGTTGATTCAAGCTGCTGGTTCATCCTCTCTGTTTGTCCGTTAGATTGAGGATGGTAACCTGATGTCTGAGAGGGTTTACAGCCGAGTGCAGAACAGAATGCCTTCCAAAACCTGGGATATGAACTGAGGACCCCGGTCCGAGAGGATCTCCTGGGGGATGCCGTGTAAGCGGAAGACGTGCTTAACTAGGAGCTGGGCTGTCTGGAAGGCTGTGGGAAGTTTCCTAAGGGGGATGAGATGGCAGGCCTTCGAAAAACGGTCAACAATGGTGAGAATAGTGGACATACCTCGAGAAACAGGGAGGCCAGTGACAAAGTCAATCGCAATATGGGACCAAGGACGCGAGGGAACCAGAAGTGGCTGTAGCAGGCCTGAAGGAGGTTGATGTGAGGCTTTATTTCGGGCACATGTGGAGCAAGCCAACACATACTCCTTGACATCTCTATGGAGGGTTGGCCACCAGAAGCGTCTTGAGATCAAGGCGACGGTTCTACTGACCCCCGGATGGGCGGAAAACTTGGCTGCATGCATCCATTGGATGAGACGGGACCTGACAGAAGATGGCACATAGGTTCGGTTAGTGGGACCGTTACCTGGATCGGGTTCTGTAGCCAGGGCGGAGTTGATAAGGTCAGTGATCTCCCAGTTAACCACTCCAACAGTGTAGGAAGCCGGAAGGACAGGTTCAGGTGTCTCAGGATGATCGACGGAGTAAAGACGGGTTTGACATTCTTGGATCCGGGTCTGTAGGAAATGATGAGATTAAACCGTGAGAAAAAGATGGACCACCTGGATTGACGGGAATCGGCTTGCTTGGTTGACTGGATGTAAGCCAGGTTCTTGTGATCAGTCCATACAAGAACCGGGTGCTCAGCTCCCTCCAGCCAATGTCTCCATTCCTCCAGCGCCAATTTGATGGCCAACAGCTCACGGTCTCCTACATCGTAGTTCTGCTCAGCGGATGAAAGTCTACGGGAGAAGAAGGCGCATGGATGGATCTTTTGATCCGTGTCAAGTCTCTGGGATAGGACAGCTCCAACACCAGAATCAGAAGCGTCCACCTCGAGGATAAACTGTTTAGCAGGGTCAGGCTGCATTAACACTGGTGCTCTGGAAAATAAAGATTTCAATTTATGAAATGCAGATTGTGCCTCAGGAGTCCACTGAAAAGTGCGTTTGACAGAGGTCAGAGAAGTTAATGGAAGGGCGGTCTGGCTATAGTTCCTGATAAACCGACGATAAAAGTTTGCAAAGCCCAGGAATCTCTGTAGCTGTTTGCGGTTCTCTGGAACTGGCCATTCTAACACGGCCTTTATCTTGTCCTCAGATGGTTTTACCTGGCCGCCCTCGAGCACAAACCCCAAAAAGGTGACTGAAGACTGATGAAATTCGCACTTCTCTGCTTTAACGAACAGCTTGTTCTCCAGTAGTCTCTATAAAACAAGGCGGACATGTTTTCTATGTTCAGAAAGTTTCCTAGAGTAAATGAGTATGTCGTCAATATAGACAAAAACAAACACATTTAAAAAGTCTCTGAGAACATCATTCAAGAGGGCTTGGAAGCAGGCTGGAGCGTTAGTTAGACCAAAAGGCATCACCAAATATTCAAATTGACCCAAGGGAGTTTTGAAGGCTGTTTTCCATTCATCTCCATCTTGGATCCTAAGAAGATGATATGCATTCCTTAAGTCCAGTTTAGTGAAAACTGTAGCCCCTTGTACAGGTTCGAATGCTGAGGCGAGTAGAGGAAGTGGATATTTATTCTTTATTGTGATTTGGTTCAAACCTCGGTAATCAATACATGGTCTCAGGGAGCCGTCTTTCTTACCAACAAAGAAGAACCCGGCGCCCAAAGGAGAGGAAGATGGGCGGATTATTCCAGCAGCTAAGGATTCATTTATGTACTTCTCCATGGTCTCTCTTTCAGGCTTGGAAATGTTGTACAACCTGCTGCTTGGTAGTGGTGCTCCAGGTAATAGCTCAATGGCGCAGTCATATGGCCTGTGTGGAGGTAGGGACGTTGCACTGACCTTACTGAAGACAGGAGCCAGGTCATGGTACTCGGAAGGAACAGAAGAAAGGTCAGGAGAGTCCATCTCCCCCCCACCTCTAGGAGGCCCCACCAAAGGGGCAACCGACCGGAGGCATGTCTCATGGCATGAAGTGGACCATGATTCCAGGTGATGATCAGTCCAATTAATGTGAGGATTTTGCTTCTCCAACCATTCGAATCCAAGCACCAGGGGAGAGCATGCAGAAGGAAAAACAAAAAATGTTATTGTCTTTCGGTGGTTACCTGAAAGAAGTAGCTCGAGGGGTTGAGTTTGATGGGTAACTTGGTGGAGTCTTTTCCCGTCAATGGCAGAAACACTAAGAGATAGAGTCAGGGGAATGGTTTCTATTTGAAGTTGTTGGACGAGGTTCGAATCGATTAGGTTCCGTTCACAGCCAGAATCGATGAATGCAGAAAAGGAGAGGCTTTGGTTAGCACAAAACAACGTGGCAGGAAGCAACAGTCGGGGAGATTTCTTAGTGTTAATTTGGCCCGCCAGACTCCTCAGATTCTCTGGCGGGCCCTGGCTTTTGATTTAGCCGGGCAGGAAGTGATGAAGTGTCCACTCTCACCACAGAAAAGCATAGTTTACTCAGAAAACGTCTTTGTCTTTCCTCAGGGATGAGCCTGGTGTGTCCCACCTGCATGGGTTCGACATCTCTTTCACCAGAATGAGAGGCCTGAATAGGCAGAGGGAGAGACTGGGCCTTATGTCTCTGTATGGGCAGCTGCTCTGGGGGATGAACAAACAGTCACGTTATGTGAGGCAGAGGAAAGTGTCCCCTGATTTCTCAATTTAGAACTGTTTCTGGCACGGATTCTATTATCCAGTCTGATCGTTAAACGAATTAATTCTTCGAGGGTAGCAGGTTCGTCGAGTGTTGCGAGCTCATCCTTAATGTGCTCATTTAATGCCATATAATAGGCTCCCTTCAGAGCGCTTTGATTCCATCCGGAAGCTGCCGCTTTAACCCGGAAGTTGATGGAAAATTCTGCCACAGAAGAATTTCCCTGCCTTAAATTGAAAAGAGCTCGAGAGTCAATAGTTTGATCAGTCTCTTGATTGAATACTTGGGTAAATTCGGAAATGAAGTCAGAGTAATAGCAATTAAGGCTATCGTCTGAGGCAAATCTTGCTTGAGGCCATTCCAAGGCTCTTCCTGTTAGCTGAGAAAGGAAGAAAGTAATCTTTTTATAATCCGTGGAAAAACTGTCTGGAGAGTTCTGAAAAAGCAAGCGACATTGAAATAAAAATCCTTTGCAATCCTTCATGTTACCAGAAAATCTTTCTGGTAGACTTGGGTGGAACTCGGATGACGTCACTGCTGTGACCTCGGAGGGGGAACAGGACCCGGAAATGGTTTAGGTACTGGTGTAGCATTAGCATTGTTCAAACGACTGGTGAAGTTTCGGACAATATGATCTTGAAATTCTATGCGGGTGTTTAACTCACTGAGAGCTTGAACTTGCCTGTGGATTTGGGCATCCCGCTCCTCCAATAGTTGACGGAGATGTTCTGCTGGGCCTTGAGTTTGTCCGCAGTGTTCTGTCATGATGGGTACTCTAAAAGTGACCCAATTATGCAGAACACCACTGACGGACACAGGAATAAAAGTTCAACAAGTTTATTTGAACACAAGCACACTGATAATACTGGTTCTGGTTCGGGCCTGGATACTGATTCACCGGAGTCTGCGTGAGAGACAGTTCAGTTAGTGTTGCACGTTGGAGCTTGCTTTCTTGATTATTACTGATTGTACCTTGAGGGTTCTTGTGGTTAGCTTTGGGAGGGTCACTGTTGGATCTGGAGAGGAGTTGATCAGCAGAGTCCGCTTGCTGCTTCAGCGTCTTACATCTAGTACTGAGCAGACCTTGGCTTTTGGTTTCCCAGCTCTTAGTCCTGAGCTGCATGGAAGTTCACTGTGGTTCTTCGGGTTTGGCTCTGAGGGTCGGCTCGGCAGGTTAGCTCTTCCAGAGCTTCACAGAGGAGAAACTGGTTTCCTGGAAGATAGAGACAACGGTTAGAATCCGGGCTGGATTCAAAGTCACAAAGATTCACTGAGAGTCTAGGCTTAGGTGCTGACCAACTGGATCAACACTGCGGCGTTGAGGCAAGGTCTGAAGACAGCTTATATGGTGGATCCTCTGATGATCTGATGGGCTGCAGCTGTGCAGGAAGCTCACTCAGAAGGATCCACGGCGGACTCTGCTGGAGAAAGGTGGAACTTCTTCAGCTCCCAACAGTTTTATTGAATGATTTGCTTAATCAAGAACCAATAACCTTTAGTTAAATGATTCTTTACCCTCTTTGAAATAGCTAGCAGTGAATAGACATCAGGATTCCACTAAATGACTCTTGGTCATACTTGGTAATGGAAATGTAATGAGCATCTGAGGAATGCATGAACACTAATGTTATATCACTGTTTAAGCCCTTAGTGAATAAAGCTTTTCTAAGCTTTAGCAACAGCTCAACAAAGTTAAAGTATTTTCTCAAATATACCTTTTTTTTTAGTATTTCTTAGTTGTTATATTTGTTCCTTTTTATCACTTTTCCATAGAGCAAGAAGAGTTAAATAGGCAAACACCTCAGAAATGTGGCAAATCACTTGGTACATTTTGTTGGAGGCTTTGGCACTGAAAGCATGAAAAGAATATCTCATTGGATAGTAGAATTGCAGTTTTAGTCTCCAGTGGCACTATATAGGGGAGTTCAGCTATCAGTGATGAAATACAGTGAATGAGTCCATTTTTCCTCTAAATATGAAGTATTGATTGAGCACTGACAGGCTCGATGTGCAAAAAGCATGAAGCAGTGAATGCATCCTGAAGTTATTTAATGTGTCATATTTCCTCTCTTCTAATTCCTATGGGAAATATCCTGACGTTTGCTCTTAAGTCTTGTTTATGTCTGTTTTGCTAATTACACAATAAAAAACAATAAACCCACAGTTCCCCACAGCTCCTAACAACTATTAAATCTAGTATAAAAAAATCCAGTCTTGGTAAATGAAAAGCTGAATATCTTTACAGCTCGTTTGCTAATAAGAAGTCCCCTTTATAGCCTGAAATAACCTTAATGATAAATTTAAAAAAAGATACAGGGAGCCTTGTTGGTGTTAATATAAATAAAAATCAAACCTTTATATATTTCTTTGAATTTCTTTCTTTAAAATCACTAATCAGAAGGTAAAATATAATTTCTTGTTGTAAACTAATCAGCCTTACAGCCAAACAAAACCTTGTCCGTCTCAATATGAATACAAAAAGCCAGCCTGAATTTAGAATAATCATTTCTTTTTCTCTCTACTGACAAATTTCTGCATGAACCTTTTTTCTCTGCATTACAATCTATTTCATTTATTTATAGAAACGAACAAATTATTTGTTCAGGAATTATCGATGAAATACTATTTATTAAACATTAAACTATTTATAAATTATTTAATTAGATAACAAATATGCAAAATAATTATACCCTCAAGCAGGGCTCTTCAATGTTTTCCAGGTCAAGGACCCCCAAACTGATGGTGAGATGGAGCGGGGACCCCTTAATTATATATATTGAATGAAATAGTGTTATACCAAACTGGTCATAGTCACTCTATTACAGATGGAGTAATGAAACTAAAGTAATCCCTCCCTGGGATTATTAAAGTATTTCTGATTCCTGGTTGATGGGACAGGTGTTGTGAATGAAATGGTGCCCAGCTTGAAAGAGCTCCTGTATGTCACTGAATGTGAGCATTAATGACTGAAAGACATTCTGCCTCCATTTATCTGTTTACTACAGTCTGTTAAATTCATGTTAATGTGGATTTAAAGACATTTCAATTAGTGCAACAAATTGCAGGGGGGAATATAAAAACAGAAGTCTAATCAACCAAAACTTTCGGGACGACCATGCAGTACCTCCGTGAAACCCCTAGAGGTCGCGGACCCCCTGTTGAAGACCTCCACTCTGCAGCTATTGAGGCTCAAAGGTGATGACTTTGACAAGGGATGCCATGTTCAAAATATCAACTGATGAAGGCTTAAGATTTATAGAGTGTTTATCTATTGGGGGTCCAAGGTAAAGGTTATTGTGGTACTGTATGTTTATGAGTTACATCTACATTATTGAGGAGGGAAAAAATGACATCAAATTTGCCAGCTTTGCATAAGCAGAAGAGCCATGGTTGCAGCAGCAGAGGATGCCTTACTTTATTCACACTAAACTTTTACTTCATAAAACCACTCAGTTTATCCTGATCTAGCTCTGCCACTCTTACATCTACTTTGGTTAGACGGATAAGCTTGATTCATGCATGTGCATGGCATATCAGCAAGGTCTGAACAATCAAATTACTCCATTATCATCTTCTGCGTGCGCCGTCTGTACAGCACACCTGGGAAAATGAGAAACTGCAGAGAAATCCACACAGAGAATAGAATGGGGGGAAAAAAGGACTTCTTTTAGTTCTTTACGTTTCATGGATTATTTTAGAATGGATTTGATTTCCTCACACCTTGTTTAGATTAGATTAGATTAGATTAGATTAGATGAGCTTTATTGATCTCACAGCAGAGAAATTCACTCGTCACATATTGGCATAGTGATTAAAGAAGGTGCAAACAAGAAGGAAAAGGGTGCATTAAGAATAAACAATATATATACAGTATATCTAGGTTTATACAGTATATCAAGATAAATAAGGATTTAGGTGCACGTGTACATGTATCGCACACAATGAAAAACAAAATAAAAATAAGAAATAAAAAACAACAAATAAGAAAATACAAGGTAGTAGCACAGAGGTTTGAGGTGACATATGTACAATCCTAATGGCTTATATACAAGTGGATTTACTTTTACGTTAAAGTGTAGTAGGTAAGGAACAACGGTGAGGTAGTGGTGTGACTATTCTATTCACATATATTGCAGCATATTGCACAGAATATTGCACAGTCAATAAATAAAAAAACTATAATATAGCTGCACAGTGGTTGTTACAGGAGTTATTGTGGTTATAGTGCAGTATTATAGAGTCTGGTGGCAGCAGGAATGATTGACCTACGGTAGCGCTCCTTCTTACAGACAGGGTGTCTAAGTCTTTGACTAAAGGAGATGCTCAGCTCCTCTACAGTCTGGTGCAGGGGGTGAGAGGTGTTGTCCATGATGGATGTGAGTTTGGACAGCATCCTCCTCTCAGCCACTTCCTCCACAGAGTCCAGTGGTGGATAGCTCTGGCCCTTTTTATACAGAGCGTCAGTCTTATGAGTCCAGTCCAGTTTATTGTTGACGTGAACACCCAGGTATTTGAAACTCTCCACAGTTTCTATGTCCTGTCCCTGAATGTTCATGGGGGATTGGGGTGGTGGTCTTCTCCTGAAGTCGATCACCATCTCCTTGGTCTTACTGGTGTTCAGAGACAGATGTTTTCTCTCACACCAGTCCACAAAGTCCATGATGACCGACCGGTATTCCAGCTCGTTCTCCTCAGACACACGGCCAACAATGGCCGAGTCATCGGAGAACTTCTGGAGGTGGCAGCTGTCCGTGTTGTAGGTGAAGTCCGAGGTGTAGAGGGTGAAAAGAAATGGAGACTGGACGGTGCCCTAGGGGGCCCCGGTGCTGCAGAGTGCCACCTCTGACTGGCAGCCATGCAGCCGCACGTACTGAGGAAGGTCAGTGAGGTAGCTGATGGTCCAGTCAGCTAGATGCTTTTCCACCCCAGCATCCTCCAGCTTCCCCCTCAGCAGCACCTGTCTCATGGTGTTGAAAGCGCTGGAGAAGTCAAAGAACATGACTCTCACAGCGCTCCCAGCAGTCTCAAGGTGGGTGAGCGCCCGCTGCAGCAGGTAGATAATGGCGTCATCTACTCCGATGTTGGGCCGGTAGGCAAACTGCAGCGGGTCCAGGGTGGGGCTCACCACGTAGCAAAGGTGGGCGAGGCACTCCATTGGCTTCATCAGGTGAGAGGTCAGGGTGACTGGTCGGAAGTCGGCCGGTTCCCTGGTGTGTGGCGTTTTGGGAACCAGAATTAACGGGAGGTCTTCCACAGGGTGAGGACCACCCCCAGGCTGAGGCTCAGGTTGTACATGTAACTGAGGACCTGACAGAGCTCATCTGCACAGGTCCTCAGCAGCCTGGGGGGGAGGCCGTCTGGTCCTGAGGCTTTCAGCTTCATCAGCTGCCCTCTCACCTGCATTGGTGTTACAGTGGGGGGGGAAGAAGGCACGACTGAAGGTGTGGATGGGTAGGGGGTTGGTGTTGGGAGTGGCGGGGTTGGGGGGTGGGGGTCTCTGGGGGGCTGGTGGTTGGAGGTGTGTGGAGAGTTGAGGGCAGGGAGGGGACCAGTATGAGGGGAGTCAAACCGCGTGAAGAAGCTGTTTAATTCATCTGCAAACTTGGTGTTAGCGTCTGCAGCCCTACTGGTCCTCTGCTCAAAGCCAGAGATGTTCTTCAGACCTCTCCACACATCTCTAGCATTGTTCTGCGCCAGCTGCTCCTCCATCTTTTCCCATAGTCCTTCTTTGCCACCCTGATCCTCCACTGGAGCTCTCGCTGAGCTCTACGCTGCTCCTCTCTATCCCCTGAGTAGAAAGTCTGTTTCTTCCGATTCAGGAGGACTTTCAGCTCAGGGGTCAGCCAGGGAGGGTTGTTTGGATAACATCGTAGCCGTCGTGTAGGCACAATGCTCTCCACACAGAAGGTCATGTAGTCAGTGATGCATTCAGTCAGGATGTTGATGTCCTCACCATGAGAGCTTTGGAACATGTTCCTGTCTGTGGTTCTGAAACAATCCCTCAGCTCCTCAGTGGCATCGTCCGACCAAAGTTTCACTGACTTCTTCTGTGCTATTGTCCTTCTCACCAGTGGAATGTAATGGGGGGGCAGGTAGACAAGGTTGTGATCTGAACGACCCAGTGGGGGGAAGGGGACAAACGTGTATGCATCCTTAACGTTTGCATAAAAAAGGTCCAGCGTTTTATTGTTCCTGGTTGCGCATGTGACGTATTGTGTGAGCGTGGGGAGAGTGGAGCGGAGGGAGGCATGGTTGAAATCTCCTGTGATGAGCAGTCCAGGGAAACCACTGAGTGCGGGACAGACCCATCTAGCCACGTCTCTTTGAAGCACATTAAACTAGCGTCTCTGTACCTCCTCTGGAAATGCGTTAGCGCTGCGAGCTCCTCGGTCTTGTTGCGGAGAGATGTTTCCCATGACAACCGATGGTAGATAACTCTTCCTCTGCTTCATCCTTCCACCTCTGCAGCCTCTCTGTCTCCTCCATATTTCTTCAGGGATTTCTGGTTTCTCCGTGTGGTGGGGAGAAGGGAAGCGGTGTGTAGTCCGAGGAGCAGGTCCTGCGTGTAAACAATAGGCCATTCGGAGTAGCGGACAAAGGGGTCTCCCCTTGCAGCATCAAAAAGTGCCGAAAGTAGCAGAAAGCAAAGCACAAGAGTCCCGAAAGTTGGTTTCCTTAACGTGCATAGCTTCGGAGTAGAGACTGACATTTTTTCGGGAAACCCACAGGTCACGGGATTCCCGTGGGATGGGAGAGTCAGTATTAGTAACGATCACGTGATTGGGACAGTACAGGAATAAACATTAACGGGAGTAGACGGGAGCGGGAGAAAACCAATAGTAACTAAAAAAACCTAGGATCGATGCCAAACAATAAATTAAAATACGAAGAAAAAAAATCCAGTACTGGCGCCGCCATTTTGTATTTTTTTTCCTTGAAGCCTACACTATAATGCGAATCAAAAAAACTAATCTGAGTTTTTCACCCGCTCTCAAAAACAACAATGGAGGGACCAACAGTTACTACAGTTAGAAACAGGTGCTTAACTGACCCTTTATAGAAATTCAGATTCAATGTATTGGCAGAAATCTTATTGAAGACAACAAGAATGGGAGTGGTGCAGGAGGGGGAGTCTTTCTGAATGGGAGCGGGATGTGAGTGTTAGTAATTTCACCAGGAGTGGGACGGGACAGGATTTAGATTTCTACTCTGGCCCAGGATCGGGCCGGGACACAATTTTTTTCTGTGGGAGTGGGACGGGACAGGAGTGAAAATCCACTCCCGTGTCAGTCTCTACTTCAGGGTACTAGCTACGGTGTTCAATATTATAAAAACACACCAAATAACACTATAAAAAATAGAAAGAAGGGAAAGAAAAGTAGGAGCCGATGTGACTGGCTGCTGCCTGCGCAGCGCCATCTTGGAAAGATTTGTGAAAAGGACGGCTAAGCAGTATGGACCCTGACATAATTAAAAATTTATACAATATTGCAGGTATAGCTTAAATAAATGTTCAATAAATACAAACATATGTAATTGAATTGACAAAAATGCATAAAATGAATGAATGAATTGTGTTTAAATTAATAAATTAATAAAAATACTTTTTGGCAGCTATTGAATTCTAGAATGAGAAATAAATGTATACATATATCTAAATCCATGCAGAGGCTTAAGAATGTATTTGTCAAATTTTCAGCTTTATTATTTAATTATGTGTTTTTATATCTATTTATTCATGCACAGCCTTTTATTTTTTCACTGTTCATTGTCTTTTTCTTTCTTCATTTACTCAATTCGTTTTATTTGTCATAGTCTTGGTTCTATTATGTTTTCTTTTGAGTATTCTTTTTTACTTTGTTCCATGTTTTCTAGTTTGAGTGGTTTAATTCTTATTTTGTTGTGTTCTCTGTTTTTTTTTTCACTTTTTAGGTTTTATTTGTTGCCCTCTGCTGCCCTCTTGTGTTCTCCTTTTTCCCTAGCTCCTTTCCTGTTCTGCTCTGTTCATACCTGCTCCCAATCTGCTCGTTACTCCTGTCTTTGTTTCAGTCTCTCATAAATACACTGCTTATGCAGCTATAGAAAAAATCTATCAGGTCAAAAACCCTTTATTCAGAAACAACTTAAATTGAACAGTCACTGTGATTTAACAACACATCATACTTAATATTAACACAACTTCCTCTTTTAAAATAAAAGAATATTGATTATTAATACAAAAGTAAACCACAGTATCACACCATAATGGTTCAATCAATATTTAAATATGTTGTTTAAATGTTCCTATATTTTTATTTCCTCAATGCAGCTGTTTCATAACTGAACATCTCTAGAAAAATGCAATGGATTTCATCATTAGTACTTATTGGTTGTTTATTGAATATATAATATAGGCTGAAGGAAGAAAAGAAGGCTTGGTGCTTTGCAGAGGTTGCTGCTTTCTTTTCTGAACAGGATGGCATCAGCAGGCTTAGCAGCTGGCTGGTAAATGACAATAATGAGAGCAGGTGAGCATGAGTGGGCCACTTACTGGCAGGGATATTTGACCTTTAAACATCTTGAGACTTTGAAGCTGCAATCTGAGGTTTCTGATTCTCTCTTGAAGTGGTTGAAGCTAAAATTAACACATTATTTTCCATAACAGGCTCCAGGACCATTTAAAGGAGAGAGGGGGGCTGTTGAAAATAAAAAAAAGCTCACACCTAAGGAGAGTTTAGAGAAGCCAATTAACCTAACAGTCATGTTTTTGGACTGTGGGAGGAAGCCAGAGTACCTGGAGAGAACCCACGAATGCTCAGGGAGAACATGCAAACTCCATGCAGAAAGACCCTGGGCCGGGAATCAAGCCCAGAATCTTCTTGCTGCAAGGCAGCATTGCTACCCACTGCACCACTGAACAGCCCTTGATAACAATCCTTTCACTAAAATGCCATCATAATGTTTATAATATTAGGTGCATCTCAGCCCCCCCCCCCCCCCCCCCCCCACTTCAGTGTCCACCATATTGGATCAGTCCATTTCATGCACATGTTCAGAAAGGTCCAAACAGACAGCAGCAAACCATTTGAAAACATACTACCCTTTAGTCGTTATATTTAGCCACTTTTCAGACCCCTCTAGCACTTTGATTTCTAAAAAGCTCCTAGCGCCAAATCTAGAGACTTTTTTCTGCTTCTGGAGACTTTGGAGAAAACATCTAAAAGTAGCGAACTCTGCTCTCTAGAGCAAGTAGATTGGTAACCCCACCTCCTGCTCTCCTCTGTCTTGTCTGCTGTCATGATTCATGCAGCTATTATTTCATCCAAATGAAAAATGGAGAGCAAATAAGCAGATCATGGCTTGTCTACAGTGAAAAGAAGGACTGGGTTATTTACTTTGGCCTTTTTGGAAACACAGGAAGGAGCAGTCAGCTAAGTGAGCTTAGTGCTTGGAAAAAATCTTTCATTCCTTTAGAGACAGCATGAAAAGTCAGCTGAGTACAAAACATAGAGAGGAAAACAAGATGAAAAGGGACAAGAAGAGAGGGACACAACCTAGAACAGATAATGGATGTCTATTCTATTAACATTTCTATAGCTGTATAATGGGTCTGCTTTATGTGTTGTCTTCTCAGTTCAGAGGGGCCCATGCCTGTCTTTGCCTGGGGCCCCAAATTTCCTAAATCCGACCCTGTAGAACACCCTCTCTGCTGGCTTTTTATGTCTCCATCCTCTATGGAACACCAATGGCAGACAGGACATTCGCCTCAGTCGCCTCCCACTTATATAATGAGATTCCAGAAGATTCCACAGACTTTTTAAAAAGTCTTTCACAGACTTGTTTACTTATTTAAAGAATTGAAAAGTTTCTTGTTTTCAAAGTTTTATATATTATTTTAATGCTAGTTATTTTGTTTATCTGATCACTGTTTTATTAAATTAATATTTTATTGTCACCTTGTAGCACTTTGAGATTTGCATGTAAAGTGCTTTATAAATTTAATGTATTATTTAAAAAAGAGAGAGAGCCGGGGTTAAGAATGAGACCCATGTTTAGAGGCTTTAGTCCTCATCAACACGATCATAGGTTTCAGTCCCTGTGTTCTGTCAGATGAGAATACCCCATCACACCAGCATACCCAAAGTCTATATGGGTCTATGTTCCAAGACGTCAGATTTGCCTTTATCCGTTTAGTTTTGTACAAAAAATAGACTTTAAACTACCTGGACGGGCGAGTATCCCTTAAGTCATGTACAAAAAAACCATAAAACAACTAATTAAGGTCAGATCGCCATACGTTTAAAAAAAATAAAAATAAAAAAAAAATAAATAATTGAATTGTGTTTTTTTCTTGTACATGACTAAAGGGATTCATACCCGTTGAGGTAGTTTAATTTTGTTTGTTTTTTTCATACAAAACTAAAGAGATAAACTAAAGGACTAAACTAAAGGGATAAATGGGTATTGACTATGGGGTATGCTGGTCTGACCGCGTATGCTCATCTGACAAAACACCAACCTGGTGACCTTTGCTGCGTGTCTTCCCCTCTCTCTAATACCATGTCCCATCTATCTACTTTTGAAAAATATAGAGGTTCAAGACCAAAAAAACAAAAAGACCTGCCCCAAACAGATGTCAAGCTGCAAAAAAAATCCAAAACCTGTAGTAACAAAATGTCTCTATTATTTAGGGTTTAAGACCAAGCTCATACTCAATGGAAAGCAGTATTTCTTTTTTTTTTATTTCTTTTTTTTTTTTTTACAGTGTCCTGTCTGGCATTGTGGCAATAAGAATAATTGTCTTGATGCCAAAAGGAGCCCAACAGATTTTACTTTCACAAGTGTAGCGGTATGGCAATTGACATACTGCTCCACTTGTTTCATGCATATAAATTGCTTTATTATAATTATGCAGGGAGTTTTACAGTTTATAAGGACACTGCAATGTAAGTAGAGCAGAAAAACAGAAGAAGAAAAAGGAAAAAAAGAAAAAACAGGAGAAAAGATGAAAGAAAGAGGAGATAGAAAGGAGACAATGACAAAACATTTTCAGTCTGCTTCATCACCTGTAACGAGATGAAAAAAGAACAGCACAACCAAAAGACATGGTACAAGATATACAATAAAGCAACACCTTGAAACTATCGCTAAAGTAATATTATTAAGTCTGACATGCACTCTGTGTTACCTGAAGATATGAATGTGGGGTTTCTGTTTGGAAGTGAATCTCTAAGTACCTGAAGCCTAGCACCTGTAGTTGTTTGTGAGGGTGAACTTGTGCATGTGAAGTTTTAACCATAGAAAAAATGCTCAATAGTGGTTGTGGAGAGCCGGAGAGGCACACCCCCCAGAGCACTGAGTCCAGCGCCGGGAGGCCCAAAGCCCCAGGCGCCCAAAGGGACCCCAAGAGCGAAGGCACCAAGGAGGGGCCAGCCCCGGAAATCAGACCCCCACCAAGGGAGGAGGAGAGACAGCCCCGAAGAAGCCCACCAGCCACCGCCATGCCGGCGCCTCGGGGAGCCACGGGGACGAGTCCGCGGGCTCCGCCGGCAGCCGGCCACCCTGAAGTAAGGCCGGGCACTGAACACCGGCCCCCCCACGGCACCGACCGAAACGCCCCAGCCCCACAGAGCACGGAAACACGCCCCGCACCCCGGCACCAAGACCCGGCGACCGGCCGCAACACCCACCGCGACCGCACCACCCAGGAAAAACACACAGGCAGCCCCGCCTGCGGCCGGGGCCCATGCGCATCCGCCGTGAACCAGCCGCGAGCGCCCCGGGACCCCCCCAAAACGCCCCCCTGGGCAAAAGCGCAGCCCCACCCCACCAAGACCAATGCCAACAGCATGCAATGCAACACACCGCGCACAGAATCAACCCAAGAGCAGCAAAGCCGCCCGGCGCAAAACCGCAAGAAGAGCAGACCGCAGCCGCTGCCCCGGCCCCCTGTAGCGCGCCGGCCAGAGCCAACCCAACCCCCACCCGCCCCGCAGCCACACCCGCCGCTATCAGCGGGAACAAAGCAGCTCCACCATGCCTCCAAGAGGGAAAACCCACCCGAATACCCAATCAGCCCGCCTGCTCCCCGAGAAAACAGACATGCCAATCCCCCCCACCCCCCCACCCCCCCCACCCCCAAAAAAAGCAGTATTAATTAGGGAGGAGTGGTCACAAATGGCTGACCAACCTTAAGTGGACTTGGGCCAAATGATAGATATGTCATGTTGGCCAATTTCAAAATTACATTCTTTAACCAGAGAGAGTTTGCTAAGTTCTGAAATATTAACCTATTATTGTGGGAATGTTAACGTAACTTTTTGTTCCGTTAATTATGCAGTCATTCTGAGAGTCTTAAAGATTTAACACCAGCATAATTGTAAAAAAAAAATTATAACATATAGTATAGAAATAGATTATTTCTAATTGTTTTAACTTCTGAATTAGCAGTATAAGAACAATCATGTTAAAACTTTAAGATGAAATGTATTTTTGGCAAAATTTTCCAGTTTTGTCAGAAGAATCGCAGCCAAAATGTTGAAAATGAAAAAATCAAACCCAAGATGTGCAACTCTGCTGTGTTCTTGTTTCATAACTGTTTCTGTTGCTGATGAAGCTTTTCTTTTTTTAATGAGCAGAAACCCACAGATGATGTTCTTTGTCTGCAGCTCAGTTGGAACTCTAGTGATTAGCCTTAGGGAGCCTGTTAAATCATTTCTGCCCTCCAGCAAAGCTCTCAAGGAGGCAACAGTATGCCTGGCTCGGTAAGCAGGTGGTGCAGGTCTATGAGGCTGATCAGCCATTAGTCATAAGCATTTGTTGTGCCATTTGGGACGTAAGGAGCCTCCATTTTTTCTGCCACTTTATACAAGGTAAATGCATGCAACAACTTGATTAAGTTACTTAACTTGTGCAAAAGGAAAATCCTGTTGGACATTGATAAAGAGAACATGTTTGCTCTTTCAGGCCTTATATAAAGAAGCATAATGACTCTAAAAGCAGCTTTGTTTCTTCTCTTTTGAGGGTAATAATAAACTCTTTCACAGAGTCCGGTCCAACCAGCTCCATTCAGTTGGCTTTAAAGAGCAGCACAGCTATTACATTTGCTTTTAGACTCTCATTGGAAAGGTTATATTATACATTCATATTTCTTTCTGTGCAGTTAAAATTCACATCAGAGAAAAAGAGCTATTCATATCAGTCTTTCTTTACAATTTTTCTTGGTAAACTTTGTGCAAAGGTTACAGAAAGAACACACTCTTGCTATTTGAAAAAATCTCCAACTATTTAATGTGGAAAATGATTTTATCAAAGATTATTGATGCCAATTGTTGGAGCGTCAAAGTTTAAGCCTTTTTGACTGTCATCCACAGAGAAAAGGGGACAAAAACATGACAACCAAGATGTCAAGATGGATGATGAATAAGACAATCTGATGTTGTTGACATTGCATCTGTCTGGCTGACTAATGGTGCCTTGTCACTGTCAAATCAGCACCATTTATATGCCCACAGTCTCCTAAATTATTGAAAAAGTTGTTTTGAACTCTTAGGAAAAACAAGGAAAAAGTTAAGCTAAGTCTAGACATGCATAATCTAAAGGCGCTGAAACTTCGCAGTGTTTGCGTCTGTATAAGGTTGGAAAAAAAGACATGTTAGGAGTAGTTTTGAATTTTTTATATAGAGTCAAGTGGAATTCAAAATACTAAAACTAAGATGCATAGAATGCAAAATGCAAATTTCAAATAAAACTAATAGATAATGGCAAAAAGATCTGGCAAAAATGTTTGATATTTTGAAAGAATAGATTTTTTGTAATGAAAACAGATATTTAACTGCAATGTTTTGAGGTTGGTTTTATGGGGAAATTATGTAGAGTAATAATTACGACAAACTTGAGTTTTTATTTTTTTTTTTACTAAAACATAACTATCCCCTGACTTGAAAAGAACCTTTTTTCATTCTCATGTGATAAATTAATGTGATAAATTAATTAATGTCCTTTGTTCAGCTCCAGCCAATCAATTCAGGGCCAAACCTTCTTTCACCTTCTTAAAGATAGGCTCTGTGTGTCTGCACCTTAAGCTTTTCTCTCCGGTTCTTTTTCCTGAAAAGAGAAGCTGCTCACCCTGGGCTTACCTCTCAGGAACTGGTCTTGATAAACAGTTAAAGAGGAATTTAATACATCTCCAGTCTGCCACATCGTTACATCACACACATTAGCAGATGAGTAGACATCCATGGCTCCAGCCTTATCAACAGTGGTGTCAAGTTCACACATTTGTTACTTAAGTAGAAGTATTGATATTACAGTATAAAAACACTTTGGTAAAAGCTGAAGTATCAACTTGACCTCTTTACTCAAGTCAAGTTAAAAGGTTTGTGCTCGAAAAACTACTTAAAGTATGAAATTATAAAGTAACCTTACAAACAAACAGCCAGATACCACTATATGAACCTAAAGCTCAATTTTTCGACTATTTCTAAAAATTCTTTGAGATAGGGCCAAGGATGAGGGAGGTCTGGTTGGTCTCCGTCTCCCGATACCCTCTCACCTGTGTCCGACCTTTCAGACATTTCAAAATCCTTTTCTGAATCCCACATTGCAGCATGGCATAGACAATTCACGTTAGCAGTTTGAAGAACACCTGCTGGCTTCTGATGATTTCCTTTAGCTAACCAATGAGTGTTTGCGTTCTATGACTCATCCAATCACACTAGTTTTCACTAGATGTGGGCGGAGCCAATGATCTGCATTGGATGGACCACATGACGGGAAATAAATATTTAGAAATATTAAACCGAAGCCAAGAGGAACGAGTAATGTTTGTTTTAAAAATGTAAGGAATAGAAAGTACAGATGCTTGTGTGAAAATGTAATGAGTAGATGTCAGAAGTAGGAAGAAAAATAAGTAATGGAGTAAAGTATAGATACCTAAAAAGTGTACTTAAGTACAGTAACAAAGTATTTGTACTTCATTACTTGACAACTCTGCTTATCAAAATATTACACTTTGTTCTTAGCTGAAGGACCCCGCTCTCCTTCCATTTCCAAATCGTTGCCATGTACAGAATGAAGATCATAACTGTATATCCACACAGAGGAACTGTCTTAATTAGATAAATTATTGTGGAAAACATCAGTTCTGACGCGCAACAGCCAGCTAATATTAAGGTATAATGAACTCACACATCATCAGTGATAATTATCCTAACAACTTCCACCCCATCTCCTCCCCACTCTCAGACTATTCTCAGTCCCACTCTACCTCTGGCATAGTCCAGCACCAGTGTCCGTTCCCCGGTGGAAGATTACTCTTACCCTTTTCTTGGTTACCCATCTAAGCGAATGTTGATTCACAACAGTAAAGAGTTCTGCCGGGGCCCGACCGCCAAATAAATAAATTCATGCCATTATCTGATTCTATCTCCTTGAACCCCAGTCAGCCTCAACAGATGGGAGTTTTCCTTTCCACTGTTGCTTTATCAGGGCGACAGTGGCGTCGGATGTAGGAGTTTGCCCTGAAATTGAATGGTTGACGGTTCAAGCCCCAACTCCGACTTTCATTGTCGTTGTGTCCTTGGGCAAAACACTTCACCTGCATTGTCTACTGATGGTGGTCAGAGGGCCTGGTGGCGCCAGTGTACGGCAGCCCTGCTTCTGTCAGTGAGCCCCAGGGCAGCTGTGGCTACAATGTACAGTAGCTTGCCACCATCAGTGTGTGAGTGTGTGCATGAATGGGTGAATGAATGTAGTGTAAAGCGCTTTGGTCAAGTCTCCTCACTTGAACAAAGGTGCTATATAAGTACATGCCATTTACCATTTATGCATGCTCAGTGTGAGGGATTGCAGAGAGTCAATGAGTCCTCGCAATCAGCTGGTTTTCCTTAGATATAAATTTAAGAATAAGATTGTGTTACCTGTATAAATAAATTCTAACAAACTTCTCTAACTGCAGATTATCTCTGTGTGAGTCTCTTCAGGTTGAAATGGGATATGCCTTGTTGTGGTACTAATCAAAACTAAGCCAACAGTCCTCATGTCATTTCAATGTATAGCTTTTAATAACTATTTTTCAAACATTTTCCAAGATGGATCAATTATGCATCAACCAACTTAATGACTTTTGGTATTATTTGAAAGTCCACGCTAAAAGCCTAATCTCCGTAGAATTAACTTAGTCCAAAACTAGTTTTGATTTATGTTTGGGATCTGATTTTTTTCAGAATTTTAGCCATATGAAAACTGACATCCTTAAATGTATTTAGGGAAACAAATATAATGCTTAAACCTAAACAACATATTGTTAAAGGAAAAGTCCAGTCAGCAAGGAATAACCAACGGGTCATTATTTATACCTAAAACTAATCCTAAAACTACTGCAGGGAGCTGGTGAAGTTGCTTTGTTAAATTGTGCGGAAACGATGTGTGTATATATATATATATATGTGTGTGTGGCCATGTCTTTAATACCTGGTGGGGACAATTTCCTAGGAATATGCTACATTTTGGGGACTCATACGTACTTGTGGGGACCAACAACTGGTCCCCACAAGGAAAGTTTCTCTTCTTGGGGTGGGGGTTAGGTTTAGGACTAAGGTGTGAATTGAGTTTAGGTTAGGTTTAGGGATAGGTATGTGTTGGTAATGGTTAGGGTTAGGGCAAGGGTCATGATTAGGCCATATAAATTAGTGGGAAATGAATGGAAGTCAATGGAAGGTCCCCACAAGGATATTGTGACACAACATGTGTGTGTGTGTGTGTGTGTGTTTGTTTGTATATATACATATATATGTGTGTGTGTATATATATATACTTAATATAGCCATAAAAGGTAAATAATTGTTGTTTTAAGAAGAAACAGGAACAAATCGAAAGCTATTAAAATCAAGGCAAAAGAAGCGTAGGTGGTGGAGGAGTATAAATAGGATAGGGTTCTCCTGGATGACAAAGTGGACTGGAGACACAACTGTGAAGCCGTCTACAAGAAGGGACAGAGCAGACTGTAATTTTCAGGAAAGCCTATGTCCTTCAGTGTTTACAGCAAGATGCTACATATCTTCCATCAGTCTCTTTCTCCATCATCTGCTGGAGTCACAGCATCAGAGCAAAACACTTAAAATGTTCAACAAGCTGAAAAAGGTCAGCTCTTTTCTATGAACTCCTCTAGAACCTCTGGAGATTATTTCACAAAGAATAATTTGTGATAGTGAGTGAAGAACCTCATGGTCAACAGTCAGAAGATTGTTAAAAACCAACAATGTCTTCTCCAGATTTGGTGCAAAATAATTTCAAAAGAGCCTTCCTTCTATACAACAACTCATAATAAAATTTAAAAAACTACAACGATTAATTTCCCTTTGGGATCAATAAATTATTTTTGATGGAACTGAAATTAATTAAATGAATTATTTGAATTAAAAACATGAACTTGTTAGTGCAGGTTTCTAATATCTATGGGCAGAGCGCTGATTTTAAAAAAGCTTGTTACCAATCAATTTTGGTAAATCTTTGGAACCCAGTAACAATAGCTACCATTGAAAAGAGGCACTAGGACAGATTGGTAATTCATAGCAGGTTTGGACGATATTGTGTAAATTCATTCATACTATTGTTTGTTGTGAGTGGGCAGGAAACAGACAAGTTTTCCAACTTTATTGGGGTTTTTTCTGGTTTTATTTGAGTTCTTGGGTTTGTCTTTGCTTGCCCTCTCCCTAGCTCCTTCTTGAAGCCTCTGTTCACACCTGCTCCCAATCAGCTCGTTAGTCCAGTCTTTGTTCAGTCAGCCATAAATACTCTCCCTCTGCAGTTCCTCAGTGCTGTTTGCTATTCTTTCTCCATCTTTCCCTCGGCTCCTCGTGCTTGTTTTCCCCGATGTCTCCAAGGTTCTGATTTGTTTTGCATTTTATGTTGGATTTTTGGATTCCTGCTTCTGTTACCTGTGATAACTCCATTAAAGCTACAAAACCTCACCTCTGCTTCCTCTCCTCTGCATTGAGGTCATCAAAACCTCAACCAAACCCTGACATGATCAGATTAAAAGGGAGGTTTTAAATAAATAATTAAAAATCCCTTTTGCTAATAAACATTGAAATAAACAGAGTATAAACCAAAGGACAAAGGGTGTATACCTAACCATAGGCTAAGGTTTAAAAATTAAATAGAAATGTAGGAAAGACTTGAATCTCCTATAAATAGCTAAAAACAATTTATTCCTCATAGATATTTTTTATCATCTATGTTGTCAGAACCGGTGCATCTTCCCCACACCCAGCAGCTATTTCTGGTTTGTGAAACATTAAGTCATGGTCTGAATTTTAAGATTACAGTGTCCTTTGGGCCTCCGCAGTTGGAACTTTCTCCCATCTTTTAGCTTTTTTTTAACTGGAGCTATTATTAACTTCTGCAGAGGTGAAGCACTTTCTGGTTCTACAGGATTAATGAAAAGGTGGTCAGCATGTGAATAATTTAGATTTGTCCTCCATATTCATCTCTGAACTCCTCTAGGACAAAAACCCACTTATTGTCCTAGTTTCCTCCGTCTATGAAATAATCAAAAGATGATTTTGTTTTACTGCAAACACGTTGTTTACTGATTTTTACGTATAGGTTGAAATATTGAATTGCCTAGGAGGAACAAATAAATCACCAAACCAGGAGGATGGATGGATGGATGGTGTGTCTTTTTCAGAAAAATTATAATAATCCAAGTTAACAATCAGCTGTTTATTAGCTTTTTCTCTGCTACGTTACGCTGTAGTGAGGCTGCAGGCTTTTTTATTACCTGAAACCCAACAGTTTGTTTTAAAATAGAAGTGTGAAAATCACACAAGGCTTAACCATCTGAGTAAATACCTGCCGAAAATATTTCCACCACTAGCTGCTACATAACACCCTATAATCGTAGAAATCTTTACACAATTAGCAAAAACTTCAAGACAGTCGTTTGTATCATGAAAATAATGAAGGTATTATTTCAGGTTTTCAGCACAGACATGCTGAGCAGATCAGCCTATTTCATAAGTATATTTTTAAAAATCATTCTGTTGAAGCATGGTTGTTCCCTTTCATAGAAATTTTATATATCATTACTTTTTTCAAGCTATTTGAGGATTTTTCCAACAATATGTGCAAAGGAATTTTTCAAATTTTAAACTCCACTGTGGTTGTAGTTTATGCTTCTTTTTACCACACCTGTAAGTCAGGTGCAAACTCATGCACAAAATGTTCTTCGTTCATTGTGGGAACACACAAGACATTGCTCAAATGACAAAGGAGAGTGAATGGATGTGTAAGCATATTTGGACTCGGAAATAAAAAAGAGGAGAAAAATCCACAGTATCCGGGCTTAATGTCTTTATATAGACTTAACCAAACTCAAATATTGCGGCATATTTATGATCAAAATGTTACTACCCTAGCTCAGGGGGTAGGAACAATGATGGGGAGACCACACAAAAGAAAAGTTTAACCATTTAGTAAAGTAAATAAACGTATTAGTGAAGGTCAGTGGTGTATGTAATGTTGGGGTGCATGAGGTGTGTGAAAGTGTACATGGAACAATTAAACTAAAACTGGAGCAGGAGGCCAGAGGAGTCCATGGAGCACAGAGAGAGCAAGCCATGTGCTCTGGTCCAATTTATAGGAGGCCGCTGCAGGTGTGATACTCTCAGGTCCGCCTGCCCACTTCCTGGAAGCACAAACCAGAGAGGCAGTCTCTCCATAATAAAGGCGGCCTTGGCCGTCACAAAAACAAGAAATCCAAAGCAGAGTTTGTAGAGATACATACCTGTTCCTAACCCCAACCTGAACTGAAGTCATTCCTTAGTCCAAAACATGACCCCAGACCCAAAACCAGCAATTCCCCTAATTGGTTCCAGGCATCGGGCCCCACAAGGAGCAGTCAATCCCCACTACATGCCATTTTCCCTGAAAATGGGCCCCAGAATGCATTAAAAACAAGAGCCCACACTGACACACCTAAAGACAACAGAGAGATGCCAATTAATCCATCAGGTCATGTTTCTGGATTGTGAAATTGGAGAGAACTCACACATGCATGGGGAGACATGCAAACTCTTTGCAGAAGGTCCCTAAGCCAGGAATCAAACTCTGGACCTTCTTCCTACAAGTCAACATTGCTACAAACTTCATTTGTTATCATTTAGGTTAATTACTGCTTACATTTATTTATTTGATTTAATGTTTGCCAATTCAAATGTGTGCCTATGTTTTTATTAAACAATTTATCTATTCTATTTTCTAATTATCAAAGAGTTGGTCCTTCATACATATCCTGTAACAGTGCTGATGTACAAACTGGCCACATGAGGGGTCACAGCGACATGGCAACTTTTCCTCATGCGGAGCAAGAAGCAAACATTTTACTAGTTAACCATGGCGAACAATGGTACGTAAGGCCACCCTACGTGCTCGTCCCCGTTTTCACTAACCGGTGGTGAGTCTGACATAGTGGAAAAATTGCAAATCTTCTTTTGAAGCTTGTATGAGCCATTCAAATAGCAACTTTTAAACACAGCGTGCATGAGGAGAAATGGGCTTGTGCACGCTCTCGCACCTGTTTATTAGACATTGACTCTCAGGAACGGGTACAGGATTGTGCATGTGCATGTTTTTTTTTTAAGTGGAGAGGCTGGTCTTTTCAAAAATTTGCAAAACTCCTTCACAATACCTTTAAGAACTGTTAATGTTGCTAGGTACAAACCTAACGGTAGAACATTTAACTGATTTGGCATGCAAGTATTCTGATTGTGGGGGATTTGTCTGGGTAGGTCAGAAAGCCACCGGGAATTCAGTTCACAAAGCAATATTTAATAACTGAATTGAGACTTTCTTCAAACATAGTCCTCCTAATAGCACTATTGGTTATAGCACAGTCCCTGTCTGTGATATTCTCCTAATACCAAATAAATAATTGGTACAGATATAATGCTAATGTTAGTCTATATTTAGTCATGAAGGCTTCAAAAATCTCTGCAAAATATTCATTTTAAAAACATACATGGTTGAACTTGATCTACATCATTAGTAAACATTTAGAGTCTACGATCAAATATATCTGATCTTTGCAACTGCAAGGATGATGATAACTCTTATGTTATCTTCACACTTTGGTGTGTTTTGCATCACTAATAATCCACTGTCTCTCAAGGTCTAAATTAAAGCAGTTTTATTAAATACCAAATCTGTTTTTATTATTTCCCTTTTTGTAATAAAAGGTTCTAATTGTTTACCTGCTCCTCGCTTTTAGTCAATGCATCTCTAGCAGGCATTAGGTAAGAGGCAGGGTACAACCAGGGCAGGTCTCTGGTCTGTCACAGGGCAACAAAGAGACATGAGGGGGAAGGCTTTAAAGGCAGGACCTTAATGCTAGCATCAGCGCAATCAATTGCTCCACAATACAGCCCTTTGCTAGAATAATTATAATCGTTAGTTAAGAAATTTCTTAAAACGTCAATGTTTCTCCTCAGGAGTCATTTCTATCAGCCCTACGCAAGCGTGCTGACTTACCATTTCCTGACCTTATATATATATATATATATATATATATATATATATATATATATATATAGAGAGAGAGAGAGAGATATGTGTATATATATATATATATATATATATATATATATATATATATATATATATATATATAGCTATCGATATATCTATATATATCATATATATATAGATATATATATATATATATAGATATAGTTATATTTATATATAAAGTGATGGTACCACTGCATGAAAGGGTTAAAGATATTTCTGATATCAATTGACCATGTGCGTTTTTTGCAGACTGTAATTGGTTACCACTGCTGTATAAACAGGAATAAAGGTTATATTTATTCTTCCCAAAAATAAATGACTATTTCATTCAAAAGTTTTTGCACTGACATTCTCTCTATACTGCTAAATTATATGCAGCTGGACTTGAAAGTTTTGTTTTTTGCCCATAAGCAGTGCTTTGCTCTTTACACACTGGCACACATCACAACAAAGCTTTACAGCAATGATTAATTGTTTTTTAATGCCTGCAGCAAAACAAACCCTCTTCCTATGGGGTGCATTGCATTTCTAAATAAGTGCATACGTTAAAATAGTTTTGTTTTATTCCATAATACTATAAACAGTGTCATATCATATGCAGAAACATGTGGATGTTCTTCTACCTTGGTTTAAGCTGCACATTTGTATTTAAAATGCTAACTTTTTGTTTATATTTGTACCTATTTCTTATTTAAAAGGACCCCCAACAAGATTTGCAAACATTGAGTTCATTGAAATGTTTCTGCTTAAATTAGGAAAATTCTAGTTCAGCCAATAGGACTCCAGGAGCAAATAATAATAAATCTAAACTCAACACACAGTACATATCAAAAGGGTATTTTCTGGGCTTGTTCTGCTACATATAATTCTCAGTAATGCACTTTGGGATGAGGAAATATAGAATGTGCATACAGTACTGCTGTTTGTTATACAAAAAATAGAAACTCCATCTACCTCCCCTAAAGACCAACCTTCTTCTGAACTACTTTTACTTTCATGTGTCCCCTAGGCGTATAAGAGCGCTGGAAAAATGCAGCTTTGTACATTTACCCGAAAGCTCGATGTGGATGAAAATATTCACATTTCTCCCAGGAGGAGAGAGTTTTGCATTCTCACAGCGGCTCTGCAGCTGGGACATTATGTCAGAAATGGATGGAAATAAGATGCCAGCCCAAACATGTGAATGAGCTTTTCCTCTTTTGATTCCCTCTTTGTTGATATTTTTATAAAGTTCTCAGCCTGGAACTATTGACCTATAAAGCCCATTATTTCCTGTTGGGTGTACTAAGGAATTCTTTTTGCTGCAACTGATGGAACATTAAGTTTATATTACCAGTCTATATTACCACTTTCTTTGCCTGAAGATTATTAGGGAAAGAAACATTCATGAGGAGAAAGAAAGCAGGAAAACATTATTATAGCTGCTGTAAGGTGGAATAAAAACAGACATATTTTCCCACGTGTTTAAGTACAGATAAATCAGAATGTCGCAACAAAAAGTCTCTGGAGGCAGACGAGGAAGAGTCTCTGGAGACCGGCCGAAGGGCCGGAGGCGAGGCAGATGCCCTGGAGGGCGGCCGTGGGGCCGGAGGCAAGGCAGACGCTCTGGAGGCCGGCCGCGGGGCCGCAGGCAGGCAGAGTCTCTGGAGGCCGGCCGTGGGACCGGAGGCGAAGCGGAGTCTCTGGAGGCCGGCCACGAAGGAGGGCCTCTGGAGGAGGCCGGTGACGAAGGAGGGCCTCTGGAGAGGCCGGCGACGAAGGAGGGCCACTGGAGGATGACGTCTCCGTTGCTGCAGAAACCTCAGAGGAGGACGCCGCCTCCGTTTCAGCAGGTAGCTCCAAGGGGAACGCCGCCTCTGTTTCAGCAGGTAGCTCCAAGGAAGACGCCTCCTCCATTTCAGCGGCTCAGCAACAGTCTCAGAGGGGGCCGCCGACTGAGGCTCAGGAACTGGCTCAGAAGGGTCCGCCGACTGCGGCTCAGCAACAGCCTCAGAGGGGCCGCCGACTGCGGCTCAGGAACTGGCTCAGAAGGGGCCGCCGACTGCGGCTCAGGCACAGGCTCAGAGGGGGCCGCCCACTGCAGCTCAGGAACAGACTCGGAAGGGGCCGCCCACTGCGGCTCAGGAACTGGAACTAGGGAAACTGGAACGCTAACGGGCTCTGGAGCTAGGGAAACTGGAATGCTAATGGGCTCTGAAGCTAGAGAAACTGGAACGCTAATGGGCTCTGAAGCTAGAGAAACTGGAACGCTAACGGGCTCTGGAGATAGGGAAACTGGAACGCTAACAGGCTCTGAAGCTAAGGAAACTGAAAAGCTAACGGGCTCTGGAGCTAGGGAAACTGGAACGCTAACGGGCTCTGGACCGGGATCTGGCTGGCGGGGAGCTGATGGAGGTGGCAGGAAAGGGAAAAGATCTTCCCTCTCCCCATAAAAGAAGCTCCAGAGGTCTGACTCAGGTATATGGGGAGCTCTGACTGCGTGGGGTGTGACAAGTGGACCTGGTTTGAGTTTTTTGATGGATGGTGCTAGCTGTTGGTCAAGAAGTTGCTTACAGAGACTGACATGGTGAGGATGGGGACTGAGGCTAGCAGCTGGTTGAACCACCGGAAGAGTGGAGGAGGCTTCAGGCTGACCCGCCGGAGAGGGACTGGAGGCGTCAGGCTGACCCGCCGGAGAGGGAGTGGAGGCGTCAGGCTGACCCGCCGGAGAGGGAGTGGCCTTCTTGCCCCGGCGGCGGTTCCTACGCCTGGAGGAGGCAGAAGGCAGGGGGGAACCAACCGCTGGTGAAGGTGGAGGTACGGGTTCTGAGGTTGGTGGAAGCTGAGTGATGTCTTGGAGTGGTGGTTTGGGTGGTGAAGGTTTATTGAAAAATTTTGCAAAGGTGTCCTAAATGTTCCATTTAACCTGGTTGATATATCCTGCTTGGTGACAAAAGGTCCGGAGTTCTAGATATTTTTGAAGTTGACTGAGTAGTGATTCTGCTGTTTCCACCCGCTCCCAGGGTGGAAAGATGGTGGAGAGATTTTCTATGGAAAGTCTGAGGAGTTTGAGGAATTCACTTGCCTGAATTTGTGGTTCTGCTGAGTCCATTTTGTGGCTGGATCCTTCTGTCAGGATTTGATGTGGGATTGAGGACCCAAATGCAGAGGCAAGTAGGCAGAGGTGAATTTAGGTGGGTTTAATGAGGTTCACAGGAACTGAGACAGGAATCAAAAATAAAAAACGGACCAGAACCAAGGAGACATCAGGGGAAAACCAAACTCTAGGAACCAGGGAGAGACGAGGTAAGCAGACAGACGTTAGATGAGGATCCAGCAAACAGGAACTGAAGAGGGAGGGCTTTTAAAAGGGACAGAGACAAAGAGGGGGCTAACGAGGGGATTAGAAACAGGTGAGGACAGAGCAGAAAACAGAGCTAGGGATAGAGGACACAAGAGGGCAACAGAGGACAACAAATGGAAAACCTGGAAGACAGGAACTAATAAGAAAACAACAAAATAATAATTAAACACTAAAACAAGGAGCAAAGTAAAACTAAATACTCTAACTAAACATAACAAAACCAAGACTGTGACACAGAATATATTAGAAAATTCTGTATGGGTTCTGTATCTGTTTGCTTTTATTTGATTTTATATTCATTTGTCATATAGACATTAAGGATACTTTTTTATCACCTAAATCTCTGCTCAGCTGCTTAAAAGGACTTTCTAAACCAGATACGGCTCTCTGCTTGTCTGCAGCCATGTTGTTTCCTTTTCAAATTTAACTCTAAAGCACCAGTTTTCCTTCTATATCCCCTAAAGTAATCTTAATCAATAGATTTGATCTTTTAAAAAAGTTCCTTTTCTCCTCAGTTTTAGTTTATGCACCTTACCATTTTTTTCTAATTACATAACAGTAGGTTACATATGATTAAAACTGTCCGAAAAAAAATATACCCAAAATCGAATAATTTTTATACACCATGGATCAAAAAATGATAGTAAAAGAATATCTGTTAAAATTAGAACATGTAATACAGAAAATTTTTAAAGTATAGAATGGCAGGGGTATTACAGCATTTCTGAGTTGCTAAAACACATTTTTTGAAAATTTCTCTCGCTTTCCCAAAATCTTAAACACAAATCACCAAACTTAAGCTACACTGTCAAAACCTTTGACTTGTCTTGTTATATCAAACAATTGCTTCAGAACTATGTTATCTTTACCCAAAACCAAACACTGTTTTCAGATATCACACACATCCAGCTAATGCATAAACACTACACAGCAGTCATTACACACTACAGAGATAAATGCAAAACACTGCACTCAAAGCAGAGCAGGGGAAAATTTTGATTTATTATGAAGTACTCGCACAATCCTGCATACAAATATAGTCACAAACAAAATATGCAGCAGATTGATAGCAATGTCTTGGAATCATTCTGCCTCAGCATCATGCCTCTGCGCATGGTCAGACCACAGGACCTCATCAACGTCACAGGCAATCCTGTCCCTTGCTAAACAACGGGGAAAGAATCCTTTAGGATGACGAATCCAACCTTGAATTGAGTCCACTCCAATGTTGTCACATGCTGCATCCATTGACTGAAGGAGATTTTCCTGTGCATAAGGAGTTCTGTCATAGACCCCCCACCTCCATGCAGAAAAAATTCTTCAATGGGATTAAGGAAGGGCGAGTATGGTGGGAGGCACACATTTATAAAACGTGGGTTATTTTCAAACCACTCACTTATTCTAGGACCATGGTGAAAGTTCACATTGTCCCAGATTACCACGTACATGGGATGCTCTGCCTGCTCATCACCTCTCTCTTCACGTCTCAGTAATGCTTCCTGTAGAGCATACAGAAACGTTATAAGATGGGCAGTGTTGTAAGGTCCTAAAGTCACATGGTGGTGAATAACCCCATAGCTTCTGATGGCAGCAAGAGTTTAAAGTTCTGCCAACTGTGTGCTTCAATCAATAAAGTGGTTTGTACACTTTCTAAATCTAATCTAAAGATTTTGCTGCTCCTGTGAAGGAGGATAGTACAGCTGAAAGGGAATCCATCCATCCATCCACAATCATGCCAGCTCAACAGTTACAGTAGGATGTGTCGAAATCATAATTTGTAAAGTTTTTTATTAAAGTTTGTGCCTTTCAGTTTTTCAAAATGTTGCTAATATGAATTTATATATGTCTGGTCTTGAGTGTTTTGTAAAATATCCTACATTGTTGGGACTTAAAGGTACATATGGGGACATTCAACTGCTCCCCATAAAGTATTTTTATAAATTTGTGTACATACTAAGGATGCAGAATATCCTTGCAATGTTCTGCTTCTGTCTCCTTGAACCCCAGTTGGCCTCGGCAGATGGCTGCTCACACTGAGCCTGGTTCTGCTGGAGGTTTCTTCCTGTTAAAAGGGAGTTTTTCCTATCCACTGTCGCTACAAGCATGCTTAGTGTGAGGGATTGTATTTGAGTTAATGAGTCAATGCAATCAACTGGTTTTCCTTAGATAGAAAACTTTGTATCAATTTGACTGTATGATCTGGTTGAACTGTAAAGTGCCTTGGGATGACATGTGTTGTGAATTTGGCGCTATATAAATAAACTGAATTGAAATTGAATTGAATTGAATTGTACCCTGATGGTGGTCAGAGGGCCTGTGAAAGGTAGCCTGACTTCACTCAGTGAGCCCCAGGGCAGCTGTGGCTACAATTCAGTTTGTCATTTGTGTCTGTGTAAATAGGTGAATGACTGAATGTAGTGTAAATCCCTTTGGTAAAGTCTCCTGACTTGAAAAAGTGCAGGCAGTTTACAGTTTACCATGTCATCACAGGCAATGGTATCGGTCATTGGTGTGGTTGTTTTTTTAAGGTTTTGAAAGGGTAGGAGAATCTTAATATAATATTGAGAAATATTGGTTATCAGTCATTGAAGCAATCTTAACATCGAGCTCAATGTCAGATCAAATTTTAATATTGGTGCATCCCTTATACATAATAATTGTAACAATAAATATGAAGCAACTACATATTAGCCTTATTTAAGAAGAAATCTCATAATTTGTCTGGTATATTTCAGCAGAGCACAGCAATACTTATGTCAGGGAATCCAGGGACTGATCAAAGGTGAGGCATATAGACAGAATATACCACCTAGTATTTTGTGAGAATACAGTGGAAATTAAAGTTGTATATTCTCAAGGAAACCAATTCAAGAGCATGGCATAATCTGGAGATGAAGGCCAAGACGAAGGGAGAACCTGCAGCTTTAAAGAAAAGGCTGCAGCTGATGTTTTAGATACATTCACCAAACCAAATCAGCCAACTCCTACAGTCATCGAGAGTAAAAAACTCTTGAACAGAACTTTGCATTTTCAGGAAAGGTGGTATAAGCAGTATACATGGCTCCACTACAATGAAGAAGTGAAAGGCATTCTTTGTTTTTATTGTTTTAAAACATACACAATTGAAAATAGTACACTGTCTAAAAGAGCAGAACCAGTATTTTCACTAAAGGGGCTTTCAAACTGGAAGAATGCTACTGCATGGTATAAGCACCATGAGCTTAGTCAAAGCCACCAACTTGCAGTAACTATTTATGCACAAAAAGGGAAAGAGGTCAATGTTCTGCTTTCCAGTGCAGTTGCAAAACAGAAAGAAGAGGCACGGTAATGCTTGCAAAATGTAGTGGGCTCAGTGATTTACCTAGCCAGGAAAGGACTAGCAATTAGGGGACATGATTTGAAAGATGGAGACTTGATTCAGTTACTAAAATTTTAATCTAAGGGCGATAACCGTCTTTTTCGCTGGTTTTCACAGAGTCAGGATTACACGTCTCCACAGGTGCAAAATTAAATTTTGCAGTTACTTGGTAATAACATTTTGAGTGAAATTGCTAGTTGTGCTCAGTCTTTACCAGTGTTGCAGTATTATCTAATCATTGATGGAACAGAAGACATTTCAGGTACAGAACAGGAATCAATCTGTGTTTGGTTTGTAGACCATGATTTTGGTACCTCAGGAAGTTTTTATTGGTTTGTATCAGGTATCTGGAACCACTGGTGCAGAAATCGCCAAAGCAGCACTTGATGTAGTTCTTAATATACCCATATCATCCATAAGTGGTCAGACTTATGATGGTGCAGCAAATATGTCACGCAATTATTCAGGAGTTCAAGCAGAGCTAAAGAAAATGGAACCATTGGCACTGTTTGTTCACTGTGGAGCCCACGGACTCAACCTCATAACGGAAGCTGCTTGACAAGCCAGTCCGGTTGTACGTGATGCCATGCAATGGGTTAATGAGTTAGGCTCTCTAAGCAAGCAGTCAGGGAAGTTTAAGCCTTTATTCCCTGCTACTGCATTAAGTGAAACAGGCTCCAGCATTTCCCTTAGACCACTGTGTCCTACCAGGTGGACAGTCCGTGTTAAAGCAATTTTTGCTGTTTTAACTCAGTATGATTCTGTCCTCTCAAGCTTAGAACAAATGGCATCAAACAATGCTAAGGCCAATGGACTTCTAGAAATCTTTCAAAAAGGCAAAACAGTTCTGGGTCTTTATTTGTTGAATTGAATTGAATTTAGCACTTTTAGTTGTGGATGACATGGAATGTTTTAGCAAGTTCCTTCAAAAACGCACTGAGATAATTGCTGGGATGAAAGGAGCAATAGGGCGTGTAAGATCCAGTCTTGCTGAAAAGAGAAATGATGGGAAGTTTCAGGAGACCTTTGCTAAAGCTACACAAACAGTAGATGCTCTTGGCTTAGAAGAGATCAAGATTCCTCACCAAAGAAGGCCACCAAAGCATTTCTGCAGGGGTGCAAGCCAACACACTCCCAAGACAGCTGAGGAGTATTACAGAGCTGAGTTTTATCATATGCCTGTCACTGTGAATGTGCAGTTCCAGGAGAGGTTCACTCAGCCTGATTTGGAGGTGTTGGAGAAACTGGAGACAATTTTACTCACTGGAGGTGTTGATTGCACTGGGTACCAATATCACACATTAAGTAGGCACAGTTTAAAGTTTCAGTTGGATATGTTTTGCTCCAAGTATACATACAACTCCAGTGATGAAGTGGTTAAATTAATCAGAGGAATGACAACAGAGGTGAGAGGGTTGTTTGATCAAGTTGAAACACTTGTTCACTTGCTTTTGGTAAACCCTGTGTCTGCTGCTGAGGTAGAGAGGACTTTTAGTGCTCTCAGGAGGCTAAAAACATGGCTCAGATCAACAATGACTCAAGCACAGCTTAATAATGTTGCAGTGTGCCATGTCCACCAGACAATCCTTGACAGTGTAGACACCAGTCAGATGTGTGAGCAGTTTGGGTCAATAAATGACAGGAGAAGGCAGGTGTTTGGCACATTTAATCATTGTGTGCTTTCAGATGTTTTTCTGATTTACGTGGGTTTCAGTGTATAAATCCAATTAAATTATCTGATATAGAGAGGATTTTGTTACCTGCCAAATATCAGCAGTAAAATAGTTTGGTTATTATGATTTCTGGTGTTACAATATAAGTGGTTGTTACACAAATACATTCAAATTATAAAGTTCTAAAAAATAAATTTGCACTTACAACTATTCGTATTACTTGCACCAAAGTTTTTTTTCCTGTTATTTGTTATTGATGTTGCTGAAGTATCTGAGCCATTACAAAAAGAGCCACTTAAATGAACCAGTATATCTGTACATTATAAAATTATTTTGTTATTTTTGCATTTTCAGCAATATGAAAGCACTGAATAAATGTATGGTGTTCAAATTTGTGTTTGGGCTTATTTTTAGCTAAATACAAAAACCTAACAAAAGCCTTTAAATCCTGTAAATGCAGGTTCATCATCCCCAACCCTTATAGTCGGGTTAACCAATTAAAAATCAGCGGGGTCCGAATAAAGAAAATCATCAATCAGTAAAGGTCTGGGGACATTTTTAATGATCTGTTACTTTAAACAGATTTTAACACTGAAATAAAATGAGATGTTTATGTATCCAGTTTATACATTGTTTTTTTTATATAAAAATAAATAAATTCTATTTTAAAAGTGTGTGTTTTTTGAAGTAGAGAACAGCAATATTTTGGTATAGAGACAATTTCATGATTCATATATTTTAGAAAGGACCTGAACTGACCTTTTTTTTTTCTTTCTTTTTTCTGTCTTAATGTTGGCAGTGGCCTTTAGGCTGCCCTGCAAGGCTTTAAACCTGGGTTTGAATGGAGACTAAGCCATTCTCAAGCACATATCAAGGAGCTCATTTTGAGCCTGGATCCAGATTTATTTTTGATTCTGTTCATGGTGGAGAATCCTGCTTCACAGCAGCAGGTTGAGCCAAACATCCTCTGAATGTTTAGGCTCTGCTCCGGTCTGGCCAGGTCCAGATCCGCTATTGCAATCGCACCAAATGGCGAGAAGATCTGGTTTGTCAGATTAAAATATAGTAACAACAGATAGGTAACTACAAATTAGAGCATAATTCTTCTATATTTCAAAAAACTAACACTGTTTATTTAAAAGATTGGATCCAAACTATTGGAGCTTCAACAGACCAGGAAGCAGATTTCTCATCTCCATCAGAAACCGCACATATGCTGGATGCTGATGGCGAGTTTTTAAATATGTCATATTAAATTAAGCATTCATTTCTGCATGTTTAGAAGCATAATTAAGGGCAATGCAACTGTTCAAATCCTTCTTCACATTTTATCCCAATGACACTAATTTAAACCATTAACCAGAGCATTGTTTTTTAAAGAAAGGTACCACCTGTTGCTCATAGATAGAATCACAGACTTGGGTCATGTCACTCTAACACATCGAACACTGAACCTTTCCACCACCTACCAATGTTGGCCTTTCACAGAGAGCTGGCAGTATTGACTGAGAAACACTTTGCAAAAACTGAAATGAGAGGCATAAAAGGGTCTCCAGGGCCCTGACTTGAAGATGGATTTTGTGAAAGAGTGGAGCTGCACTAAAAAGTGGATAACCAGCTGTGAGAATGGAGGGTGACCGACCAGAAGGACAAAGCATTTATTGAGTGGGCTAGGCATGAAAGCTCATGCACCTGAATAAAAAATGGAAAAAGGTCGCCATCCTGCTGCTGAAAGAGATTCATTTCATTGATGTAGCTGAAGCATAAATCTGATAGTATTTCAGTCTTCCTTTAAGTAGCTCTCAATTAAGCTCAAGTGTTTTATAACAGCTGAAGGTCACCCTGATAGAGTGTCTTTTCTCCCAACAAAGGCTGAGAAAGCTGAGAGGAGTGGCGACGGACAGAGCCACAAGAGCTAGTATGAGTCAGTACAATCGATAGAGGAATCACAAAGAAGAGGAGGAACAACTATACTAAGTCTTTTAATAATATATGAACAGGTTTTTTTAATTATTAGTCTTAAACGAGCAAAGTAAAAAGGAAAAAAAGACCTCCAGACAACTCACAGTTGCTGTCTGCTTGAGAGGAAAATATAAAGACATAACAAGCTATACAAAAAGTAATGGGAAAGATGAAAGAGTCCATAACAATCTAAAAACCAGTCAAAAAAACAAAACAGAAAAAAAAAACTGCTGAGACCACATGTGGTTTCTTACAATTGAAACTAACAAAACCTTCCTTCCCAGTTCAGATAGTTCTGTTGTTAAACGCCAAAATTATAACATTTTTATTTTTTTCATTTGAATTTAGAGTTTTTGCTAAGTGCTCTCTTTGCTATTAAGAGATTTGGCAACGTCCTGACCAACAACATCAAAAATAGGTTAATGCTTAAATATATAACTTTGGATACATTTCCTTTGGTTTATCATAAAACTACATTTTAAACTTTATGACTTAAACCTTACATGTTGTCTATCCATAGATGGAACTGAACCAGGTTTGGCAGGTGCCTATACTTAGCATACTTTTCAATCTGCATCAAAAAACATTTTGAATGACGTGGAGATCAGATCTTTGTACTTGCCATTGTTTTCCTTAAGTCATTTTGAAAATAAATCCATAGGTCCATTGTCCATTTGGAAGATCGATTTATGGCCAAGCTTCAACTTCTGATGTTTTGAGATGTTCCATTCACTATTTTCACAAAAAATGTTCTTGTCATGATTTAGAGTTCACAACCTGAAACAAATTGGGAATGTGGGAGCAGCCTGATACATTGAAAGTATTATTTATAACAATTACAATTTTTGAGAAATGTAACACAAATTTAAAATCCAATAAAACCAGCATAAAGAGATAAAAAACAGTGTCCTGAAAGTACAAGGCAGGGGTGTAGAGATGACAGATCACAGGAGATATGGAGCAGGTGTGTCAGAATGAAGCCGTGAATCTTCACAAAGAAATATCAGCTAAAGATACTGATCTAAGAGAAATTTGGTGAGGAAGTCTAGCAGCCAATAGCAGAGGGGTGTATTGAAGCCCAGCTGTTCCAGTTTGCCCATCAGATGCTGTGGGATGATGGTGTTGAAAGCTGAACTGAAGTCCAGGAACAGCATCCGCACGTGGGTGTTCTTCTCCTCCAGGTATGCCAGGCTCATGTGGAGAGCAGCAGAGATGGCGTCCTCAGTGGAGCGTTTCCGTCGGTAGGCAAACTGGAACGGTTCGAATGTTGGCGGCACACTGGAGACTATGTGTTCTTTAACCAGCCTTTGGAAGCACTTCATCATGATGGGAGTCAGTGCGACAGGCCGGTAATCATTGAGTGAGGTGTCCTGAGGCTTCTTTGGGACTGGAATAATGGAGGCAGACTGGAAGCATGCTGACACTATGGATTGGTCCAGCCAGGTGTTAAAGATGTCTGTGAGGACACCAGCCAGCTGATCTGCACACTCCTTATACAACTGCCCAGGTATGTTATCAGGCCCCGGGCCTTCCTTGGACTCTCCTGAGAGTTTTCCTCACTTCAGCTACGTCCAGGTTTAGTGCCTCCTCGGGGCGGAACAGCTATTACAGCAGGAGGCCGTTTAGTGCCTTAAACCTTCCAAAGAAGTTTTTGAGTTCATTTAGGAAGTCAGTGTTTGCTGCATCTACCGGGGCAGGTAGGGTGTGTTGTAGTCTGTGATCATCCAAATGCCTTTCCACATCCTCCTGGTGCTGCTGTCATTGTGGAAAAGATCCCGGATCCTCTGGTTGTGGTTCTGCTGATCTGATGGAATGGTTTAAGCTGGCACGCGCTGTTCTCAGAGCCTCTTTATCACCAGACTTGAAAGCTGAGTTCCGTGCTTTTAGCAATTTCTGAACCTCTCCATTTATCCAGGGTGGTTGGTTGGCCCGGGTGGTGGTGTTCTTTTTGATGCCAACATCCTCAATGCATTTGTTGATGTAGGCTGACACAGTCAAGGCATACTCATCAATATTTAACAAGTTGGGATATTTTGTTGCAGCCTTGAAGATGTTCCAGTCAGAGCATTAAAAACAGTATTGGAGTGTCTCCACAGCACCCTCAGACCAGACTCGAAACTTTAACTATTAGTTTTGTCATGATGGGCTTTAAGGATCTGACCCACATGCAGAAACACAATCAGAAGTCAAGGAAAAAAGTTAACAGGTTTATTGTGGTTTACAAAAACACAGACTGAGAGATATACAGCTGGGTAACACTGTTGGACCTCAGTGGACTAGTGAACCGGAACTGGAAACTCTGAAGGAGAGATCACAATGATCTTTTCAGGGACCGTAGTGAAAATGACTGAGGCTTGTAATTTGCAGGAGAGGCACTCATGTTTGGGGAACTTGTGGTTAATTTTTGGATCCAGTTTGTGGGGTCTTATCCAGAGATGAAAGAACTCGTTGGAGGGCGGGCAGGCAGACTAACGTTGGGTCCAGAGGAGCAATGGAGCGGACTGTCTCCGGGTTTTCCTGGAGACTACTTGACTACTTCAACGGGGGTAGAAGGTCCAGGCTTATCCAGTGGATCAGGAAGGCTTCCTGCCGTAGAACAAAGACAAAGCAAGCTTAGACTCAGAAAGACAAGACTAAAGGTTAGACTCAGCTAATCTCAGTTTGGCTGGAGTTCCCAATACTGGCAAACACTCTGGCATTGAGATAGTGACAGTCCGCTGCTCAAATACTCCTCTGGTGTGACCCAACGAGCTGCAGGTGTGCGAGGAGACCCAAACAAGGACAGGGGTGGAAAAAGAAAACACAAAAACAACCCACACAAACTGGATTCCTAACAGGTTTAGGCCTGATCAGCTGGGGCTTATATGCAGGGATAAGCATGATAGATAGGTGATCTGATGAACCGAGGTGGGTTCAGGGGGCTGCTCTGAATGCCTCTTTGATGTTAGAGTAAACCAGGTCTAAAATGTTTTCACCCCGAGTCCACATGTTGTTAAAACTGAGGGAGAACAGTCCTTAAGTTAGCCTGGTTAAAATCCCCAGCAATGATGAAAACCCTGTGTGTGCAGATTGGAGCTCAGATATATAGTCTTCATGGCTGCTTTAGTGTTAGCCTTGGGGGGCAAGTAAATGTCAGGAGAGCAGAAGCTGGCGACCGATCCAGCATTTTTACACCACCTGTTGTTGATGTAAACACAGAGCCCACCACCCCAAGTCTTACCTCTTAGTTCTTTGTTTCTATTGGTGAGGTATATTGTTAGCCTCTCCACGCTAATAGCATTGTCCGGAATTGCTGGATGCAGCCATGACTCAGTCAGAATGATGGTGCAGCAGTTACTGATCTCCTTCTTTGATGAGAGTTCCAGTCGGAGATTATCCATTTTATTATCCAATAAGCGGACGTTGGAAAGGAGGATTGATGGAAGCAGAGGTCTGTGAGGAATTTTCTTTAGCTTCACAGTTAGTCCCCCTCTGCATCCTAGCTTTCTCCGTCTGGCGCATCTCTTCCTCTGGCAGTTACGTTCCGCTGTTGTGTTGACATCCGTCTGTAGCACTCTGCAGCTTTTTAATGGTCAAAAATGTCTGGATTTAAAACATTTTGTGACCGTAGCTCCAGCAGGCGTTGGCGATCATAGATGCAGGTTAGATGTCTGGTTTGTATCGTATTAAGCTGCATATTATGGGAACTATATATATATATATATTTGTATATATATATATATATATATATATATATATATATAAAAAACTGTTTTCTCACCCCTTGTGGGGATGTATGTGTCATCCTCAAGCTCGGGTCCTCTACCAGAGGCCTGGGAGTTTGAGGGTTCTGCGCAGTATCTTAGCTGTTCCTAGGACTGCGCTCTTCTGGACAGAGACCTCTGATGTTTTACCTGGAATCTGCTGTAGCCACTCTCCCAGTTTGGGGGTCACAGCCCCCAGTGCTCCAATTACCACTGGCACCACTGCTGCTCTTACTTTCCACATCTTTTCTAGCTCCTCCTTCAGCCCTTGGTATTTCTCAAGCTTCTCGTGTTCTTTCTTCTTGATTTCAGAGGCATCTTTGCACAGTCTGCATCGGGGGTCCTGCCTGGTGTGGTAGACCCTAGCCTCTATTGATCTTGTACTGAGTGCCTGTTCTTGTGCTGCCATGATTAGTGCCTCTGTGCTGTCCTTCAGTCCAGCCTTTTCCAGCCACTGGTAGGATTTTTTGATATCAGCCACTTCTTCTATTTGTCTGTGGTATACGCCGTGCAGCGGCTTGTCCCTCCATGATGGTTCTCCTTCCTCTTTCTTGTCCTCACTTTCGGTTTTCTCCTGCCTGAGGTACTCACCAAGCCATTTGTCTTTGGGGGCCATCTTTCTGATGTACTCCTGGATCTTAGTTGTTTCATCCTGGACAGTGGTCTTGACACTCACTAGCCCTCGGCCTCCCTCGCTACGCTTGGTGTACAGTCTCAGAGTGCTGGATTTGGGGTGGAACCCTCCATGCATTGTGAGGAGCTTTCTCGTCTTGATGTCAGTAGCCTCTATCTCCTCCTTTGGCCAGTTTATTATACCAGCGGGGTATCTGATGACTGGTAGGGCATATGTGTTGATGGCTTGGATCTTGTTTTTCCCATTCAGCTGACTTTTCAGGACCTGCCTTACTCTTTGTAGGTATTTAGCTGTGGCACCCCAAGGTATTTGTAGCTGTCCTGAACATCTGTAATGTGGCCTTCTGGTAGTTCAACCCCCTCGGTTCTGATCATCTTCCCTCTCTTTGAGACCATGCGACTGCACTTGTCCAGTCCGAATGACATCCCAATGTTGTAGATCCTGGTAGTGTGGATCAGTGAGTCGATGTCTCGCTCACTCCTGGCATACAGCTTGATGTCATCCATGTAGAGGCGGTGACTGATGATTGTTCCGCCTTGGAATTGGTATCCGTAGCCAGTCTTTGTGATGATCTGGCTGAGGGGGTTCAGGCCTATGCAGAACAGCAGCAGGGATAGTGCATCACCCTGGTATATGCCGCACTTGATGGTGACTTGTTCAATTGGCTTTGCATTGGCTTCCAGACTTGTTTTCCACAGCTTCATTGAGTTCTTGATGAAGGCTATTAGAGTCCTGTTGATCTTGTACATTTCCAAGCCTTCCAGTATCCATGTATGTGGCATTGAGTCATAGGCTTTCTTATAGTCAATCCAGGCAGTGCACAGATTTGTCTGCCTGGTCTTACAGTCTCGAGTGACTGCTCTATCCACTAGTAGCTGGTGCTTGGCTCCTCTGGTGTTACTGCCTATTCCCTTCTGGGAAGGGTGCATGTATTGAGCCATGTGCCTATTCATCTTAGCCGCTATGATGCCTGACAGGAGCTTCCATGTGGTACAGAGGCAAGTTATTTGGCCGGTAGTTGGATGGGATTGTTCCCTTCTGCGGATCCTTCATGATCAGGATTGTCTGTCCCTGGGTTAACCATTCTGGGTGGGTCCCATCCATCAGCAGTTGGTTCATTTGTGCTGCCAGGCGTGCATGAAGTGCGGTTAGTTTTTTCAGCCAGTAGGTGTGGATCATGTCAGGGCCTGGTGCTGTCCAGCTCTTCATACCTGCCGCTCTTTCTTGGACATCTGCTGTTGTAATCATTACTGGTTCTTGTTCTGGGAGATTGCTGTGATCTGTTCTTAGATCTTTTAGCCACTGAGCATTGGTGTTGTGGGATGCCTCCTTCTCCCATATGTTTCTCCAGTACTGTTCAGTCTCAGCCCTGGGTGGATCTGATCTTGAAAAACCCTGCCACTGTGAGTACACTTTGGATGGGTTGGTGGAGAACACCTAGTTTATTCTCCTGGCTTCTGCTTCTCCCTTGTATCTCTTTAGGCGGGTGGCCAGGGCGGCGACTCTGCTAATCTCAGCTTGGCTAGAGTACCAAAAACTGGCAAACACTCTGGCATTGCGGTAGTGACAGCCCACTGCTCAAATACTCCTCCAATAATGAACCAACAAGCCGCAGGTTTGAAGGGAAGCCCAAAGAGGACAGGGCACCAACTGGTGGTGGAGAGAGAAGAAACACCCAAACAACCCAAACAAACTGGATTACTAACAGTCGATTACCTATGGCATTTAGGTCGGATGAATCCGTTCAGACACAGGTTGCATTTGAAAGATCAGATTCGTATTGGATTCAGGACCACATATCCAAGTGGCCTGGGTCGCATTGGAAAAAATCTGATCTGTGTTGTTCAGACTGCCATGAAAAGATCAGATCCAGGTCGCTTATCAGCCAAAAAAACGGATTTGGGTAACTTCAGGCTGCAGTGTGAATGTAGCCATAGTCTACTTGCAAATGTACAATTTGAATACAAACAAGACAACCAGACCAGTTCAAAAAAATAATGTCAATTTTTGCTTTAGACCAAAACGGTCATGATCTTTGCACTGATGAATGGCTGGATAACTCATTTTATTCACCTGCTTAGCTACGCCCATTTTCTCATTACAGTTCATCTGATCCACCTGCTGTTGGGATCCTCAGGCTTGCCCACCAGAGGGCGCCGAGGGTCCTCTTCTGTTCTGTGTATTTTTCCCCTAGGGCTGGAATCCTCCTGCACACCTGTTGCTAATCCTCTCATCAGAAGACCTCTCCTTTATAAGCTCCTGCCTGACCTTGCTTCCACGCCGCAGTGTTGATCTTAGTTGGTCAGCTTCCAGAGCCTCTATTACTGATTAAATCTTGGTAGTCTCTAGAGTGAGATCTGATTCTAATCTCTCCTTTGTCTGTGCCTCACAGGAAACCTGTCTCTGGTCTGAAGCTCAGGAAGAGCTGCCTCAGTGGAACCCTGTCTTTGGTCTGAAGCTCTGGGAGAGCTGCATCACAGGAAACCAGTCTCAAGCCTGAAGCTCTAAGAGAGCTAACCTGCTAATCTGCCCTGGTGAGCCAACCTGAAGGTTCCTATGTGGATTCACCCTGAAGATTCCTATGTGGATGTTCCCTGTTGTTCTCTGCAATGAGCTGGAAGCTCACCCTGAAGAATCCTATGTGGATTTTCCCTGTTGTTCTCTGCAGTGAGCTGGATGCTCAGATCAAGGTCAGTCATGCTAAGCCTGAAGCTAGATGCTTAGCTTCTTATAAGCTCTGCTAACCAACAGTCCCCAGTCCCAGTCAAGACTCTAGTGAACCAGCCCTGAACTTGTTCCTGATTAAGTTCTTTATTGTGTGTTCTGTGAACCATAATAAACTCTGTTGAACTTTTACCCCGTCTTCTGTGTGTGTTCTGCATTTTGGGCTTTACTCCTAGAACCCATCATGACACCTGCCAGCCCTCTAGCCAGTCATCAGTGTCAGATTATTCTCAAGCCAGAGGTGAGTGTTTCAGCTTTACCTTAGTGTTTTTGATTACCTAATCCTGACCTGCTCTGCATCTCAACCACTGAGCCTGTCTGGTCTCATCTGATCTATTTGCCTGTCTTTGGACTACTGCTGGATTCTGTCTGTTTACTGAACTTGGAATGTCTTTCTGACACCGACCTGGATTTCCCCTCTGAGCCTCTTTGGACTTCTGATCTCCTGGTTCTGTATTCTCAGCATGTCCTCGACACCAGCTCAGGCTTCGTCCTCTGGATTATCCTGCCTTCCTTTGTCTGCCCAGATCTGGTCTCCTGCTTGTTCTCCGTCATTCTGGGACAATCTAGGTGCAGCCCAACACCTCTTGTTGACAGCCCACCGGCTGGATCCTACCTCGTTTTCTGGGCACGGTCTGAACTATTAAAATAGCTTAATCTCTGTCAGATTAACGTGGTCACTAACCTGTGGTTTAGTCGTGCAAAGGTTCCTGCCTTAATCCTTGCTGTAACTACAGGTCAGCCGTTTTTAAATAAATGCTTTTGAATTGTCAGACTGTCGGTCTGCCTTGAATACTGGGTCCCCTATTCTGAGCCTTGACACAAACAAGCAGACTGATGGATTTGTTCTTATGTGAATATACCCTTATGTTCTGTAAGCTAATCAAGAAAGCTTTGACTGTGCCTTCAGCTAACCGAGAGCAGTGGGTAACATCTACTCAGTTACAGTTACTTTGAATCACTTTTTGACAAATGTTTATTGTCAGTAGTTTTTGTACACCATACTTTTTATGCCTGTGTGTATTCTCAGTCATGGCAACCACAAACGGGGCTAAATTGGAAGGCAAGCGGACTTTTGCTTAGTTTCTTTGAAGACGTTTTGACACCTATCCAGGAGTCTTTGTCAATTCTGTAAGCTCACACCAGAGCCAACTTTAGTTGGAGCACTGATTTATTTAAGCAGCATGGAGGTTCACACTCCTACACATATTCCAAGTAAGATGCTATTCAATTAGCCGCCCATGTGGTTTCAGCTTTCAAGCATTTACAATTCAGTCATGGAACTCATTTCCAATAAGTTACATAAGCACTCCCATTGTAAATCAAAAGACCAATCCAAGAGGCCATGCACAACAAAGGGCTCCAACAATCCAGTTGAACAAAGGGTGGCTATTTGATTGGCATCCCACTTGGACTGAAACCAAATGTTTCAGTGGAGACCAATGGTGGAGACGATAGGTCCAGCATATTTTATTTTATTTTTACTTTCACACAAACAGAGAAGGTCCTCTATCTTCTCCATATAGCTATCATATCTACCATCTGTGCACAGTGCTGTTGCAAATTCCTGCTTCCTTTGGGATAAGACAAATAAATCCACTTTGCTCTCTCAAACTCTCCACGATAAAAGTTATCAATTTGGCATGCCATCTTAGTAGATCCGCTTTAACTCGCATACTAATTACATGTCACCTATCAATAATTAATCATGGTGCTAGTAGTCTGTTGGTCTGGGTAACTCTTGCTGTTTGGGACTCAACCAATGAGCTGTAAACTATAGAACCATTCATTCTGCTATCAGGTGAAACACCTTCTTGGAGAATACTCCACCAGGATTTTTTTTTATCATGTGCTCTATTTATTTAGAACAACATATCGAAAGCATACCAGCAAGAAAACCTTCAACAGAAATCAATCTATGAAAAAGTTGTGGAGCGGAGTCTGCATGAACCTGACTGAGGTGTAACTTTCTCTGTTCTAGCCCTACATTTTGGATCTTCATGCAAGTAAAGACTGAATGCACAACAGAGATCATGTATCTTATTGTTGTTTTCTTATGGGTTTCCTTAGATCAAACTTGCTTCCCAGCTATGGAGATTTGCTCCCTCTTTTCAAGGCTCATTTCAGAGTCTGAATAGTCGTTGGTTATCTCCACCTGTGTGATCATTTATTGGAAGAAATGCTGAGTCATATTTGGATTGATAACTGATGCATAACATATGAAGTGCTATATTTGGCTGATGTCAGCATCATCCAAATTATCTCAGTTTCCTCTCTAACTTCACCAAATGTTTCACACTTGCTTGTCGACGAGCCGCCAAGAATTCACTCCCTCGATGTCGACCTTCATAGCCTAAAACACATTTTTCAGATTTCTGGAGCTGAAACTCCCTGAAAATATGACAGCACGAACACTTTACATATCGCAGTGTCTGATCCGTCTCTCTCAGCCAGCGAAGCTGACAGATCATCATCTGAGATGGAGGATGAGGAGGAGGAGGCTGGACGAAGGAGTGATAAGAAGAGGAACAGCAGGAGGAGTGGTGTGTTTTTCAGTTTTCAGAGAGCATGTGGGCGTACGTAGCCATACTTTGAAGTGTTTTCCTGCTGGGGACGGCATTTTCTCACAGACCCCTGCCTCGATTCGAGTCAGAAGCAGAGAAAAGCACAGAAACAAAGAAAAAGACAGAGATGGAGAGAGGAAAAGGGATGTGGATGCATCAAACACGCTACCATTCATCTAGGAACAACTGACCCTTGCCTGTGGATGACTCACCCAGTATCTGTATTTCCGTCTCACCAATCAGGCTTTCATTGTCCACCATCCTGAGCTAAAAAGAGAGAGAAATGATGACCCTTTGTTAAACCTGAACACAGACTGTGTCTTATTCAGGAAGTTAAATAAACAAATAATGGCAAGAGGAGTCCTCGTCAAAAGGTTATATTAAAGTTTTAGTTCAGCATAAATTATAGCACTTCTTCACGTGCTACTTGACTCCTACAAGAAAGTTGTCTCAAATGTGCTTTGTTAATGCGTCGAAGCTCATAAGATGAATCTACGTTATTTATTAAAATAGACAGCTGATTGTCACTGCAAAGGATTGGGACGTTACAAGCATCAGCTGAAGAAGCCAAATTATGATGATAGGTTTTAAGGAACCTAAAGTTGTATTTTCATGTGTTTTTTATTCAATCTACACAGTCAAAGATAAACAATTGTCCAATTTGTTTTGATCTTGATTTAGTGCACCTTTTTTCCATTTTATTACTTTTTTCAAGTTCCTTATTTAAATTATTCATAGCACTTTTTTAGATTTGTCATCATATAATTACAAACTTTAAAATAATTGTAATTCATAAACCAATTCAAAGAAGTTGATAACTGTAATGCGGGAGATGGTTTGTGTTTTCCTCTTTTTTACAAATTAAATATAAAAATTGGGGCATGCATTTGTTAACCTGCACTTTAATCCGTTACCTCTGAATAAAAGTGTAACTCTTCCCTTCACAAGTCACATAATTGGTTAATAGTCCAACTTTTAGTATTTTTCTTTATCTTAAATTAGGTTGTGCTGTGAAAGCCTCAGACTCCAGGCTAAAGCTGCTTTTATTATCAAACAGAGCACTGTTCAATCCAACAACAGTATTGACTGAAACGGCAACATTAAGAGGATAGAAACAACAACGATATAGAGATATAAATATAAACTCAATCATCTAAGGATCATGAAAATACCCTTTTCCTACGATAATGTTGTACAATAAGTTGGTTTAACATAAAATTCCAACAAGAACATTTTAAATGAGTATGAATATTTTTTCATTTGAATATATCTGTTCATTGTGCAATAGAAAAGCATGGTATCTAAATTAACATGACTGCAGGTTCTTACTACATCCTTATTACAACCTATTGTGTAAACTGGGTCTATTTGTCTCATTCCTGTCCAGCTCAATTACCCTTTTGACATCTCTCTCCTTCACTCTCAGCCAGTCACCTTTTTGTTACTACCTCTACCAGTTTATTCCCTTTTATTCTCCTTATCCTTCTTATTTTAGATTATTTGAGTCCATTTTCTTAAGGCTTCAGCAACAAGTCTCCCCAGACAGGTTTATGCAGCCGCCTAACCCTCTTTATATGCTGTATGTCCTCTGGACTATTGCTAATGCTAACTCTTTTATCTTAACTTGGCTGTACAATCAAACTAAATTAATCAAACTTAATTATTCTTTTGAGGTTTTTTCCCCATATCAGGTTAAGCGTGTCAATTCCCTAAAAATGTGCAGAAAACTCCGGCAAATTAAATATTGAACAGAGTAGAGATAATGAATGAGTAGGAATATTAGGTCATAAATGAAGAATCGTTAATCACTGTCTGTTTGAATGCAGCAAAGTAACCAATCTTTACAGTGAATGTAGCAGTGGTTTACCTTTCTGTACAATTAAACACTATATGGCGAAAGACGCCCTGTTGATGTTTCACTTCTATTCTGCTTTTATGTATTTACCTTACATTTTGCTAACCTATTCATACCAGAGGGACACGTCCCTCCACACACACACACTCGCTAAACTGTCATTGTGGGGACTTTCTCATTGACTTCTAATTTTATTTCTATGACCTAACCCTAACTATTACCTAACACTAAGTTTAACTTGAACTTAATTCCCATCTTAGGTAAACCTACCCCCCACCCCAGCGACAGAACTGGTGTTATGGGCACCACTTGTTTGTCCCCACAAGTACCTATAAGTGGCCAAAATGTAAATTCTTTATGGAAAAATTTCCCCACAGGGTAATAAAACACTTGGCCACACATTGCACTCCTACTCGGGGTACATTAAAATAACCAAGTAAACAGGACCTTGAAACAAGGACCTTCTTTTTTGCACCAAACTAACAGTCCTTTTTCTGTTCTTCTTTTTTAATTTATATAAACTTTATACTTCTACAGATTAGCATGCCCATATTGCTGTCCTTTATATGGGTTTGGATTTAAATTCACAGTTTAAAGGGAGAGGGGAAACATTTCAAAATGTTGCAATACCGGTTTTATCTTTGAAAGAAGCCCCAATAAGTGTCAGTTTGACTACAGCAGCTATACTGTTTAATATTTGTTATAAACTTTGGCGTTGGATGTGAAAGAATATAAAAATCTTTTAACAATCTTTCTCATATTTGTTTTTGAAAGAAAATAAGATGATTGCTTCCATTTATGCTTGTGATAAATGTATTGTTAGGCATAATTTTATAATTAGTTAATAAACCATATGGGCTTAATGATTCAGCTTTGCCTGATTGTCTCTGAACTCATTTTTGGGGAATTCACAGAGGACCAATCTGAATGATAATTATCTTAGAAACCTTGCAGGAAAAGGACTATTTTTAGCAGTTTAATGCGTTTTGGTTCATATTAACTAAAAGATTTTAATTCTTCATTTTTTTATTTTTTTATTTACAGAAACAGAAGAGGGGGTTTGTGTTTTTATTTTGAACTTAACCGAGAGTCCTATATGTTTTATTAATGCCTTTACAAAATCAGCACATCACATAGAAGACAAAACATGCAAGGAAAAGACAACAGTGACAGCGCTATAGCAGCCTGATATTCCCTTTATAACCGCGTTATAATCTGTTCACTCTGATGCTGGAAAAAAGGGTTTTCAGTGATCTTTTTGGTTTTGATGTTTTTCATTCTTGACTTTTTTTGCGCGCCTCCTCGTCGGACTTCAGCTCCATCAGCTCCACCTCGTGCTTTGCGGCAGTCTCCAGCACTTTCTGCTTGTTGTAGAAGACAACAAAGTTGTTGATGATCGGGTGGATGGGCAGAGCGATGGCGATCACCCCGCACAGAAAGCTGACCGCCGCGTTGCATTTCCCCAGAGGGGTTTTGGGGTAGATGTCTCCGTAACCCACCGTGGTCATGGTGATGATGGCCCACCAGAAAGACTGAGGGATGCTCCTAAAGAGCGTTTCCGGGTGGCTTTGCTCCAAAGTGTAGGCCAGAGCGGAGAACACAAAGATCCCCACACCCATGTACATGAGGAGCAGCCCCAGCTCCTTCAGGCTCCTCTTCAGCGCATAGGTCAGGGTCTGCAGCCCAGAGGAGTGGCGCGCCAGCTTGAAAATACGCGCGATGCGCATGATGCGCAACGCCTGGACAGCCTGTTGAACGTTCACCAGCTCCATCATGGACGTGGTACCGAGCAAAGTGAGGGACAGAACAACGTAAAAAGGCATAATCACCATGAAGTCTATGATGTTCATTATGGAGAGCGCAAAGCGCCATTTGTTGGGAGAGGAAACGAGGCGCAGCACGAACTCCACCGTGAACCACAGCATGCACACGGTCTCGATCGCCTCCATGGTCGGGTGTTCAACCAGTTTCCCCTCCGCGTTGGCCACCTGCAGCTCCGGGATGGTGCTCACACACATCACCACCGCTGACACAAGGATGGAGAGAAAGGAGGTGATAGCGATGAAGCGCGCCGGCAGGGAGGAATCCGGCTTTTCCATCAGTCTCCACAGGGACCTCTGGTACCTCTGGGTGCGAGTGATGCATTGATCCATATCCAGATCTTCTAAAATAGCTTTCACTTTGCTCGCAATCTCGTTCAGCTCTTCCTCCTTCTCACTCAGATAACTTTTGCAGCACTCATCCAAAACGCTCTGGTCTATCTTCCAGAACTCCATCTCCTTGATAAAGCATATGGGACAAATCCCGGTTTTTATGTGGATTTCATCGAAGTAATAAACATCGATGATGCACTTGAAGGAGTCAGGATCCCGATCAAAGTAAAACTCTCCTCTGAGCGGGTCAAAGTCATCGCAGAGGGTGGAGATAAGTTCTGAGTTCTGAGCTGAGCAGCTGGACAGCTCCGCCAGCCTGCTCTCCGGGTAGCGCCTCAGATCGTCCCCGAAAAGCACCACTCTCACTCCGCCGATGTTCACAGTGATATCCCCCTCTTCGCTCAAAGCGTTTCTATATTTTGGTTTCGGAATTGTCCACATTTTATTCAGAAGGTTTATTGGACCTGAAAATAGGCTAGAACGGCGGAGCGACTGTGACTAATGCCCAAATTCATGACGCCTATGAAAGTGATGTCTTGCAGACTGTTTCGTGTCCTGAATGGAACAGCTTGACTGGCAAGCTCTGCTTAGCACACCCCCCCCCCCCCCGCCCCTCTCTCTCTCTCTCTCTCTCTCTCTCTCTCTCTCTCTCTCTCTCCCATACCCACGTGCACACACACGCACACAGACACCAGGAGGAAACAATCACAATTGTCGCTTCCAACCACATTTGGCTGTTTGCTCTCTGATTGGATTCAGATGCAAATAAAACCAACAACATTTTTTCAGTGAAGGAGCAGCTAACTGTTGCATATTTTATGCTCTGAACAAACAGCCTTGCTGGGAATCTCAAAGCCACTTAGAAGAAGCTATGCCATATTGTTTGCATCATGATGAAGTCCAATCTTTCCTTCTTGTTCAGGATTATTGTTTGTCTTTTAACACACTGATGGTTCTGATATTAAAATGGCTGCTTTACACAGCAGAGAGAAATCTATCTGGTGACTGGGACATGTATATCATTACTACACCTTCCATGTGTTATTTTATATCCACTTAACTTTTGGGTTTATGGTATTGATTAACTCAAAGTAGTAGAAAACAAAAGGAAAACCATAAATATTCTATTTCTAAAACGTGAGGTTTGAATTTATATTGGAAGAGTCTTTTGTGGGATTGTCTCTTTCAACATAAGTTTGCAAATTTGCAAAAATGTCTTAGTTGGAATTTGACCCGCACATTCCAACTATTGGAGGAAACCTCTAAAACAACTTAGATAACTTAAGGATTTTTTTTAATGCTGGCTTTATTCTTGCAACTCCTCCATATCCTGGGAATTTTGTTTTCTCATTTTAACTGTGAGTCTCTGTTGTTCATCCAGTTACCATCAGGGCTGCTTCTTTGGTCATTCCCCTCCTTGGCCAGTTTAGGGAGAATTTATAGTAATTACTTTCCTCACTCTTTCCATTTTCAGATGATTTATAGGTTTTCTAAGAGTCTTCAAAGTCTGTTTTTATTTTATATTTTTTTCTTAGATATCTGGTGCAGTTTTTGAGTGTATATAACAATGACACAGCTGACCAAGGAAAAATTCAGGCATTAGAAAATAATAAACTGAAGACATGGATCAATGTTACACAGAATAGGATAAGTTGTTTCACTGATTTATTCACTTTATTTGCTTGACAGCTTTTGGAAGGATGTGATCACTTTAAGTTCTTCAAGCCGAGCAATGATATCAGCATTTACAACAGAATAGTTCAATGCAGCATTCTCCACACTGGCACCACTGGTAATGTGTGGAAGTTTAAATTCCTCTTTTAGGATGGTTGCAAAATTTTACAACAGATTTGAAAAACATTCAATATTATTTAAACAACACATATCCTTAACAAAAATCAAAATGACAAACGTATTGCTACGCCTACAACTCCAGGTTAATATATGTCACAGTCATTTACTTCATGCTTTACTTCTTTAAGTTGATTATTAGTAATTCTTAACTGAAAGGTATATGGGAGGAAGTTCTTTTTCTGGGTGGACATCAAAATAAGTGGTCCTCCTAATTGTCAATCATTGTGGTGATAGGTTTACATAATGCTGACCTACGTGCTCGTCCCCATATTCACTTACTGGTGGTGTGTCTGACATAGTGGAAAAATTGCAAATCTTCTTTTGGAAAGTAAACGTGTAAGCGATGCAAACTGCAACTTTTAAACCAAACGTGCACGAGGAGAAATGGGGTTGTGCATGCTCTTGCACACAGCTGATTAATAGGTGTTCCCTCTCGGGAGTAGGTACAGGGTTGTGCAGTGGGTCTTTCCCCCACTGTACCTTTAAGGTTTAGATATGACTTAATTAGGAAGGACATTTTTTAAGGACAACCGTTCAAATAGGAAAGACAAGAGAACATGTAGTCAACTTCCCCAGATCAGCTGCATCAATGATTAAAAAGCATAAAGGAACTGGAGCTTAAACACACAAGCCTGCAAAAGAACCTAATACCCCGTTTACACTACCCTTAAAAAACTGAGCCGAGACCGGTCCGAGCTCAGTAACTGAGATAACTTGTCGTGTGTGAACGGAAACAACCTGAACTGAACCGAGATAGACATAACCGGACCGCGCTAACTGCAGACCAGTTCCCGAGGTGGGTTCGGCTCGGTTTTTTCCTGGCTCGGTTCTCTGATAACAAGAGCGCATGAGCAGAACGCGTCATCGCCGACTGGCTGAACATGCCGATTCACACTCCATTCAAGTACATCCGCGCAAGGTTGCCGTCTTCGCCTGACACACCGCAAACACGGAAGTACAGCAATAATAATCAAGCATAACTTTCTGAATGTGATGGGCGCCGCCATTTTGATTTGCTTGATTCCCTCCTCCTTCGTCTTCTTCTTCTTGGGTTTTACGGCGGTTGACAAACAGCGTTTGGTGCATTACCGCCACCAGCTGCTTGAGTCCCTCCTTCAATCCTAGCAGTAATACCGCACATCGTCACTAGGAGGCGAGGAGTCGAGGAGTCGAGATAACCGAGATAAGTGTGACGTGTGAACGGTCGTCAAAACTGAGCTTGGCCTGGTTACCGATCCAAGCTCGGACCGGTCTGGGCCTGGATCGGTTTTTCAAGGGTAGTGTAAATGGGGCTTAAGTGTATCGTTCTACAGTGTGCATTGAGGAAGAGGAAATGAAACGAACCATTATGGGCTTTAAAGCTCACTGCCAGAGAGCTGAATCTTGGACATTACATTAACCAGTGTTTTGGTAGAGATGCAAGAACCGACATTTCCTATCCTACCATCACAAACGTGTAGGCATTGGGTTTATTGCACCGGGCTTTCTAACTGAAACTGTGGCTTTGGTCAGCTGACACTAAAGATGAGCTTTCCGGCATTAAACACTTCAGTTGAGTTCAGTTTCAAGCAAAGATTGAATGTGACGGAAGGATCTTATTTCTGCTGTTAAATATAAAGGAGTGTTGTAATGCTTTGCTACTAGTAAGACAGTCTTACTAAATATTATTACTTTTTAATTTGGGATTTTTCAGATTTATGGACAAATTTATGCTCAAATTAAAGTTTCTTCTGGTGAGTTTATGCATTACCATAAAAAGCTGAATTTTATTCTAAGCTTTACCAGAGGTGCCAGATGGGAGCTTTGGATTCCTAGAAAACTTTCACATATTTACAAAGATAAGCATTCATGATAGTAGGATAAACAATCCTCAACTGAAGAGAATATTAACATGACTTTACCTCCCAGAAGTTGAGGTTTATGTACACAGGTCATTGCATATGCAGTATGTCCATCTGTCACAGGTTACTTTTTATAGTACTGTTGGTTTGTTTTTGGTCCTGACTGCTGAGGTTGTTGAGGTGCTTTCTGTCAGTTGGTCACGATGCTGTCTGCTCGCCGCTCTCCAGCATGATGGTGCTGATATGGAAGCAGATGTAGGAGGAGTACTCCTGCTGACAGAGCCCTGGGATGTCACACTTCACCTGTTTTAGAAATAACGCAGAAAGCTATCACAGACTTATAGAGTCAACCATGAAATTACTATCAGTCTTTGCATAACCTGCAAATTAGAATTTAGATTGAACATTTAGATCTAACATTAAAATGTAAATTTGACAGGACTGTAAATATTCTTAGGGTTAATTGCATTGGTGACATTTTTCTGAGCTTGTTGTTGGGGCTAGAACTGGGCTGCAAGGACCTCTCAGCCCAAGTCCCAAAGGAATAATTTCCTAGATGAAAATTGCTCCTCTCCTCCCTTGGCACCTGTTTTCTGCCCCTTTTGTTTCCGGCCCCTGCCTGCTGCCTGCCTCCTTCTCACAGCGGGGGATCTGGGGATCTCCTCCTGGGTCTGTGGGCTGTGTCCCCCAGAGGGATTGGCCCCTAGGCCCAGGAGGACAGTGTTTGTATGAGCAGTATAATAATATGTTTAGTGTCTGCATTTCCTTGTGTGCGTCTCTATTGAATGCTTGCATATGTCCACATAGGCTTAAAAGCGGGATTGTGTGAATGTATGTAAATTTGTTTACAAGTCAGGTTGAGTGTTTTCCTCCCCTCCCACCTACTGGAACATCATAGGGCCCAAGTATGAGCAGGGCCTTCCTCCTCCCGTCTTATGCTCCACGCCAGAGACAGGTACCTATGTCAGGGGCTCAATACTTTGATGGGCACTGTCTCATTTCTGGTGGCTGCCAGGCCAGTCTGGTCCTCCTGGCCTCTTAAGCATATTTTCCTTCAGAAGAAGCTTTTTAAATCCTTTACAAAAGCATGCCCATGCACACATAATATGGGGGTTTGGTTCCAGGTGCTCATGGATACACACTAATACTGAATACTAGGCAGCAGCTACAGATATATACCCCCCTGATTAATATTATGTAATATTTCCCTCTCATCCCATTCAGGTGTGGAAGTAGACTTCTAAGTCTACTTCTATAGACAACACATATCTTCTGTGTTGTCTATTTTTGTTGTTTTGTTTTATTTTCTCCCTTTCCATGCTCTCTTTCATGTCATCTATACCATTTTATTCCCTAAATAATTTTCAATAAAGTTTGATTTACAAGTACCAAGTGAATCCTCATGGCAAAAACTATTATGTTCTGCCTGTGAAGCAAATCTGTTGAGCTATCATCTAGCTCTGGTACATCGATTCCTGGGGCTTTAATGCCCAAATAGGTTACAAAAAGAAGTAGAAAAAGAAAATATTAAAAAACAATGCTAAAAATATACATATAATTATATAAATATATCTTTACACAGTGAGGACAATAACAATTTGAACACCCTACTATTCTGCAAGTTCTCCGACTTAGAAATTATGCAGGGTCTGAAATTGTCATCGTAGGTGCGTGTCCACTGTGAGAGACATAATCTAAAAAATAGTGCAGAAATTACAATTTATGATTTTTTTTTTACCTATTTATTTGTATGATACAGCTGTAAATAAATATTTGAGCACCTGTTTATCAGCTGAAATTCTGATCCTCAAAGACCTGTTAGTCTGCCTTCAAAATGTCCACCTTCCCTCCATTTATTATCCTAAATTAGTGCACCTGTTTGAGGTCATTAGCTACATAAAGACACCTGTTCCCCTCACACAATCAGTAAGAATCAAACTACTAATATGGCCAACACCAAAGAGCTGTCCAAAGACACTAGAGACAAAGTTGTACACCTCCACAAGGTCGAAAAAGGCTACGGAGATTATTGCCAAGCAGCTTGGTGAAAAAAGGTCCACTGTTGGAGCAATCATTAGAAAAAGGAAAAAGTAAACATGACTGTCAATCTGCCTCGGACTGGGGCTCCATGCAAGATCTCACCTTGTAGGGTCTCAAGGATCCTACGAAAAGTGAAAAATGACCTGTAAAGAGCTGTGACCACCGTTTCCAAGGTTACTGTTGCTAATACACTAAGCATTAAGACGCCATTGTTTGAAATCATGCATTTCACTGAAGATTCCCCTGCTTAAACCAGCACATGTCAAGGCCCATCTTAAGTTCGCCAATGACTATTTCGATGAGTGGCTCTGGAAGAAGCATATCAAGGTTCTGCCTTGGTGTAGCCAGTCTCCAAACCTAAACTCTATAGAGAATCTTTGGACGGAGCTCAAACTCTGTGTTTCTCAGTGACAGCCCAGAAAACCGACTGATCTACAGACGATCTGTGTGTGGAGGAGTGGGCCAAAATCCCTCCTGCAGTGCAAACCTGGTGAAAAACTACAGGAAATGTTTGACCTCTGTAATCACAAACAAAGGCTAGTGTACCAAATATTAACTGATTTTCTCAGGTGTTCAAATGCTTATTTGCAGCTGTATCATAGCTGTATCTTCAAAGAAACAGTTGAAAAAATCTTAAATTGTGAATTCTAGTGGGGTTTTTTTTTTTAGATTATGTCTCTCACAGTGGACATGCACGTATGATAACAATGTCAGACCCCTCCATGATTTCTAAGTGGGAGAACTTGAAAAAATAGCATGGTGTTCAAATACGTATTTTACTCACTGTATCTATAGATATATAGATATAAATATTTGTATATAGCTCTGTGCAAGGCTAAACCCCTCAGTTAACTGTTTTTCAAACATACCTTATTGTTGAGTTAAAACAGCACATTCAGTGACCACTGATCTGATTCTATTTTTAAAGTTATTTACTAAGTTTCACTCTTCATACTTTATTTTGTTCTATTTCTGTTTTTACCTTCTTTGGACATAATTTGTTTTTGTTTTTTGTGTGATATTTATTCAATTCTTTTGAGATTCAAACATGCCAACAAAACAAAACAATGCATGTTTTGCTTTTGTTGTTTTAAGAGCTTTCCAAGTTTTTGCATCATGATTTTACCTTCAGAAGCTAATGGGAATTCTGAACCAAGATCGGTGAAAGTAGGTGTTCTGTTTTTTTTGCCCTACAGGAGTTTTCGGCTAGATTTATTTTTCTTTTAATTTCTCTGCCAAGAGGCGCAAAAGGTAAGAGCCAACGACCAGGTGGCTCACTGTTCCTCCAGGCCCCAGACTCCAGGTGGCCGCCGGGGAACAGGGGTGTGAGAAGACCCCGATCCTCCCTGCGCCTGCTCAAATGTTGTGTTGTTGTGTGTTGCTCTCAGATGTAATTAAAACTGGGAGTACCAAGAGGGGGTGTCCAGCACAGTCCATCCCCCCCTCCAGGAGATAGGCGGTGCCAGCGCACCCCCCATTTGACAACCCTGAACCCTCAATGTATAGATGCGAGAGGGGATGGAGGAAGCTGACTGTGGTGAGGCCCATAAAATAAGCCCCCCCTGGTCGGCCTTGACCCCCAACCCTCAGAAAATACCCTACATAGATGTGTGTTGTGAAAATGTTGTAGATGGAACTGTCTAAAATGCAAAATAAAATTGGGGCGGGGGACGTCATCAGAAGGTGGGGCCCACCAGTAATGACCCCCTCGCCAAAAACCTACATGTGTGGCACTGTGATGGAGCAGGCAGAGGGAGGATTTCGGGAATGGGGAGCAAAGGACTGGGGCGCTTACTGCACTCCCAGGGAGCCAGCTCCCCCGCTGACTCCAATAGGCACCCCCGTTCCCCGAGAGCCCCTCCAGAGAGTGGGGCCCCACCAGTCTCACCACCGTAGCCCGGTGTTTCAAGGTGTTTCAAGGAAAAATGGTCAAAAGAACATAATCTACCAGACCTTTTGAAAATCTTAGACTAAATAAATTTTCCAGAACATGAATCTGAAAACCCCTTTTCTTTATACACTGAAAAAAAAATAGAGGTTGACAGAACTTAAATTTTCTAGGCAACGTGATGCATTTGGTTTTTTGAGTTTTCCTTACTTAAATTCACTGTGGTTGAGTTTACAAAGATTTTTGAGTTCTGCCAACTTAGGTTTTTGGAGTGTTACATAGAAATTTTGAGTTCTACCAACTTAGGTTTTTGAGTTTCACCTTTAAGTTCTGAGTTCTATCAACTTTGTTTTATGAGTTTGACATATAGATTTTGAGTTCTACAAACTCAGATTTTGTAGTGTTATCTGCAAGTTGAGTTCTATCAACTCAGTTTTTTTAGTCCTACCAATCATCTTCACTACCAATCATTCAACACTCAAAAAATTATGTTAATACAACATTTTTATTGCTTCAAGTCAAACATTGTATCAATAGATACAGTATAAAACCATGTTCAACAACATAATCTTAACTGCACAGATCAAAGTAACCTGACACTGGACCAGAATGTTCTAGATTTGTAAGAGGGAGTGATGATGAGGGAAAAAACAGTAAGACACCGATTTAGTAAGAGGAAAACACACAGGTAATTTTTTGTGAAGTAAGTGTATTAACATATATGAAAAAATAACAGTTTTACAAATTTGGACGGCCTTGAGTTTGTTTTTTCAATTGTAGTCTCTTTAAAATGGGTGCACCCTTTAAAAAAAATAAAATGAAATAAAATGTCTTGTTTCCCAACGGAAATAGAAAAAGGTTTTCCCTTTTTATCTCTGAGTTTTTCTTTTTTGTCCTACCACTCCGACAGGACGATGAATGCAAGAAAAGTAAGTCCTCTTTAGTCCAAATCCTTCTCTTCAGTCCAAATCCAGATGTTCACACGGTTGGCTCGCCATCTCCATTTAAGGAGAGAATCCAGAATCCGGGGTATCCAAAAAACCCTGCCTGCATAGCACAACAGGGCTTAGTTAAATCCATTCACTTCTTGTTCTTAACTGTACAGTTTATATCTCTCCAAGTATGATAAATTTCAGTGTGTAATGTAACTTTTCTAACTCATTACGAATTAACTGCTGCATTACAGGGTTAACATATAAAATGTTAATGTCACTGTTTTTCTTGTAAAGCAAATAAAATCATGAAAGCAAAAAATCCACATGTAAATAATGTAAATAACAGTAAATACCCACACAGATTAAGAAAGTAAAATAATGTAGTCTTGTAATATTCTGTGCCTAAGTGCAACAACACTGCACTACATAAAACAATTTAGAAATTTCATAAGTTATTACATTCAACTTAATGTCTCTTTTCATTTGTACAATGAAAATAACAGGCACTCTTTTCTCTGGATAAACACTCACCCGCACATGCGCGACATAAACACGCACGCGCACACGCGCATTATAAACACGCACGCGCGCGGCTTTTCCTTTCATCAGAACGTGAAAAACATGCGAACTCATGCTTCAACTCGGTGGCAATACACCACAAGGGAATGCTAACTCACGGAGCTAACCGCTAACTGGCTGTACTTTGCAGCACTCACCAGGAAAAGAAAAGATTCAGAAAACTGGTAAGGTCCCAGGGTCGTTCCTCCGTGGTTCTCCAGATGCATAAAAGCACAATGTCAGCCAATCTTCTCAAATGCGAGGGAAAAAGGCTGTGCCCTTGAAGAAACCGATAGGAAACCCCGTACCGTAGTGGGCGTGTCCATGAACATAAGCAGTGCGCATGCCCATGAGTTTACAGTTGAGGGAACTCAAAAAATCTTTTATAGGCGATTTAAAACTCCTTGTTAAACCAACTTCTGAGAATTTGAGTTGGGCAAACGTGTATTTATTTGTTAGATGTCAAATTTATATTTCTGAGTCGAATTACAATACAATTGTGTGTTAGAACAACAATTGCCATTTACTTTTTTAACAGTGTAGTTTCAAGTCAAATATTATTAATAGTTTGACCAATAATTTTGAGCTAAAATAAACCTTTTGCCCATTTACTAAACAGAATGGAGACGATCCTTTTAGAGGTAAACTCTTGACCTACCTATTTAATTTTAGCTATGATACTTTATTTATTTATTTTATTTATTCAGAAACATGTTGCTTCTCTTTTGGGAATTAAATTTATTCAAATTATTGCTTTTAATTTAAGCTCATCTGTGCTTCTTTTTAATGCAAAATCTAGCTGTGTCATTCCTTAATGCAAAAGTTACATTTGCTCAGTTTTTGGTGCCTTTAATCATCATAAGAATCATTGGCTGCTGTGTTTTTTATACTACTGTACATGTTTTTGTGTGGCAGATGTTTATTTACTGTATGAAAGGGTCTATAGCATGCAAAATGTACTCTTTCTAGCTTTAATCTGTGTTATAATGCTGTGCATTCATCAAAAGCATACAAAATGTCTAATTGATCCTTATAAAGGATCCACGGCAGACTCTGCTGGAGAAAGATGGGATTTTCTCCAGCTCCCAACAATAAATTATGCTTAGCAACAACCCCTCTCTGCCCTGAAAAAAACAACTGACCAAGACACATCATTTAGTAGCTAATCTGCACAGTGACAGCAATTGTTATTTTTTCAGCTAATCTCTGTCATTGCATTTTCTTTCCCATATTTTTTGTTCTTGTTATTTAGCAAGAAGTGGCATAATGAAGTAGGCAGAACCCAGATAAGGAGAAGAGGCTTCACTTTAAAGCCAGGTGTCTGGCTTGTCTCTCTGTGTTTGATATCAGAATAGAATATCAAACCAAATGATCAGCTATTCTACCTCCTTCATGCTGGCAGTCGGGTCCAAGTGTCCAAACAGAGTAGAAAGTTCCTCCTTCAGCTTCTTTGAGTGCTTCCTGTCTGTCTCCAGAAGAAAAGCCTGATAGTTCACAGGTAGTCCATACCTACCCAAGGAAATCACATGAAGCTTTATCAGTCTCCATTAGTAGGTCATCAATAATTAACATAAATTCTTACCTGAGAACTGATTCCACAAAAACTCTTAATGCTTTTAAATGTATCCAGGCAACGAACACCTGAGTGAAATTCACCTTCAGCCAACGCACAAAGATCCCCTGTGAGGAAGGCAGGAAGTGTGTTAAAAAAAAAGACGTAATCACAAATATCTGTTGGCAAATCCCAACACCTGACTCACATACTGCTCCTTTTTCTGAAGGGTGAGCTTCGTGATCTCCTGCTGCTTCCTCTCCTCCACATCAAAGCTGTACTCCCGCACAATGAACCTGCGTGGATCACAGACTACATTATGGTAATTGACGCAGACACCATGGGTGAGTCTCCCATCGGGGGTTTCTCCAGAAATTCCTCCTGCTTACTTGCTCTCCTGAGCTTTAGCTTTGAATTCGTTCACAGCTCGCTTGAAGAGAGTCACCAAGAAGATTCCCCCGTCTCTGTCCTCAAAAATCTTCCTAAATATCAGAAGGAAATATGAGAAAATGAGGTAGGAAAGGACAATGGTGTGTGTGTGTGAGATGGGGGTGGGGTGGGGGGGGGGGGTGCATACTTTAAATAATTTTTTTTTATCAAAATCTTGTTGGGCTTCAGAAACCCTTCTCCAACCTATTGTGTTATCACTACAACTTCAAATTTTTATTGTTTAAGGTGTTTTTGTTGAGCTGGACCAACAAAATGTTCAACAAATGAAAATGAGATGAGTAGATTCTGTATATGGGAACCCAAAATCTGAATTCTTGAAACGTATGAAGATGCAAACTTCTCAGCTGCCTCAGTAATAATAATAACGACATAAAATAAAAGCGAATGTAAAGATTTAATGGTGCAAATGAAAGAGGAGGGACCTGCTCATGGTAAACACCCCTCAACTCTTCTTATGCTGCACTGAGAAACTGTCCTGATGCCCCAGGTCAAAAAACACTGCTTGTTTTCCTCCAGTGTTGGAAAGTCTAAGATCTGTTCTTTCGCAGTTCACCAGAAACTGCTGATGCTTTGTGTTTTGATTTGATATAAAGTTTTTAATTATTAAAAACTTCATCTGGAATCACTCTGTGCACAGAATACTAATATTCCTTGCTGCTGATCTGAGCCACACACTCTCCCTTCTGCAGGTATTTAAACGCCTGCTCCCAGTTTGACCTCCCGAAGTTTGAGAACAGAAGTTTTAGAGCCTTACTATTGGACTGAAACTCACCTGCTCGACCGAGGGACCACAAACTCTGAGAAGAATTCATAGCTTCTCTCCCACTGCAGATATTTTTCTCTGCGATTGATAATACAGAGTGGAACGGTTTTATGTTTAATGAGCATCTCAGGATATACAAAGGGAAAGATGTTAAGGTACGTACCTGCTTACAACCACTAAAATAGTTGTTAGATACTCAGAGACCACCAGGTCCTCTTTCCTTATGATACCACTCAGACTTTGTGTTTGCAAATTACCGCTGAAAACAAGCATCACAGACTTCAGTACATCATACTGACCATCTAAGCATTTATTACAGCATATTACTCACTTTAGATTACGTTCAAGGCTTTGTAAAGAAGCTGCCAGGCTGCTGTAGGCTGTCGCTCTTGATCTTAGCTCTGTTTCCACCTGTGATATTTCCTGCAGAATATTCAGCATCAAGTTTTCCTTTACTTGGAAATTTCTATACTTCTTCTCAGCCCATGTTTATATCAACATTACTGGCATAGCATCTTTTGATTTCTTCCTTTAAGTTAGAGAGACTAAAATACTTCCACAATTTACATTTTTTGGTGTTAAAGAAATTAAAATGTTTAATTTTACCACTTTTAAGATAAAACTTTGCTGAAGAACCTTGGGATTTAATTTCATGAGGTCTTATTTTCTAAATCCCTAACATTGAATATGATTAATCAAATCAATCAGAACTAAAGTTGGTCTGTTTATTTAGGGTTTTATTAATTTATATGCTCACTCTTTAGAGAAAGGTTACAAGAGATCAATAGGATCTCAATGCACATCATATCAGTTAGGGGAAAAACAAAACTTTTTTTAAACAATTGTTTATAAAAAAAAATGATTTAGAAAGTGTTCAAGAGACTGCAAACAGGTCAACAGTAACACAGAAGAGCCACAGTTTGGTTCAATTTAATAGATCAGGACGGGTATTCACAAAGAATCCTAAGTGACTGGATTTTGGAAAAAATTTAGAATTCACAGAAAATCTGTGTTATACAGTAGAGACCCTCGTCTTGTTTAAGCACGGTGAGGGTAGTATAATGGTGTTAAACTCCAGCACAGTTGACTAATGCTTGGGGTCAATGATCAGAAGCAAGCCAGCAGTCCAACTCTGAATCACAATGGAGAAAATAAAAGTGAGCAAAGTCAAAGACTGCAATGAAATCCTGCTGAGATCCTGATGCATGACCTAAACAAGTTATTTATGTTCAAACACATTTTCCAAAGAGGCTGAAATATTCTGAAATAATCTGAAGTATTAGTCTAAATTCCTCCACAATAATTTAAGAAGAATTTTCCAAAATACTGCAAACATTTTATGGGAAACGTGCAATAGTAAAATGTAAACAAATTATTATTATTAGCTAAGACTAATTTTTCATTACTTCCAGTTAGTATGAATAATAACTCTTTTAAATTTAATAATCATTTAAAACTGCATTCTACTTTTAACTTTTGTTATATTTTTCTAAAACTTTGTTTTTTACAGATCTACAAATTTTAAGCAGCATTTATTACAATAACAGGAAATCTCTACACTACAAATACTTTTTAACAGTCCTGTGTTTAACAAATGATTTAAGCAAAGTATCGTCAGAAAATTTAGATTTCTCTTTTCTCCTATATCTAGTGATGCTTTTCATTCAGTGAAAAATGTTTTTAGTTGTTTCAGTTTGTTTCAGTTTGTTTCACCTGCAAGGCTGAGAAAATGTCTGAGTAAGGGGTGGTGTAATTATTCCCACGACAAGCCAAATTCTTTCTCAAGGTTTGTTTAAGTGTGTAATTTGTTTTCACTCCGACACAACATTCAGGGTTTTTTTGCTCCCTCAGTAAGGGAGAGTCAGAACAGAGCTGAATACTGTGCCATAAGGGCCATATGATGAACTGTTCTCTCTTTGCAATGATATGAAAATAAAGTGCAGACTGAGTGAAATCTATTGATCTCCATTTCTTTAACTAGGATGAACAATTGAAGACTTTATTCCCACTGCAAAGGTCAACTTATATCATCTATGGAAGGATGATCATATATTACTCAGTAAAAACGTGAAATAATCCATTAAAGACAAGCGATAGGAGACAAGTCCGTTGAAAACCATGTTTGCTGATCATAATGTGAGTGTTTTCAGAAAACATCAGAAAGTGGCTGGAGAATCACTAATTGCTTCTAAATTCATATTAAGGGTTTAAACAATAAAATAATTTGGCAGGAAATGAACACACATATAATACAGAAATAATACCGTCAGAATGAAAAATTTGACCTATTTGAATGTAATGATGTTTAGATACTAGGAAGAAGACAACTTGGTCCTCAGGTCAGCTTGAATTGGTACCTTGTTGATGAGATCTGCCAGGGTGCAGAGAGGCAGAGCCGTAGGATACTTGGCTTTGTCCCACTGAAACTTGGTGACGTACCTCATCAGGTCCACTGAGAAAAAACAAACAACTTCTGACCAAAAATAAGACTAAAGGTTTGCAAACATAATAAACCACGGTTATATAGAAGAGGAATCTATTAGCAGATAAACTCTGTACCTCTTAGAGATGCGAGATAAGCCTGTAGTGCTGATGGAACGGCGCTTCTCTGATCCCATCTGTGGCCTGTAGGTAACAGTCAGGTTAGTTTGCTTTGCTTTGGAGGACGACAGTGTGAGCTGCAGTGAGCTGTGGTGAGCTGTACTGACCTGTGGTGAGTTGTGTTGAGCTGTGGTGGGCAGTGGCGAGCTGTAGTGAGCTGTGGTGGGCTGTGGTGAGCTGTAGTGAGGTTTGGTGAGCTGTAGTGAGCTGTACTGAACTGTGGTGAGTTGTAGTGAGCTGTACTGAGCTGTGGTGAGTTGCAGGGAGGTGTGGTTAGCTGTGGTGAGCTGTTGTGATCTGTAGTGAGCTATTGTGAGTTGTAGTGAGCTGTGGTGAGCTGTAGTGAGGTTTGGTGAGCTGTAGTGAGCTGTACTGAACTGTGGTGAGTTGTAGTGAGCTGTACTGAGCTGTGGTGAGTTGCAGGGAGGTGTGGTTAGCTGTGGTGAGCTGTTGTGATCTATAGTGAGCTATTGTGAGTTGTAGTGAGCTGTGGTGAGCTGCAGTGAGCTGTGGTGTGCTGTAGTGAGCTGCACTGACCTGTGGTGAGTTGTGGTGAGCTGTGGTGGGCTGTGGTGAGCTGTAGTGAGCTGTGGTGGGCTGTGGTGAGCTGTAGTGAGGTTTGGTGAGCTGTAGTGAGCTGTACTGAACTGTGGTGAGTTGTAGTGAGCTGTACTGAGCTGTGGTGAGTTGCAGGGAGGTGTGGTTAGCTGTGGTGAGCTGTTGTGATCTGTAGTGAGCTATTGTGAGTTGTAGTGAGCTGTGGTGAGCTGTAGTGAGCTGTGGTGGGCTGTGGTGAGCTGTAGTGAGGTTTGGTGAGCTGTAGTGAGCTGTACTGAACTGTGGTGAGTTGTAGTGAGCTGTACTGAGCTGTGGTGAGTTGCAGGGAGGTGTGGTTAGCTGTGGTGAGCTGTTGTGATCTATAGTGAGCTATTGTGAGTTGTGGTGAGCTGTAGTGAGCTGTGGTGGGCTGTAGTGAGCTGTGGTGGGCTGTAGTGAGCTGTGGTTAGTTGTAGTGAGCTGTGGTGAGCTGTAGTGAGCTGTAGTGGGCTGTGGTGAGCTGTAGTGAGTTGTAGTGAGCTGTGGTTAGTTGTAGTGAGCTGTGGTGAGCTGTAGTGAGCTGTGGTGGGCTGTGGTGAGCTGTGGTGAGCTGTAGTGAGCTGTGGTGAGCTGTGGTGAGCTGTAGTGAGTTGTAGTGAGCTATGGTGAGTTGTAGTGAGTTGTAGTGAGCTGTGGTGAGTATTTTGATTTTTACACACAGACTTTTTCATCTTCTATTAGCTAGATATTAAACACTCCGATTGTTATGGTGTGTTTGTATGAATCACCTCCGTTGACGATGGCGTACTCCTGAACTTTGTCTCCAGACGCCTCCATCACTTCCTTCAGACTCTGGCAGGTTTTTTTAATCACACTGGGTGAAAAAAAAAATGATGTTAATCTGAAAATCTCTCTTTAAAGATTTTTTCATGTTTTTATTTATAAAGCACAGCAGTTATAAAAATGTCTAAAAAAAACGTTTTCACATTTTTCTATGTTACATCCAAACCATTTAGAGCATTTCTTTCAGATTTTATATTACACAACAACACAGTGTACAGTTTCCAGCATCATAACCAATAACGTTCAGAACAGGTAATCAGCTCCACTGATAATGGCACCTGCCAGGGTATGTTTTCATAAAATGGCTTCCATCCCTGTCTTTCTTAAAGTAAATCTGTCCCGTAGCATTATGCTGGCACCACCATGTTTCACATGTACACTATATTGCCAAAAGTATTTGCTCACCCATCCAAATTATTGGAATCAGGTGTTCCAATCACTTCCATGGCCACAGGTGTATAAATTCAAGCACCTAGGCATGCAGACTGTTTTTACAAACATTTGTGAAAGAATGGGTCGCTCTCAGGAGCTCAGTGAATTCCAGCGTGGAACTGTGATAGGATGCCACCTGTGCAACAAATCCAGTCGTGAAATTTCCTCGCTCCTAAATATTCCACAGTCAACTGTCAGCTGTATTATAAGAAAATGGAAGTGTTTGGGAACGACAGCAACTCAGCCACGAAGTGGTAGGCCACGTAAACTGACGGAGCGGGGTCAGCGGATGCTGACGCGCATAGTGCGAAGAGGTCGCCAACTTTCTGCAGAGTCAATCACTACAGACCTCCAAACTTCATGTGGCCTTCAGATTAGCTCAAGAACAGTGCGCAGAGAGCTTCATGGAATGGGTTTCCATGGTCGAGCAGCTGCATCCAAGCCATACATCACCAAGTGCAATGCAAAGCGTCGGATGCGGTGGTGTAAAGCACGCCGCCACTGGACTCTAGAGCAGTGGAGACGCGTTCTCTGGAGTGACGAATCGCGCTTCTCCATCTGGCAATCTGATGGACGGGTCTGGGTTTGGCGGTTGCCAGGAGAACGGTACTTGTCTGACTGCATTGTGCCAAGTGTAAAGTTTGGTGGAGGGGGGATTATGGTGTGAGGTTGTTTTTCAGGAGCTGGGCTTGGCCCCTTAGTTCCAGTGAAAGGAACTCTGAATGCTTCAGCATACCAAGACATTTTGGACAATTCCATGCTCCCAACTTTGTGGGAACAGTTTGGAGCTGGCCCCTTCCTCTTCCAACATGACTGTGCACCAGTGCACAAAGCAAGGTCCATAAAGACATGGATGACAGAGTCTGGTGTGGATGAACTTGACTGGCCTGCACAGAGTCCTGACCTCAACCCGATAGAACACCTTTGGGATGAATTAGAGCGGAGACTGAGAGCCAGGCCTTCTCGTCCAACATCAGTGTGCGACCTCACAAATGCGCTTCTGGAAGAATGGTCAAAAATTCCCATAAACACACTCCTAAACCTTGTGGACAGCCTTCCCAGAAGAGTTGAAGCTGTTCTAGCTGCAAAGGGTGGACCGACGTCATATTGAACCCTATGGATTAGGAACGGGATGTCACTTAAGCTCATATGTGAGTCAAGGCAGGTGAGCAAATACTTTTGGCAATATAGTGTATGTGTCTCGCTTGGCTTATGGCAAACTGTATTCAATTTCCTTTTTTTTACAACATCGGCTTTGCTCTTCTGACTTTTTCTCAAAGGGATGCAATAGATTCATCCACACAGCTGGAGCCTTTTCACATGGAGCATAAAGTTCTCTTCTGATTTAAACTGATAGTTTCTAATTATTTAACGAATGATATAGGAAATAATATAAAAAAAGAACAAAGAAAGGATACAAAACCAAAAAAAAGCTGGAGATAAAAGAAATTAAAAGAAGAAAGATGAGATAAAATGGACACATGCATAAGCATAATTGAATGTAAGGTTTTATTTAATTAAACTTATCTTATTTTTTCTTTTGTTCCTTTTTTAATATAAATGGAACATCTTGGTTTTATGTAGCTTTCCCATCCCTCCCAGAGGCCTTTAAATTATTCTCTTTGAAGCCTCAAGAAAAATTTTATTCTTTCCATCTTAAAAATATCACCTAATATTTTACACAAATGTTTAATGGCAAGTACTTTTTTTTATCAAAAAGAAAGCTATTTTGCAAAGCAGGAAAGTCAGAAAATGTAGTCAGAAAAAAAGTGTTGACTCAGGTGTGATGGATACTTTAAAGCAGCCATTCTGTTTTTTTTTATATTAGAATATGATTATCATTTCTATCTGTACAATAATTTGGTACACTGTGATGAGACATGATATAAAACCACAGCAAAACATACTTTGGTTTGTTAATATCTGCACATGTCCAAAGAAAAAGCTTTAGCAAAGACCATAATGTTCAGCCTGACTGAGCTCCATTAGGACATTTGTTCTAAGACATAAATGTGAATCCATTATTTGCTATAAACATCATCATGCTGAGTGTTATCTTCTTCCTGGAACTGTGGCTAGCTGCTGGATCCATCACTCATGCAGCCACAGCTCAAATAGACCAACAACGAATTTGAAATCAGGAGGGAAACGAAACATCACCTGAGCATTAATCATTCATCATGCAGACTGAACACATGCTCTGAGCTGCTGCTTTCAGTGAAGGACAAACCTGCAACACGGGCTGACAGTTATCAACAGAATTTATTCCTCTGTTGCTGAGTTTTGTGTTTGCTTTACCTCTCAGTCAGCGCGTCCAGTTTTGACAGCTCATCTGACACTTGAACCAGACTGTCTAGAATCCCCACCTGCAGCCTCAGCAGAAACAAAAGCCATAATGTTGCTCTGAGTCATAACACATCCAACAACTCAGAAAGCTCACAGCAATTAGCACCTGTATTCTTGTAATTTTATTCATACAGGTATCTTTAAAACTTTTTGTTTTGTACAACTAAAAAAATGTAGTTTTGTACAGCTTATATGACATTTCCATTTCTGAAAGTGCAGCAGCAATCAAATGTAAACAGTGTGGGAGAAAAAACATGGTGCAAAAAACGCACTGATGTGGAAGTTCAGAGCATTAATATATATATGGTGAAATATGCAGTGTTTTGGTTTGGTGTTGTGTGTGTGAAAGATATTATAGACTACTCAAAAATTAGAAAATAAAATAAAAAAATTATCTTTTCATCAAAATCTATTTGAAACTAACTTTGACAAAGACTCAATTTGCAACATTTTGTAAATAGTTTTCCTGCCAAATTGTTTCAAACTAAGAGATGCAGCTCACTCACTGGAAGTTTTGAGTGGCAATGGATTACAGCATATTACAATTTATTAAGGATTATTTATTCATCAAGGATTGAAATGTGTTTGATTCCCAAACTGATAGTGAGTTAATAGAGATATGAATGCAATAGTTATAAAGAAAGGAATATAACTCCTCCTTTAACAGTTAGCTTAGCCCGCCTTTGGAGACAGGCTGCATGTTCAAATCACATAGTAAGGTATTCATACAAGGTATTCAGCATTTATTTTGAAATGCATTATTTGTTTATTAAACATAATCTTTACATGAGATGATGCTCCTTTTTGATACAGAACAGCAGCACAATTAGGACATTCTGAGAAAGAATCAAAGGCTTTGTGGTTAACGTTGAGTTCTCGCTAATCAGGTTTTAAATCAATATTTCACAATAATGTGCAAATATGATCAGGCTTTTAAGTTCTACATTAACATCTGGATCCAATTTAGAACTTTAAGGCTTTGAGAAGCTGAAAACCACAGATGTGAACAGCTGTGGTGAAAGAGCAGCTCTCTGGTAGACAGACAGGGTACTGATCACGCTGAGGGAAACGGGTCAGATGGAAATGTTGCCTCAAACTGCAGAGAGCAACCTGAGCCTCCATCCCTTCACCAGAGAAGGACACCAAACACCATCAGCGTCCTCTCTCACACTCTACTGTACTGCTTTAAACTAAATAAAAATAGCACTTTTCTCTTGTATTCGGTGCAATTGGCTCGTTGTCGGAATAGATCACACCCTCACCTTTAGATCCGGGATGAAGAACTTCCAGAATGAGGCCAGGTGGGTTTTAATTATGGTCCGCTTTAGTTTCTCCATGCTGGCTAAACTGGTCTTGTCCAGTGGGACAGAAATCAGCCAAAACTCTGCCATCACTCCTCTTGCTTCACACAGAGACCATCAATCATATATCCTACATACCAGTTTGGCATGAAACACATCAGATATTTTCCTAGAAACACAAATAATCAAATATTTAAACTAAAAGATGTCAAATGAGTTTCTTTGGAACATCTCAATGTTTTGTTTAATGTGATTGAAATAAAGCTCAGAATTAGCTGTTAAAGTAGTCTAATACCTTCAGGCTACCTTCATGATCCTCCTGTGATGACACCTCAGAGTGACTGAGTGAGAGCAGCAGCTCCACCTGAGACGGACCCGACGACTGAGGAGAGCCGTCTGACGGCCATCTGACTCTGTCCGGTTACAGGAAGCTCTCATCTCTCAGGTGACCTGAGTGAATACGCATTAACAGAAAGAGTCATATGTGACATGAAATGTTAGTAATGGAGGCCATGAAACATTAAATCCTATTTAACAAAATGTTTAACAAAACATTACAAATTTCATGGCTGAAAAATATTTTTTAAGAGTTTTTATTTGCCATCAAGTAAATAGAAAATAAAGATATGTTTTTATCTTTGCATAGCACAAGCTAATTACCTCAGGAAGCAATATTCAAACGATGTTTTATATAATCATCCAAATATTTTTGATAATTAACTTTAAAGACATTATCCTTTCCAAATGACCAGAGAAAACTTTAAAGCCAGTAATACAGTTGTTGGTGTCATGGCACTGATGGCTGGATTTGGCTCTTTTCTGCATAGCTCCGCCCACTGTCATTGTCACTCATCAGATCCACCTGTTCCTGTTTAAGCTACCCGTTCCCAGATTATTGGAGCTGTGTGAGAGTAACTCTCAATCCAGTGTGTTGCTGATTTCCTGATCCTAAAAAGTTTTTGTCTTTGTTTTACCCCTGTTTCTGCTCTCTTTGCCTATTCTGTTTTTGGACTTACTCCTTGATTTTTCCTGTAAAACGACCTTGGACCTGACTCCTGACCCCGGCGTGGATTCTGCTTCGGTACTTCTTCGGCTCTCTGATTCTCTGGCCTCCACCTCAGCTGTCTTCTGCTCATCAGTCTGCTCTGCTTCTCTCCTGGAACTCTGGGGGCAGCTCCTGCTGCATCCTCCGGGATTCAACTCCTTCCTTTTGGGCTCAGACTGAACTCTTAGCCATGTTAGTTACTTCTTTGCTGGTAACCATTGCCTCTCTGAGTTTCATAGTCACTATCCTACGTTTCCACCTCTACAGAGGATCCAGTGAACCTACCCCAGCTATTGAGCCATTGTGCGCTGAGCAGAAAATAAACGCTTTCTTGTGAATTTCTGGGTCCTACGTTCTGAATCGTCTGACAATTGGATAAAAAGGTTTCCATAATTAGTTGTACAGATGTGTGAATTCGCTGCTCCCTTGGTGCCACACAATGGCGGCCCACTGCTCCCCAAGGGGATGGGTTAAATGCAGAGAGTGAAATTCGCCTTTGTGGGACAATAAAAGGATTTACATTTCTTAAAATAAAAATCGAAAAAAATTGTTGGAACCTCCTTCGTTTTGAAAAAAAAATCCACAATGGTCACAAAAATTATTTGAATCTGACAAAATAAGTAATAGATCAAAATTACATTGAAATGAAGAAATGAAAGTCAGATATTGCTTTTCAACTATGCTATGAAAGATGGATTTACAAAAGAAATTAACTCATTAAACAGGCCTTGACTAAACTTACAACACCCCCTTTTTAAGGACTAAAAAATAAACTCATGCCGTTACAAAAATGATAGTGGCCCTAACTTATTTTCTTTTTAACCTTTTTTTTTCCTTTGGTCACATTTTCTTAAAGTTGTTCTGTTTGGGTCTTGTCTAAAAGCAATGTCTGACTTTCTTTTGTTTGTATTCTTTATTCGCATGTACCAACAATTGTGTCAATGTGTGTCAGTTCATTCTTTGATTCACCTTCAGCAGCAGCAACAAACAGAAATAATCTTTTGTCTGACTTTATCAGTTGTTTAGGTTTGCAGATGTACAGCTCATCCCAAAACCTTACACCACAACATTTTAATCAGGTAGAGGTTTAGACTTTGACTAGGCCATTCCATTTTTTATAGTATCTGCTGTATTTGAGTGACTATTGGATTCACCATCTTCTACCATCAGTTATCAGCTTTGGTTTCAAAAGACGGGGACATCTTTGCACGTCATGGTCGTTTATCCTTCATGATCTCTCATATATAACATTAACTTGTGCTTGTACAGTTGTTCTCTGTTTTGCATAGCTTAGAAAACTAGCTGTTTGCATTTTTTTAGACTTAACAAAGATCAACTGATACAGAATGAAGAAATGGAACTACTCAGAAATGTGGGCAGCCGTTTCATTTTAGACTTTAGGTTCTAGTGGCTGCACTCTCTCTCTCTCTTTCTCTCTCTCTCTCTGTGTATATATATATGTGTGTGTGTGTGTGTGTGTGTGTGTGTGTGTGTGTGTGTGTGTGTGTGTGTGTGTGTGTGTGTGTGTGTGTGTGTGTGTGTGTAAAAATGTCCATGTTAAATACCTCAGCATTTAACTCATCCCCTTTGGGAGCTGTGGGCTGCCATTGTGTGGTGGAGAGCAGTCTGGGGTTAAGGGTCACCTAACCTAACTGTCCTTACTGATCCGTACGAAATAGGAAATTGGGGGGATTTTAATATTATAAATCTAATTCCTAACAGATAAGGCATCAAGAATGAAGAGTCATAAGATGTTGCTTGATAACCAAGAGTAACATAGCCAAATATAGGAAAGATGCAAACAGGTAAAGCAGGCATCCCCAAAGTTTGTCCTGGAGGTCCGCTGTCCTGCAGGTTTTAGAGCTTTCTCTGTTTTAGCACAGCTCATTCTGGTGATTTTAGTTCTGCAAAAGCCTGTTAATCAACTATCAATGTAAATCAGCTGTGCTGGAGCAGGAAAACCTCTGAAAGCTGCAGGACAGCATTGGGGATTCCTGAGCTAAAGTGACATTTTCCTCCATTTTGGAAGTGGTTTCGGAGTGTATCAAACTGTCTTTCTCAGAGAAACCCCTTCGTAGTGCCATATGACCAAGAGGGGCAAGCAATAGTTGCCCCTGTTGGAAAAGTCCTATGGAAATTATGAAACTAAGAGGGATAATCTAGTAATCAATGAATCTTTAAATGTACAATTTTGATTTTAAGATGAAATTTCTATCCAGAACTCCTTAAAGTGGAAAATATTTAGTTTAATCTGGTCAAAAAAATTAAATAGATAAATAACCCTAACCCTAATAAATAAAAATTCTAAATTATTGGTAACAGATTAATCGTAAGCAAAATTATGGTTAGTTACAGCTCTAGTTTGTTGGTTTCTTTGTATTTATTTATTTATTTATTTATTTATTTATTTATTTATTTATTATTGTTGGTTCCAGAACTCCAGTTTTTTTTCCCCGGAAGTAGCAGTCCTTATGTGTCCGTCGCGTAACGACGTCCGTAAAGCTGAAGCAGATTCAGCAAAGCAGTCAATAGTTTTATTTACATACATATTGTTTTAAATAAATAGATAAAATTAGGAAACAGAGCTTTAAATTTGTCCGACTCTGAAAGACCAAAGGCTTCGCCAATACGGTCAACAGGGAGGCCCCTAATATACCCGGATGTGTTTCTAGCCGAACTCTTTAAATCGACCCACCTTTAGTTTCTAAGGCACAACAACGTGCGAGGAGATTAAAAGATCTAAAGAAAAATGCAGATCTCGAATATAAACGACGTGAAGGTTTATAACCTGAGCTTTGGAAAGTCTCTTCCAGAGGTAAAAGCTGCCGATATTTGATGATTTATTCCTTCCTCCATTTACAGGATAAACTATGATAGCAGCTGTTAAATCAGTGGAAAAGGAGAAATATTTTCTTTAATAACAGAGTAAAGATGGACTCTCTCCTGGATGTTTCCTCCTGAATCATGTCTGTGTTTCTGTTGCAGTGGTTGTCAGACCGAAAGAAAAGGCAGCTTCAAAAGAAAGATGTTGGTGAGCAGACATTACTTCACATTAGATTAGATTAGATTACACAGCTACAGGTTCAAGGCAACAGCTTCAGTGTCTTTGAAGCTGATGGTTAAATTCCCTGTTTCAGGCCAACTTTGTTTCCTCTTTTTGTTTTGCAGAAATCCAGCGGCGGATCGAGCTCATCCAGGACTTTGAGATGCCCACAGTGTCCACCTCCATCAAAGTGTCCAGAGATGGACAGTTTATCCTGGCTGCAGGTCAGACCGGCTTCTGGATTCATGGTTGATCACTTTAGAATCGGGGCAGATATTTACTGTATTGTTATCATAGTAAGTTTCTGGTCATAATAAGAATGTAGATGCCTAAACCAGGCCTGTCCAGTGTCTGTCCTGCAGGTTTCCCTGCTTTAGCACAGCTGGTTTCCACTGATTGCTGGTTTACAGGCTTTTGCTGAAATGCAAACATCACAATCAGCAGCAACTGAAACTGAGAAACATTGAAAACCTGCAGGAAAGCTGCTGATTTAAAAACTCCAGAAACTTGGTGAATCGTCAGAATTGTGACCTTACTTGTTCTTTCTTTTTTTCTGTTGTTGCATTGACACATGTGGTTCATAGTAGATGTTGGGCCGCAGCTAACCATTATTTTGCAAATCGATTAATATGTCGATTATTTTTTGATTGATAATCGGATAGCCAAAGGTTCCTTAAAGAAGTTTCTTATGAAATTAAACCAGGTTAAAACTTTTCTACTTGAGGAGTTCTGGGTTATAGAGCATATTGACAGAAGAAAAAAGAAAATGTTTTAAAGGCAAAATATTTACATTTTTGATTTACATTCTGGTATGATTGCTACTAAAGGTGGTTTAATCTGTCAGTAAAGACACTTTTTACAGTCTCTATACTCCAGTTAATGATTAATTGATTACTAAATTAGTTCAATAATTAATTGTTTCAGACATAACTAGATGTTTAGAGATATAAACTGGTGACCTGACAAAGCTGATTTTAAGTTCTTAAAGTGTTTTTTGTGATTTTGAGACTTTGATTGCTGCAGTAAACAGTGATGGCTATAGTTACCTAAATAAGACTGTTAAAAAGTCATCTTTATATTTATCATGATAATATCTCACAGTATTGTGATAAGAGTTTAAGTGCAAATCATCCAGCTCTACTTCAGAGGGATGAAAATCTCTTTCCTCCCTCAGGAACATACAAACCCAGAGTTCGCTGTTATGACACGTATCAGTTGTCCCTTAAATTTGAGCGATGTTTGGATTCTGACGGTAAGTTTCTAAAATTTTTCCCGTTTTTTTTCTACCTCCCTCCAAATAAAAGGTTTAGAACTTTTCCTTTTCCCTCCCAACAGTTGTTGCGTTTGAAATCCTGTCAGACGATTATTCTAAGGTAAGAAAATTAAATTCTGCTCCTTTTGGATTTATTTGTAGTATTTTTATCAGTCCTTATTTAATGTAAGTTAATATTAGACAGATGGAGATGAAAGTGTTAAATGAGTCATAACCTGGTATTTTACCTGTGAAATCTTTCTGAAATTATTCGCACCCGTTTTCATTACCCCCTTTTCCCACAAGTTGGCTTGTTTTTGTGCTCATTCATGGGGAAGTAGAAGTTGCCATGGTTTGTTTACCGTCTCTTACACAGAAGTTAGAAAATTAAACAAGCCATTTTTGAAGCTGTGAGAAAATTCATCCATTCCGGGAAACCGCTCACTCAGCTGTCAGGCAGAAATTGATGTATCGGCCTCTTCGTTCTCGTCTTTGGTTATATCGAGGATATTTGCAGGAAAATGAAATAAAATCTGCTTAATAGTCTCCTGATGGCTGCAAATAAACAAAAAAAAAAGAGAATATCCAAGAACTGACTTGACTGAAACAGCATCGTAGCGACCATCGATGTCCATGATAGAGAATATATTAATACAATAATAATACAAACCTGATGGAAAAACTAACATTAAAGAAGAAATATTTACAAAAGGCTAAGACAAGTTGATATTGTGTAAAATAAAAAATCAAGCTAGAAGGATGGAACGTTCCCTCCCACAGGCTACGCTGTTTGTTCGTTTCACATTCATTTAATATATTTTATCCAATTTTTCTGATCATTTTTGAGTTCCTTGTTTTTAATCTATAGTCGCTTGTTTTAATTTGGAAAATGAAGAACAAAATGATGGAATAGAGACAAGAGTGGTGATAGAAACACTAATTAATTAGTTAATAATGAGTCGCCACCCTTCCAGTATCGATCACACAGTGGGGGAAAACAGCAAAGGGTTTAAATTAGCACGACTCCAACACACGTTTTAATATTGAAAAGTTGGATTTCTGGCGATTTTGCCTTTAAGTATTCTACATATTATATTCTATATAAATATTATATTCAGTTTGACTTCCTCCTGCTCCTGATAATCATGGGAGGAATAAATATTTGAAGAGACCCATATTTGATTTATTTCCTAAACAGATCTATGATCCCAGGACAGTTAAAACACCAAATCTTCTTCCCGCCTCAGAGCCGACAGTCACTTCCTGGTTCTGGGTCGGTTTGCTCCATTTCTCCCCATGAAACCAAAACTCTGCTTAGAACTTGATTCATGATGCAGGAAGAGTTTAAACAGAGAAGGTTTGGAGAAATCCTTCTGCTGCATGAAGGCTGCACAATAAATCTGAACCAATATGAAATAATTCTACTGAGCTCCAATCCTGAACCGCTCGGCATTCTGGGAAATGTAGGACAAGGAAAGGGTTTAGCTTCTCAACGACTCGCAGCTTAACTAAGATTGGTTGTAAAACTGATCTGTTTTTAAAGATTATTTTCAAACAAATTTAGAGATACTATTTAAATTTGATGTTTTTTCACTAAAACACAATAAATAATAATTACTGATATACCGTAAATCCTCTAATATTGGCCTGTATTCCATAAGCAGCCGGGTCTCTAATAATGGCCGGACTCGTATGCAGGCGGCGGCTATAATTGGAACCAACGATGTTCCTGGTCGGTCCTCAGCAACCTGTGATGGTAACATACAGGTACAGGTTTCTGCCGGTCATTAAATTATTGTTTTTTTTTAAATTAATGCCTTAATTGGCATTAAAATTCATTAAATGTGACTTTTATGGCATTTAAAATGCTTTATTTAAAAAATAAAATAAATTAAATAAAAATAAGTTAAATATATCAGATTTAACTGGTTCCATGTTTGCGCGGAACTCCTCCTGGTTGATCCTAAAGCCAAATGTTTGCAAAAGCTTGAGGCACAGAAAAAGCTTGAGAATGGGAAAATTCAAATTTTAACAAAACAAATCCGGAGCTGCAGCTGACGGTAAAGATTACGAAGGATTTGGCCGTGTTTATGTACATATATATATATATATCTATGAGAGCAATGGGTGCTTATTGATGGCATTAAAATAATTTCTAAGATCATTAAAAGAGCATTAAATTACCGTTGCTCCTTTCTGTATAAACCCTGAAGTACCACAGGGGGGCAATATTTGCTAACGAATCCAATCCATTAGCATGGGAAGCCTCATCCTTAGCGCAGACAGTGGACCAGACAGACCGCTTGTTTAGTTTTTATTACTGAAATTGCAGAAAACAACTCGTGAAGTTTGAGCAGCTAGCAGAGCGAGGTGCGCGAGAACGCTGGCACCCTTTCTCCACCTGGATCTCCGCTCTTTTTGGCCCTCATGTCCCTCCGTTGTCGCACAAACTCGCCCCCACTTCCTCATCGCCTCGGGCGTATCTAGACCCACAGCGTATAGCACAGACCACGCTTCAATATTAAGCATAAATCAAAAATGTCTGCATCAAGCTCACTGCGACACTCTGCTGCAGGAGGATAACCAGCCACACAATCGTTCTGATCTGAAATAAACATGTGATCATCGGTTGGTCTGATGGTAACCAGGCAGCGTTAAAAGGACAGAATGGCGTTGGCCTTCATTGTTCTGAATTTCCCTTGAAATATAGGATTCTGGTAGCCTGCTTCCACTTAGCCTGACTCAGATAAAATTAGGCAGTGATGGCAGAACAGTTTTCATAATTTAAAAAAAACGTTGTTTCGCAAATGTCAGTTTGGCAAAAAATTCCATTCTGTCTTTTTTTTTTTTTCATATTGCCAAGCAGAAAAATTGCAGCTGCTGGAAGATGTCTGAATAATTTTCTGTATATCGTCATGGTAACTGTACTTTTTCAATAAATGAAGCTAGTATTTTATAGGTTCAAAGAGACACAAAATCTGTTTTTTATTCATTCCACTGGTCGTCTGTTTTGATCAAATAGAAATAGAGACCTGCCTCTAATTCAGGCCTCCTTCCAATAATGGCCTGGACCAAGATGCACCTGAGTACAATAAAGGCCCCGTCCTATATTAGAGGATTTACGGTAAACTATTATAATTTAGTTTGTTGCAAGGATTTTACAGTTTGAAGAAATAGAAAATGACACCATATGCCGACCGTCACCAGGATGTGCATGAAGGAAGGCTATGGCTACTGCGTGCATCATTTAGGGAGTTTTCATTGGATTACTTCCTGAGCTTCCTGAGTTATTTACGGTCACAGGTAGGAGCTTCAGCCGGAGAGGAAGTGATGGGGCCACTATGATTTAAGGAGGGCCTCGCATGCTGAATTTAGGACCGGCCCACTGGGCAAATGCCCGCTGTCACAGATTACCAGTGATTGTTAGTCATGGAGCTCCAGTGCTCTCCTGTCAAAGCAACATGTTCTGCTGAAGCCAATATTAATCAGTCTACAGTCCGTATCCATCTGGCAGTTTAGTCTGTCAGCTTCTGAGACGAATCGGTAAGGCTGGTCTGATGCCTGCCAGGTGTGATACCTGAACTAACAAATGAATGCTTGATGTTAAGATGATATTTAAGGCCTAAAGTTCTTCTTGCAGTGTGAGCTCACGGTTCCATCTTTGTTTTTGTATCTTATATTTGAACTGTCCATCCAGCGGACCAACAGGTTCTTCTGACTCCTCCATCTCCCTCATGTCAGACAGTTGAAGGGTAAAACAGGGCGGGAATGCATAATAAAAAAAAATTTGTGTAAACTCTAAAAATGAATCACCTTGCGTTAACGCGTTCATTGTGACAGCCCTAGTATTGTTTTTTACAAGCCTAAGATCCAAAGCATTTTTATGTTTGTCCTTTTGGCTAATTGTCTTATTCTCAAATGTCTCTTAGGTTCATTGATGCTGTCATAAGATCAGAACTTGAACTTACCCAACTGTTTTTCTTGCAGCTGGTCTTTTTGCATTGCGATCGCCACGTGGAGTTCCACGCTCAACACGGACACTACTACAAAACTCGTATTCCAAAGTTCGGACGGGACTTCTCCTACCACTATCCCTCCTGTGACCTGTTCTTTGTGGGAATGAGGTGAGAATGAACCCCAGTGTTTGTTGTCGAGGGAAACCCATCGTAGAGAACTAATACTGTTTGTGTTTGAACCTCCAGCTCAGAGGTTTACAGACTGAACCTGGAACAGGGTCGCTTTCTGAACTCCCTTCAGACAGATGCTGCGTACGTACAAACATGTTTGCTTTACTCGATGCTGGTTTGATCCATTATCCTCCAATCCGTCTTTGTTTGGTCGTCATTCAGGGAGAACAACGTATGCGACATCAACCCTGTTCATCATTTGTTTGCAACAGGAACCTCTGAGGTAAGCGACCTTTTGTTGATGCGCTTGCTTGTCTCTTTTTTGGCTCCACCCATAACGGTTAAATATAAGATAAAACTTAGGATGTGTAAACTTTACATTTAGCTGAAGAGCAACGTAAATATAGACACCGAGTATTCTGTAGATGATGTTTGTTTTATGCAGTTTGTTGTTTTCTCCTTTCTGCTTACATAAAACACAAAAAGTGGGACTTTTTTCTGAGTTTTAAAGAAGAACAAATGAGATGTTTTCTCCGCCGTCCAATGGCCAATCCTTCATCACTATGTCCTATTCAAGCATCAATCTTTTATTGTTTTTTTATTGCTTTAATGAAAAGCTGTTTAATGATGAGCACAGATTTTTAGCTTCATTTTGATAAACGTGTGCGTTCTACAAAACTAACTTAATTAGGAAAAAGAAAAAAGCATTTTAAGCAAAGATTAATAAGATTCTGGTTTTCTTAACTGTGATTTTGTTTGTTCACCAGGGCAGGGTGGAATGTTGGGACCCTCGTGTGCGGAACCGGGTGGGCATGCTGGACTGCGCCCTGAGCAGCCTGACTGAGGGAACAGAGTAAGCCGCCATGATCTCTGCTGATCTCAGCGTCTGGAGCCACATGCTGCTTTTCTTCCTGCCGTTAAAATGATCTTTGTCTTTCAAACCAGGGACTCTGGTTTGAATCCATTTCACTTGGTTTAAAAGCCTGTGAGCAAAAATTAATGAGCTGCTGGTGTAGCTAAAGGACTCAGCATTATATAGTAGTAAAAATGTCTTCCTTGGTTTCAGATATTATTCCTCAGGTTTATCTTTGTGGTGATTCCTGTCACCCTCTGCTTGCTAACAGGGTTCAGGGTTTACCCTTCGTCAGTGCGCTGAAGTTTAACGGTTCCCTCACCATGGCAGTAGGAACCAGCACTGGACAGGTGGGTAGAATAATACCATCGTTCAAATTAAAATATTAACATAGCATGAATATGACTGCATTTACATAAACTTTTCTTTATTTTTAGAAAAACAAAAAATACGAGTTATTATACCCTCTATAGTAGGGGTGGAACGGTTCACAAAATCCACGGTTCGGTTCGATTCACGGTTTCTGGTCACGGTTTTCGGTTCGATTCGATACATGTTGATTGTTACACTGAAATTCCATAAAAAATTATGAAATTAATGAAAAAATCCCCCAAAAAATAATGGATTGTAATTATTTTAAATGATCCACGGAAACCCTGGATCATTTCCGTATGTTTTACTGCTTTGAATTTAATCATCTGGCGCATGCCCTCTAACCTTTCAACAGCCAGATGCATGTCTCGCTCATGTCTCGCTCCGCCACATGCATCTGGCTGTTGTCAGGTTACATGCCCTCTACCATCTCCAAGGAACTCAGAGGAGGCTGTAGGCTTTGCTTTGAGCAGCCGGTCTGGAGCGCAGCGGGGCGGAGCAGGGGTTGCTGACGGAGTATGAGGGATTTCGGGGTTAGCACGACATGTTGCTGTTAGCATAAACGAAACGTGTTGCACACTGTTGCACTTTTATCCACAACTTTCTTTCCGCCGTCATCGTAGGTCACTCTAAATGCAAAGTGGTCCCATACAGCAGACCTATAAAGTGCTGCTGGCCCGTCTTCCAACTCCTGTTCTTTCCCACTCGCCATACCCACACAATTCTCCACAACAACTGATTTTATTCTGCTACACCCGGCTACGCTGCTTCACTTCTTCTTATTCTTGTTTACTACTGGCGGTTGGCTTTGGTCGCAGTACCGCCACCTTCTGCTCTGGTGTGTAATCGCTTCCTCTATGAGAAAAAGGAGCAGCGCATGAACCGAACGCAACACACGCGAACCGAACTGAGACAGTCAAACCGAACGATTCTGACGGTTTTCATAAATCGTCTCATCCCTACTCTATAGATTCAACGAAGGAAATAGAATTAAACATTTTATCCCAAAATCCCTCCCTGCAGCGCTTCCTGAAGAGTTTAGACCTTTTAGAGCCCATTTTATACTCTTTCACACCCACCATGGTGATTTAAATAGCCTTTAAAGCCATAGGGAAATCATTTTTAAATGTCGAATCATTCTGGCTTAAACATGTATATAAATGTGCTCTCTATCAGACCATATTGTCCCAAAATTTAGAAAATATCTATTTAAAAAAAAAAAAATCCTGTCCTAAAATCTGTGTTTTTTCTCCGTTATCTTCTGCAGGCCAGTTAGTTCTACGTCAGCCTGAACACCTAAATTCAGCCAATCATACATCAACGGTCATCTGTCAATCAAATGTTTTCGGTCATAGCATCTTGATTCATATGTCGCAGCTAATATACGCAGCAGTTGAAACCAGAATCCTTTCCGCTGTCCATAGCGTTCCTTGACAGCGTCGTTTCTAAGTCACCAATTTAGTGCTACTTGGTCCCAATGGAATTTCCCATTGGGAACCTGCTAGCACTAAGTTGCTAACTGGTTAGCAAGATGCTTCCCACAAACCGGCCACAAACAAAAGTCTTGCAAATCTTCTGCCACAACAATCCCGCCTCCTTTATAATCGACCAATCATATTCACTTTATTCCCTGGTGTAAAGTCGGGCACCACTGGGAGAATTCGGAGCTGAAACGGTTGGAACGGCCGCTTCCCTACGACTTTAAGTGAATGTCTATTATAACACCTATTGAAAAAGTTAGGGAAATATAACCTGTAATTTTAGTTCAGTTTCTTACATGAGAATCAACATTTTACTTTTTTTTTCTTCTTTAAAATCACAGATGCCACCAGTAGTGAACCACTAGTGAACCTGCAGATTGTGAGCGAAGTGCTCTGTTAGTTCAGATGCACTGCATCAAAATTAGGATTAACTTGAGAGAAACATTACGACTATTTTTCCTAAAGTTGTTCATCCGTGTTTAAAAGATGTGAGCAGACTTATGAGCTTCACTTAGGATTTATAATGACTCAATGTCAATAAATGTATTTAGTAGTAGATGAAATAGATGGATATAAAGTTATAAGTTATTATTGTCCTTTTTTCTCTTTCTTCTCTCTCCTTCATCTTCCTTTGTCCCCCAGGTGCTGTTATACGACCTGCGCTCCAGTCGACCGCTGCTGGTCAAAGATCATTTCTACAACCTCCCGATCAAGTCGCTGAACTTCCATGAGCAGCTTGACCTCATCGTTTCCGCCGACTCCAAGATAATAAAGATCTGGAACAAAGACTCGGTAAAGGAGAGCGGCTGCACTCCCTGTTCTGTTTACTTAGTCTTTTTATCAGCAGTGATGATGTGTGTGAATGAGTCAGAGAGGAAGGTGATGTGGTGTAATGTCTGTGAATCATATTCTTTTTTTTTTTATGCCCTACAGGGAAAGTTGTTCACCTCCCTTCAGCCTCAGACTGATATCAATGATGTCTGTATTTACCCTAAATCAGGTGAGACCAAACCTTCCTGTGGTTTTATTGTTGTCTTGACATGACAGAAGTTTTTCCATAAGCTATACATGATGCACCGCTTCTTTCTGTTTTAACTGGTTCAGCGAAACGGATACGGTAGAAACTATTTTAGCTGGAGGTGATGAAATAGAATGAGCTTTATAAAACTCCCTGTTTAGATTAGTTTAAAAGCAGAACCTTTAAGGCTGATTTATACTGAGAAACCAGGTCGTCTGCGTTTGTTTGCAGTGAACGAAGATATGCCCCGCCCCTTCCACAGACACTTTGCTAAACCTCTCTAAAACTGTAGGTGACCGCAGACAGAAGGCCTCTGATTGGTCAAATCTACATCCGCTCTAATCCGATATAATGATCCTACTATAAAGGAAAAAAAAAATCTGTGTTATGTGGACGTCATATGTTCTGTATATTTCCCCATGCACCTTTTTCTTTGTTTGGCGCATTCTTCTAAATTGCTCCACAGTGTCAATCAATCAATGAAATGACATTAGAACAGACATGAACTCGGTCAGTACCTCTTCCCTCCACCAGGGGGACGTCCAGTCAGGGCTGCCACTGACATGATAATTTTTTATAGAATTCATTTTCATATTAAAACATATTTTTAGGTTTTATAATTTGGAATATAGTTAAAAGAGAAAATGTTATCTTTAGTATTAATTAATACTCTTTAAAATAATGAATTGTATGTTTTTCTTACTTTAAATAGGACTAAATGATGCCATGAGGTTTTTGATTGTTGGGTGAAAACAAAGTAGGATTATTTACTCTCCTTGAATTTTATTTCTTTATGCAGTCAACCTCTGGATGGCGCCATTTCTTCTTCTCTTCTAGCAGCTTGTTTGTTTCAGCCTCTGTTCATTTTAGTTAGAAGAGCAGCAGATATTTATGAGCTCATATGATTTCGTGCCCTTAGCTCAACTTTTATACGACTTTCTAAAACAAATCATTAAAGTCGTAAAAAGGCTTCATCTGACTTCCACCCTGTGTTTGGTCTCATGAACAGGAATGCTGTTCACAGCCAATGAAGACCCCAAAATGAACACGTTCTACATCCCGGTGAGTACAGACACATGGCAGAAGAAACCGTCTGAGGAAACGGTTTAATCAAAGGACCTTCATCCACTTATGATCATTAGATGAATTAGGGCCTTTAGTTGTGACCATCCTGTTTGACAGACCCTCCATTAATATTGAAAACATGAAGTAGGTGCATGTGAAGTTATTGGTTTTTCCCTCTAATATATTGATATAATATATACTATATATTATATTAATATTATATACTATACCCTAAAAAGGTGAAAACAGTTTTTCTAGATAATTTTCAAGATAAGTAAAGTTATCATAAACCAGAAGATGTTGATGAACTTCCCTGGAAACCAAAAAAAGAAAACCTTCAAACCATCCGTCTACTGAAGAAAGGGTGAGAGGAAGATTGACCACAGTGACGGTCACGTTAATGATGGTCTATAATGGTGCCACTGGTACTGATTCATCACATGAAGTGTTTGGCATAAAGAAGAGAGGCTTCCTCCATGTTGATGAGCTTCATTGGTCAGGGTTAGCGTCACAGTTAGGATCCCAGGTAGAAACCAGAACTGCTTGGATGAATAAAACAGGCTAACGTGAGGTAAAGGCTGAGGAAGGAGCGGATACCGTGTTTTTCGGACTAAAAGTCGCACCTTTTTGAAAGGTTCTTCTGATAACTGGTGCTTGGTGGGCTACTGCAGGAAGGCCGTTTTGTTTATTTCATTAAGGAGCCTCTCAGAAGCAGCGATAACGCAACAGTTGCCTTGTGGCCTACTCTGGTTGTTTTAAATATCACCACTACTATCATTAATCACTACCGTTATATAGTGATACTGATACCTGGCTGTGCAGCATCGGTCGATATCGATACCATCTGTTTGAAATAATGTGTTTGTATATATGGAGAACTGCAGACTACTAGGATGTAAAATAATCACCATCATGGCGTCAAGCTGCTGCCTTCCTTTGTGAAGCAGGAAACAGACTAAAACAAAGTGAATCCAGTAGAACTTTTTATTGCCTGGAATGGGTGACAATAGTTGAAGAAACTTTAGGCTCTCAAAATGATATCGATGCCCTATTGGTTGGTACTCACTAATACTGATTGCACGATTTTAGTGCTGAATCGGGGCCCCGCCCCATATTGGTATCAGTGCAACACTAGTTATAGGCGTACATGTAAAAGGCCTGGTCTGCAGACCTATTTTATAGCCTGATTTACACTTTGAATGAGTTTGCTTTTAGAACAGTTTCGCGCTCAGGCTCATCGCCTCATGGCCCTTTGTCAATAAACCTGCAGTCACCATCGAGGAGTTTCATTCTTCTTTCAATTTCTAACCTATTTTTTACTGGATCCAAACTGTCGTTCAGCGGCCATGTTGCCGTTTCCGACTGCGTAGTTAATTACTTTCAGCTTGAATTCAGCAGTATACGAGTTTCTTTTGGGTGGCATATTTCTATTCATTCGTTGTTGTTATAATGCTAATTCATTTTGTTGTGGTAAGTAGTAACCAGTAATATAATACATGTTGTTATGTGCAAAGCTGCATAGCGCCCTCTCGTGGTGAAAAAAACGTATATATGTCGCATCAGAGTATAGGTCGCATGGCCAGCATAACCCTGAAAAAAGTGCAACTTTCAGTCCGAATAATACGGTATCTAGAAAACAGAAGGTCGAGACGAGGAAACCAATAAAATCAATCAGCTGAGAGACGACGACAAACATCGTCTAGTTTTCCTACAACTTAGTGTTAATTTAAAGTGGGCTCTCTTAAAAAGGGAAAACAAACATTTGTAGCCTCATCTTCATTTGAAGGTTAGATGAGGGTGGATGGATTATTAGTCCATCCTGGAAATAGAAGTGAAGTCACTATAAAAGTCCAGAATTAATCTCTGAAAACAGCTGCTTTAAAAGCAGCACTTTAGAAGCAAACAAAAGAAAAGAAAGCTGCTTGTTTTTGGCTTCTGATGCTCAGAGATGGAGCAACGTGTCCTGTGACTCACAGGGGGGGGGGTGTATACTGTAAACCCAGAAAATGAGGGCATTCCTGCTGGATCAACCTTCATCCTAGATACAGCTTCACCAGATCCCCTGAGAACTTTTTATGGTAACATTTTTTTATTGCAAGTTTTAAAAGTTTACCAAATAAATCGTAGTTAAAGAAAACCTTTTAAACCACATGTGAGCCGAACATATAAACAGCAAACCTTATCTGAGTAATTCAGCTCCATTACATGCAACCCATTTCATTCCAGTTCGATTATTTACTTTCTTAAGTCAAAAAATACTAATTTAATGAAACTGCTCTGCACTAAGAAATAAATCTCATGAACTTCTCTGTTTTTCTTCTACATTGAGCTTTAAAAAAGGGTCATTTTACTACAAATAAAATATTAAAGCTAGAATCGGAACTTAAAACATTCACTGTGTTTGTTTTAGTTTGATTAAAGATGAATGTTTGTAACTAAAGTGTTTTTAGTGAGAATGAGAAGAAAAGTGAAGCTAAAAACAGAATCCTAGAACCAGCTGCTTATTTAGAGGTAAAACTTTGATCAAAAATGATTCACTAACATGGAAGAAAAGACTTTAATTTATGCTGTAAAACTGACGGTAATATTTCTAAGTTAAAGAGCCTTTCTGGGTTTGAAGCGGCTCATTAACTTGTTGTTCTCGCTTTGATCCACAGTCTGATGGGATTTTCTGAGAAGTGCATTAAGGTCTTTGCTTGCATGAAGTGTTTCTTGTCTTTTTTTTTTTTTTTCCCAGAGTCGGTGAAGAAACTTTCAGAGAAGATTCTTTAATGTGCTCTGGCTTGTAAAGGCAGCGCGCTTTAGGTGTTTCCTGCAGGATAGAAGTATTTCTCTTTATCTAATGCGAGGGAACCTTCAACTCCTTTGCCTGCAGTCTTTAAAACAGTTAATATTCAAAATTGTGTTTAACTGAAAGCGTATTTTCTAGTTGTTATCAATGAAGTGAAGAATTAGAAAATAAAGCAAACTTTTTCCAGAATTGTTGCATAAGGTGTGACTGAATGCAGCTGCTGTTCATGCCTGAACGCAGCAGCGTTATTAAAGAGGGAGCAAAGTTCCAGGCTGACAGAATAATCAATAAATGAAAGGGTTGTTTCTATAACTTCTCTTTCTTTTAATGCAAATGAAAATAAGAATTGGATCAAAGGTTTCAACTGTTGGTGAAAGAAAGGTATAAGCAAGTTTGGATTTAAAGCAAGTTTTTAAATACCTTTCCGTCTGTCAAGCTTTGACTTACCTTTACTTTTTTATTCAGTGTATTTCTATAGCTCCAGTTCACATCATGTCATCTCAGGTCACTTTATAGATCCACATCAGCCAGATCATCCAGTCAGATTGATTCAAAGTTTTCTATCTAAGGAAAACCAGCTGATTTCATCGACTCATTGACTCTTCAGCAATCCCTCACACTAAGCATGCTTGTAGCGACAGTGGAGAGGAAAAACTCCCTTTGAACAGGAAGAAACCTCCAGCAGAACCAGGCTCAGTGTGAGCGGCCATCTGCTGAGGCCCACTGGGGTTCAAGGAGACAGAATCAGACATAGAAAAAGAAGCATAGATACAAAAGGCAACTGTCAACCAGCTCCACAGGCGGCCCCGTCCAGGAAACACACAGCCAGGCAGACGAGCTCCGAGCCAGCTCCCATGTCAGAGGATGAAGAGAGCACATCCAGTTAGTCACAGTCAGAGAAACAGGACTACACTGGAAAACAGGCCAAGCTCCAACATCTAGAAACAAAGGTGTTGATGGCAGCAGCACAGCTGATATTTCTCTCCAGGATGGAGTCACAGCCAAACAGGAACAGACCAGATGAAGCTACTATGAGAAAAAGCAGAGAGAGCAGAACGTTAGAGATTGAACTAACAGATTCTGCAGAGTGGGAGAATAGAGATAGAATGAAGCAGAATGATGAAATGGGGGTCCCTATGTCCTCCAGCAGTCTAAGCCTATAGCAGCAGAACTATAGAGATAGAATGAAGCAGAGAGAGCAGAACGTTAGACGCTTTCAAGCTTATTGGTAAAATGGAAACTGACTGGGATCATCATCATCATCATTTTTCATTTCTGAAAGATGATGATGATGATGATATTGTTTGACAGGGTTAGGGTTTTTTATTAGACAGTACCAGTCCATCCATCCATTTTTAATCCATCCATCCATCCAAGATTCACTTAAAGCCATTTTTTTGTAAATGTCTGCCAGAAAGGTATTGCTATCTTTTTCTATTATTTATAAATGGTTTGCTAAACTTTGAAAAGTAGAACATGCAAAATGTGAACTTATGTCATGAAGCTCACTAGAAAAACAATCTAGAAATAAGTAAAAATATCTTAAATTAATTGTATTTACCCATACTTTGAGTGGGTAAAGGAGACTGCCAATGGAATGAGTATTTTTCTATATTTGGATAATATGCACTTTAAATATTTTAAGTGTAAATTGTCTTGTTTTATTGGCAAAATGTCTCTTTTACCTCCTCAATTCAAGAACAAATGCACTTATTTTAAGTAAAAATGACTTATCTGGAATTAGATTTTTTCCAGTGCAGTGCTTCAATGGTCTAATTGGTTTCCTGTGAACGATTTGAAGACAGCAGTCCCTCACAGGACTGTCTGCTTCACAGGAGAAAAAGCTTCTGTTTGAATCTGAACACATCTTTATAAATATGCGTCGTTCTTCTGGCCAGAATGGAAGCAGATGTTCCTGTGCCGCCTAAATGGGAAAGCTGTTTGAAGTTTGCCGCTCTTGTGTTCAGGCGTTGGGCCCCGCTCCTCGCTGGTGCTCCTTCCTGGACAGCCTGACGGAGGAGCTGGAGGAGAGCCCGGAGTCCACCGTGTACGATGACTACAAGTTTGTTACCAGGAAGGACCTGGAGAATCTGGGTGAGACTCACTGACATGAAAGGTTTAGAGAAATACGATCGCTGAGGACGGTCAGACTATCTGGGGATCGATTGAAACACTTCAGATGTGTCGGCAGAGGAGCCCAGAGGGGTTGAATGAACAGAGGAATGCAGCGTCAGCAGGGAGGAGATCAGGTGACAGTAAGCAGGACAGTGGTTGGTTGGTGGGGAGTGGGGGGGGTCCTGTTGATTTACAGGAGCCCCGTACTGCAGCTGTTACATAACCAACCGAGGTCGGCTGAGTTTAACCGTAGAGGTTCCCAGGAAAAGCTCCTCCAGCTTCCTGCTGCTCCCAGTCACATCCCAGCGATTAATGACCCCAGATACATAAATCAGCCTCTTTATTTACAGATAGAATGAAATAAATCTGTTTTTACTCATTTTATCTTCCCAGAATAAAGGAAAAAATCCTGTTTCACCAATAATGTAAAAAAGAGACTTTTCTCTCTTTTTCCATCTTTTAAGTCCAATTGTTGCTAATTTCTGCTCACGTCTCTAAAGGCTCGCTTACTTTACCCGTAGATCAGGTGTTGTATATGAAGAGGCGTCCATGTTTGTTTTTGCATTCATCCGCATGTAGAAGCAGGTTATGCTCCGATTGTTTCCAGTTTTCGCTGTAATGATTGTTTATTCCTCAACAGATAAGAGGCACTTTACCTTTTATCTTCTGTTTCATGGTCATCATATAAAATGGATGTAAAGGGGGGTGACCCCCCCCCTGGTAACGATATATAAAATGGGCTTCCTATGCGATGAAGTGTTTTCCAATCCTGGAAGACCAGAAGGAAAAGAATCCAACCATTTCCATGGTCCACTCCTCTAGATGCATGTCCAACTGTGTCTCTGTCCTCCCATTATTTATTTACCGCCTATCCATTCGTCCAATCTGCAATATTTTAACCCTTTATTGGGCAAGTTAGCCTTTTTGATCGCTTCCAATCCGTAGATGCGTAGCGAGGATTTTTTTAGGTGCATAACGACTAAAAAATGTCAGTGCCAGTATATTAATGGCTCTAAGGTTATGTTGGACCCAAAAAAATGTTTCTTTCACTCTGAGTGCTTTTCATCATTTTCTTCTAGAAGCGCTTTTGTTGTTTTTCTTAATATATTCAGACAAGTTACCGTTTCTTGTTATTACATTGACATTAATTTATGATTTCCAAAGTATTTCACTGTGTGCCCTATAAAGGGTTTAGGTTGTAAGTTCCTAAAGGATCAGATTTTCCCCCCAAAGACTCACATAGAATGTAATTTAAAGCCATTCTGTTGTCTAAATATCTTGTGTATGTTTTGTTTTCCAGGTTTGTCTCACCTGGTGGGATCACCTCTGCTCAGAGCCTACATGCACGGCTTCTTCATGGACATAAGGCTGTATCATAAGGTGGGCTGTTTGCTGCCATAGCAGGTTGTTCCCATCTTTAAAATATGTTGGATCATGAGGATCAGATGGATTCCTAAAAATGAGTCCTATTCTGTTTTGGTTGCAGGTGAAAACCATGGCTAATCCTTTTGCATATGAGGAATACCGCAAGGATAAGATCCGGCAGAAGATTGAAGAGTCCAGAACGCAGAGAGTCCAGATTAAGGTGAGGAACATTTTTAATGGAAGGGAGGGGTACATTACTTGACATTTCTTAAGTTACTGATCATTTCAATCAGGATTCCTCTGGTTTCAACAAGCTGAACCCGTGTTGTTTTTGTGCCCTCATCCTGTCTTAACTTGCTACATGAACCTATAGGAAGCTCTTAGAAACATGATTCAAGGGTGTGAGCAGCAGAGCGTGTGTCATAAGGTGTTGTTCTGGCGTGTAATCAAGCGTACGCTTCGTTATGATGAAACAGAAGCTGCCCAAGGTGAACAAGGAGCTGGCCCTCAAGCTGATGGAGGAGGGAGACGAAGAGGCAGAGCTGGCTTCCAGGAAGAAAAAGGGAAAGGTGGGAAAGTGGTCACACCCTGACTTTACTCAGAATTGACCAACAAACGTGAAGCTGTAACAAAATGTTCTAACACACTTTTATAAATCATAGCCTTATGTTTCCTAAACAGCCTATCAGGCATGAGTTCAGTTCAGGAAATGATCCTCCATGTTTCCTCTTGGTGAAATCGGCAGGCGGTCCCCAGCATCCTGGGAGACGACCGTTTCAAGGTGATGTTCGAGAACCCAGACTTCCAGGTGGACGAGCAGAGCGAGGAGTTCCGGCTGCTCAACCCCATCGTCTCCAAGGTGGGACAGAAGAGGAAGAAGACGCTGCGCCTGCAGGCTCAGCAGGAGGCCGCCGTCCAGCAGGTACGCGCTGCCATGGCGGCGATGCTAACAGCAGAGTTCATATTAAGAAACCTACGGAGGCCGAGAGCCGTCCTTTCCCTCTAAGACTTTTTCACTGTGATTTTCTCGTGAAAACAAGTTAGTTTTTCATTATCTAAATATAACAAAAACGTTTTCTCGTGATAACGAGATGATTGATGTTAAAACTGATTACATCCTTCAATACCACAACATGGGAGAAGATCTATAAGTCATGGCAGCCGGTGTTTAATCCTGAAAATAATCCTGTTTTTAACTTTTATGTAACGAGACCAGATTGTTGGTTTGATGATTTGCTTCCACCTCTGATTCATAAGCAGTTCGACCTTCTTAGCGCCAGTGTTTTCCTGAACAGCGCCGACTGTAACAGTTATAAGATGCTTTAACCCCCAAAATTAGTCCAGATTAAAGATTTTCATTGAAAGGCAGTCAGATTTGTTTCTACTGTATTTCATGCAATCCAATCATCCATCACGACCTGACAATGAGAAACTAAAAACACGCGGTCCCGTAACTTCATAACTAGGGGCCCTGCAGGCATGGATGGACTGGGAATCCAGGGCTGTTGGCCAGCCTCATTCATTACTCACACTGGTTAATCATCTCGCTCTTCAGAAATCAATAACTGTTTTCTAGCGATAACGACATAATTATAAATTTGACCGCTCTCTGCTTCCGTAGAAACCAAATGATAGAATCGGGTTTTTTGATCAAAAAAGCTCATTTATTCATAAATTTGCATGGAATGAAGGAAAGTGACTCGCGTATCAATTAGGTTGTTTGAACTCCATCATCTTCTCTGTTTAGGCGGCTGATGAAGAAGAGGAGCCAGAGGGCCGAGCCAGCTCAGAGGAGGAGAGCTCCGACGACGACAAGAGCTGGGTGGAGGAGGTGAGGGAGCAGCGGAGGTTACTGCGGCAGGAGGACAGAGACCGGCGGCGGCAGGAAAGGAGGGAGGCCGACCGGAGCACCGTCCTGCTGGAGCGGGGAGAGAAACCCGAGAGCAAGAAGACGAGTCAGCCGCAGTTTTATCAGATCAAGGCCGGAGAGGAGTTCAGGAGTTTTGGCGACATGGCCCGCAAGCAGAAGCTGCAGAAGTACGCGGCGTGTTTTTGTGGAGAGCGGCTGTCCTGTCCTCATCGCTCTGTTTGCTAATTGGCTGTTTGTTTCAGGGCTTCTCTGGAGGAGCGGCTAAAGCTGGAGGAAAGCTCAGGGATCAGCAGCAGCGCGGTGGACACAGCAGTGGGCAGCAAACAGCTGACATTCACTTTAAAAAAGGTACAGATGCTGATGTCACAGCGCTTTGCTGCAGCAGAGTGGCACGCCAAGATAAGACGGCATGTTAACTGTAAACGAAGTGACTCAGAGAGGCTTAAAGGAATAGTACACCCAAAACATGATTAGCCTTCATTTTCTACTCACCCTCATGCTGAACAACACTCTGGAGTACTTTTTTGATATCTCAAATGCATCTGGAGATCTGGGAGGCTTCTTGCTGTCTGCTGACATTCAAATAATGGAGGTCTATGGCGCCCGAGACAGAAAGGTCCACAAAAGTCCACAAAAACGTGTCAATATTCCTCCATACTGCTCGTCCAATGTAATCCAAGTGTCCTGAGTGGGTAGCATCCAGAATTTACTCGAAACGAAGTCATTTAGAACGTTTTAGAGCCTAAACAGTAGTGTATAGGATTTCCTAATAGCGCCCCCATGCGCGCTCACGATTCTACGGAAGCCGGCAGACCAAACCAGCGCATTCAGCTCGGCAAAGAACTCATGCTCTTCCTCAACACTGAAGTCCTCAGACATTTTTCTTTCGTTGTTTCTTTCTTTGCACAGGTAAACAGCACATTTCTTCTTCTACGCTTGCATTATCGGCAGAGGAGACGCTGAATGCGCACTTTCTTCCGGTTTGGTCTGCCGGCTTCCGTAGAATCGTGAGCGCGTATGGGGGCGCTATTAGGAAATCCTATACACTACTGTTTATGCTCTAAAAACATTCTAAATGACTTCGTTTCGAGTAAATTCTGGATGCTACCCACTCAGGACACTTGGATTACATTGGACGAGCAGTATGGAGGAATATTGACACGTTTTTGTGGACTTTTGTGGACCTTTCTGTCTCGGGCGCCATAGACCTCCATTATTTGAATGTCAGCAGACAGCAAGAAGCCTCCCAGATCTCCAGATGCATTTGAGATATCAAAAAAGTACTCCAGAGTGTTGTTCAGCATGGGGGTGAGTAGAAAATGAAGGCTAATCATGTTTTGGGTGTACTATTCCTTTAAGGTGAAGGAGAATGAGTTGAGAACCTTAAATCCTGGTTGTGTTTAGCAAACTCCACACATTTCTGCTGTTAGAACAGAGAAGGCCTCTACCATCATCGCTGATCGCAAGAAGCAACTTGTTCCTGCAGTTCTCTATTGCTGGTGACACTTTTTACTCATCCTCCTCACTAATTAGCAGGACAAATTTCTCCTTAAAGTGTGAAAAATCAGTTTTCTCTGCTAAATGATCTTTAATATCAGATGTTTATTAAAAAAGCAACAGTTGAATAACATGAAGGTAAAAAGTGAACCAGAGGACTGAAGTTACTTCCACACAGCAGATGTTGAACATCTGTATTTCTGCCCTGTGTTCAGTCGGAGCAGCAGCGGAAGCAGCAGCAGGCGGAGAAGGAACACCACGAGGAGAGGAAGAAGCTGAGACGCTCTGCCGGACACCTGAGCAGTGCTCGTGGGAGAGGAAGAGGACGGGGGAGAGGAAGAGGAAGGGGCCGTTACTGAAGAGAGACCCCACAACTTGCAAACTCAGATCAAATGTTTCTCTGACCTTTTTCTTTTTCCTCAGCCTCCTTCTTCCATTGGTGGGAGAGAAAAATCCTGCAAGTCTAAAAGAGATCTTGACATATTTAGTGATAGATCCGTCTGTCTCCCGGGTGGTCTGAGCCTCCTGTCTGAACGCCATGCAAATTAAAACAGGTTACCTCTGTGAACGCCTGTTTTAATATGAAACGAATGGCGTCTCTTATTCTCGACTGCAAATTGAGCTGTTGGTTGAGATTTCCAAGGAAACTCCTTCTAAAAAATATATTTTCTAACCAGGAGAGACACAAATGTAATTTTACTGTCCTTTTTTATATATTGCTAATCCATAATTATGTTATTGTATAAAGCAATCGATGGACATTTGCAGTATATTTGTATAAAGATGTGTTTTTACTGTTTAAAGCTGTGGCATTAGTTATTATGGCATCCAATCACACTGTAGTTTATTTATTGACTTTATTGACTTTATTGATCCAACAGTGGAGAAATTTACTCGTTCTGTCGCTCAAAGGTCAGAAGGAAGAAGGTGCCAAGAGGAGGAAAAGGTGCATGGGGTTATATATAAATAAATATATATATATATATTTTTTTTTTTTTTTTTTCCCCCACTCTGTTTCATTGCAGCCATTTCATTAAAGGAAAACAAAAGTCAAATGGTCTTAAGTATTTAGACCCTTTGCTGAATATTAAGTAGATTCACCCTTTTGAACTTGTGCAGCAATGAGTCTTTGGACCAAGTTTTTGACACCTGGATTAGGGGATCCATTTTTCTCAGGTTGGATGGTGAACACTGGTGAGATGCTCTATTGGGTCTAAGGCTCTAGCTGGGCCAGTCTAGGATGATCAGAGTTGTTGAAGCCATTATTTTTATTATTTTGCTTCAGGTCATCATCTTTTCTGAAGCTGGACCCTCTGGAAGATGATTGTTTCCACAGTGTCTCTGTACTTGGTCCAATTTATCTGTCCTTGAGCAGCAACCAGTCATCAGGTCCCTTGAGTTGAAAAATGCCCCCATAGCATTATGCTGCTACCACCATGTTTCACTGTTAGGACTGTATTGGGCAGGTGTGAGCAGCGCCTTGTTTTCTGCACACATTCTGCTTAGAATTCAATATTTGCCTCATATGACCAGAGAATGTTTTGGAAGCTGACTGACTTTGTGGAACTTTCTCCCAGCTTGCTACTGCATCTCTGGAGCTCCTTCACCGTGATCTTTGGCTCCTTCTCTTCCCAAGGCTCTCCTCCCTCCATTGCTCAGTTTGGCTGGACGACCAGGTCTAGGTAGAGTTCTAGTCGTCTCAAACTTCTTCCATTTAAAGGTTATGGAGATCTGCACCTTGCCAAAATTCTGTCGGAACTCTTTTGGTCGGTTCTCGCTTGCTCTGGCCTGGGCTGTAAGATTTATAGACGGGTGTGGGCCTTTCCTAATCAAGTCCAATCAGTATAATTAAACACTGCTGGACTCTAATGTAAAATAAAACCAACTTAAGAAGAATCAGGAGAATTCGTCAGCCATATTTCTCAAGTAGGAGTGTCACAGCAAAGGGTCCGAATATGACTTAAATATGCTGATTATATATTAATGAAAAATAAAGCAAATGGCTGCAATTAAACAAAGAATGGCAAATTTAAAGGGTTGTGAATACTTTTTGTAGCTTGTATATTCCAGTTTAATGGAAGTTGGATGGAAGGAAGACGTTTCAGGCGCAACCACACAAACTTATCCAGGCTCCAACTGTTGCATTCTTGATCTGTGTTAAAAGCTTAAAAAATTAAGTTCTTAGAGTCTGAAGGAAGATTTAAAAGCAAAAGTTTCTTGATTTCCAATTTAAAGTTTTCTTGCTCAATTACAGGCATAATGTTAGGACATTATCCATCCGTGTTTGATAAGCTGTTGCCGTAATATTACACCTCAGTAAGGTTCTGGAGGCTGTTTAAAATGGCCGACGTCAGCAGTAAAAACATCTGCAGGGTTAGTAGAGTTGATACACTGAAGAGACTATCGTCAGTATAATAAAAAGTCCCGTCAGATTAATAATGAACTCCAAAAGAGATTGTGGATCCCTCTAATGAAAGATGATTACTGATTATTATTATTATCCATACAACAAAATGTCTTTGATCAGAGGCTTTTATGATATATTAGAACAGATCACTACAGGAAATATAGCTATAACCATCTGAAGAAATTTGGATTTAAATTACTAATTCTAACTTTGGCATTAGTAACGTTTTATTGTTAATTTGGATAAAATCATAAACATTACCAGAAATTCATTTATTACAAATAATCAATTTTATGTATTGACTCTTCTTAACTCATCTACAAACAAAGGCCTTTTAAATTTATGGGGAAATAAATTTTTCTTTTACTCTTGGTCCATTATTGAAGTCAACCCAACAAACAGTAATAAACTCCCAGTTATGACTATTTTCTTCTTGTTTCCACCTGATGATTATCAGCAGCTCAGGAGAAAGAACATGTTTGGTCTTTTGGATAAAAGGATCCCATCCGCCTCGGCACCAAAGGCTTCATCTGTTCAGAGCCAATGCCCCTCAGGCTCATTTAAACTCATTTCATGTCAGCTTAACATTTCCATGTAATTCATCTAGCAGATCTATACCTGTGAAATGATATTAGTTTGCATATTGTGTCATTAGTTTTCCTTTAATCAAATCAGGACCTCCAGCTATGTAACACTGAAGTACATTTTGTGAACATTGTGTTATTTTCAATTTATTCAAACTGACGTTGGTGACATTTCCTGCCTTTATTCCCGTTATCCTTTTCAACCTGAGTTGAGAACATTCTGTCATCCTGCTTTGTAAATACAGGAAAACCGGTTGCATAAAATAGTATTTTTGTCATTTGTGCGCTTTAATTGGATTTTGATGACTAACCTGTAGCCTTATGTCCTTTGTGTTGGCACATCAGTAATGCTGTTTCTCTGTTGAACACATCAACATCAATCTCCTTGCAGGCGCCTTGATCCCTTTTCCTCCACAAAGCTGCGGCTTCACCGTGGCAACCAACAGTTAGGAGACCAGAAGTAGGTCACCAAAAATAAAACAGAATCTGAACAAACTGCACCAATGCAGCAATTAAAGAACCGAGGTAGATGTTTAGAAGGGCGCATCAGTTTAAAAAAGAATCATTCATTTCAGGATAATGCATCTCAGATCTGGTTTCATTCCTTAGCTGGATCTTTTTACTTCTCATAAGCATGACGTCCAGATTTTACTGCAGAGAATGTAACTGCTTATTGTGACTCTGAGGCACTATTTCCTCCAAACATAAATCATGTTTGTTTGAGGGAAAGTCATTCTGATCACCATCATCTTGGGATGCTTTTCTTCAGCAGGGACTGTAACGCTGGTCAGATCTGTTGGAGACGGATGCAGCTAAATGCAGGGTGACCTCTAAAAGGAACCAGCTGGATGTTTGCACTTTGAACTGGCGTGCGACAGAGCCCAGTCCAAAGAGCTGTAATACCAAGAATATTTGCACACCCATCCAAGTGGTTGTTATCAGGTGTTCCAATCACTTCCATGACCACAGATGTGAGAAATCAAGCACCTAGGTATGCAGGCTGTTGTTGCAAACATTTGCAAATAGTAAATGGCCTGTGGTTATATAACTTTTTCAAATCAGGAGACTTGGCCAAAGCAATTTACATTCACACACACTGATGGTGGCAAACTACAATAAAGCCACAGCTGCCCTGGGGTTCACTGACAGAAGCAGAGCTGCCGTACTCTGGGGCCACCGAGCCCTCTGACCACCATCAGTAGACAATGCAGGAAAGGTGTCTTGCCCAAGGACACGACACTGTAAGCTGAGGCCTGAACCGACAACCCTTCGATCACAGGGCAAACTCCTGCACCTGATGCCACTGTCACCAATATTTGATGAAGAATGGGTGATAGGATGTCACCAGTGTGACAAATTATTTTTCAGGTGTATAATGATATAATTGAAGTGTTTGGGGATGACAGCATCTCAGCCATGTCAATCACTACGCACATCAAAACTTCACTTTGGATTAGCTCAAGCACAGTGTGCAGAGAGCCTCATGGAATAGATTTCCATAGTCGAGCCACAGCATCCAAGCCAAGCATCACCAAGAGGAAAAGCAAAGCGTTGAATACAGCGGCATAAAGCATGCCGCCACCGGACACTAGAGCAGCGCAGATGCGTTTTCTGGAGTGACGAATCCCTCTTCTACATTTGGAAATCGATGGAAAAGTCTAGGTTATTTGTGTTATTTCACAGGAGCGGTGCTTGGCCCCTTAGTTCCAGTGAAAGGAACTCTGGATGATTCAGCATACCAAGACATTTGTAACAATGCATGGGAACAGTTTGGAGCTGACTCCTTTCCCTTCCAACTTGACTGTGGACCAAAGGACAAAGCAAGGTCCACTGAACTTCACTGGCCTGCACAGTGTTCCAAACTCAACCCATCAGAACACCTTTGGGAGACCGGCGACAGCGCTAGTTCTTCTCGTCCAACATCAGTTTGTGACCTCACAAATGTGTTTCATGAAGACTGGTCAAAGATTCCCATAAACACACTGATAAACCCTGTGGACAGCTTTCCCAGAAGAGTTGAAGCTGTTCTTGCTAAAAAGGCAGGACCATCATCATATTACACCCCTATGCATCAGGAATGGGATGTCAGTTATGCTTAAGGCAAATAAGCTAATGCTACTGGCGATACAGTGTAAGTTTGTGCTAATTTCTAAAAAGAATAGTCATTTTTTTTCACAGAAAAATGAGTTGTCACTATTTGTTTGCCTCTGCAAGGCACTGTACTTTAGTTGGACACACATCAAACAGCAGACCTGAACAGCTCTAAGTGACTGTTTGCTTAGCCGGGTTAACATTATGTTCACAACTATTTTGATGTTTTACACATCAACCTGCTGCAACTTTGTAAGCACATGGCAGAACTCCGACGCTTGAATGCGTAAACCACTGAGTTTGTTCTTCTGGCTGTCTCTCTTTTTTTCTCCAAAGGGATAAAGGAGTAAAATGTGCTGATGCAGCCTTTTCACTGAGCTTCAAGCCAACACCAGGACTCACAAAAGATACTCAACCGAAAATGTGGTCACTTCAGTCCCCATCTCCATACAGTCGGGAGCACAAACTGTTGGAAGTCTGTGCTGAAAGAAGGAGATATGATGAGTCAGCAGAGGGTCAGATTTAACAATAGGAAAAGTGATGAGCTGAAAGGACATTGTGTTGCATTTAAGCTTCTTTCTTTTAAAGCGAACACTTAAAAGTTCAAGAGACTCGAACAATGCCGCTCATGAAGCTCCCAAAGAAATCTAACAAGTATAAAGCATGTTATTAGACAAAGGCAACATACAGAGAGGAATAAGTAGAACATCATAAGATGACATACTAAAGTGAGACCAAGGGTAGTCGAGTGTCAGAGAAAATAATTGTACATTTGATAAGCTCCTATAAAAAGGGTTAGAAATGTTTTAAGTTGGATTTTTTTTCTTGCATTTGGGCCTGGCTCTCAGTCGGCAGAAAGTTACAAAACTCAGTTAATCAGTGGCAGTGTGACACCATCAGCCTTGGATGAGTGAAAAACAGATAACCCTTTTCTGTCTCTTTTCTTAATAAGGGTATTGTGGTGACATTCCTGACACCCCAGCCAAACCTAAATTACACAGCCCTCTATTCAAATTCAGTACATTTCAAATTCAGAAATGGCTATGTAACCCTTTCCAGACCAGTAAAGCTAAGCCACTGTGTTTTTTACTGCGCTTTAAATTTTTTAGCTTATATGTTGCTACATGTTGACGAACATTCTCTTTATTAGTGATGTCTTCAAACGACAGGTCCAGGATTTCAAACACGTCAAGTGTGACAAAAAAAACACAAGAAATGAAGAAGTGAGGAGATTTTCACAGTATTTCTCAGTTGTTTAATAGCGAGTCTAAGTTGTCAAAGTAATAAGGAGGTTTTTACCTACATCCTGCCAGACTGTCGAGCTCTTGTACCATCTGTTCAACTGTAAAGCTGAGCGTTGAGACACTGGGATTTCCACTATCAACTGTCTCTGTCTGGGTCAGCAAATGTTCATCTAATGGAGGTCAAGCCTTCATGGATTTTACTTGTTTACCTGGTGACACCCGTAATCCCCTGCTTCTGACACAACCTCTACCTATCAGTTTACAGAGTGAATGAGCTGACATAAATGGATAAGTCAGCTTGGTGCAGAGCAAACTGTAGAAATCACTATGTTAAGATGAGAATACTGCTGCTGGGAGACTTTTAAAAGTTATTTGTGAACTATTCTTTGTGATTTTTAATATGTTTGTACTATGTATAGACAGTCAACCAGGATTTTGCCCTATGTCCAATAATGTCCTCTGTCCCACGAACTCCCTGCTTATTATGCCTTCTATGTCATAAATCTTTACTTTATTCGACTTCTTTTATCCAAATAACAAAATAATACCCCCCTCTTCACTTAAAAAAAATGGACATGCACAACCCTGTCCCCGCTCCCAAGAGGGAACGCCTATTAAATGTGTGTGAGACCTCATTTCTCCCCGTGCACGCTCTGTTTAAAAGTTGCTGTTCTCACACAAATTTACTGTGTCCGAGCATCCATCCTAGATTTGTTGGGCGCATATGAAAAATATTCCTGTTTCTAAAGTTCTTCCTAATTGTTTTTTTTTTCTTTTGTTGTTGTTGTTGTTGTTTTGGCATTTATGAATGTCTGAATTATCGGTTTGCATTAACCATGAGACCTAACCATCCAAATTAAGGCAAGGTACGGCAAGAATATAGAATTTATTAGCACAGATACACCATGATGAGCCAAAGTGCTTTTGAAGATCAAGTAATTTCTTGTGCAACACAATTTCTTTTATATATACTCTGTGTATACAAAATGACAATGAAGTTTGCCTAAGTCTAAATAAAACATAACATAATCCTTTAAGTTTTGCTGTACTTCAAAAGAAAGCTTAATATGTTGAAAATTTAAACAATTTTTAATTCAAGAACCCATTTTAACAGCATCTATTACTGATTATTTATCAAATGAAATATTGTATTGTCTCATGTTCTTCTGCCCAGGACAGGGTCAAAGGGGGACTCCCAAACTTCCCTCCTCCCAGATACCTCCTTCAGCTCCTCTGAGGGAAGCCCAAGGCTTTTAAGGGCCAGACAAGAAGCATGGCCCCTTCAACCAGTCCTGGGCCGTCCCATGGTCCTCCTCATAGTTGGACAGGCCTCCCGAGGGGAGTGTCCAGGTGGCATGGAAAATGTCAGAGCCACCTCAGCTGGCTTCTCTCGATGTAGAGGAGAAGCAGCTATACTCCAAGCCTCTCCCAGATGTCTGAGCTCTTCATCCTATCTCTAGAAGAGGGTGAAGAAAGAAAGTTATTTATTTTATAAGCAGATATTTTTGATTTAATTCCAATATTGAAGCGTGGTCTGCGCTATGTTATTCCGCACGACAACGTTAGAGGGCCAATCAGGAACTAGCTGTGGGTCTAGGTACAAGTGTCTGCGGAAGACAGATTTGCGTTCACTGCGACATAAGCAGACAACCTGGTTTGCGAGTATAAATCAGCCTTTATTGCTGCATTATCCCCACAGGGCACCGTGAGGGACACGGGTCAAAATATGTGGACAGTCATGGCACACTTCCATAAACCCTTGAGCTCCCCGCAGAGCTAGTAGAGCTGGTCAAGGGTTTTTTCACGCCCAGGACAAAAAAGACACTTGTGGGTTTGGGAGTTTTGACAATCTGCCAAACTATCTCCTCCATCACTCTTGCATATCCCTTCCCAGCCAGGTTGAGAAGTGTACTCGCCCTCTAATTGGAACACACACTCTTGTCGCTCTTCTTGTGGAAGAGGCCACTCTAATCTGCCAGTCTACATGCACTGTCCTTATCCACCTCACAATGTTGAAAAGGCGTGTCAGCCACAACGGTCTAACAATCTCCAGAGCCCTATGTCACTCAAACTATATCTCATCCACCTTTGAAGCCTTGCCGCTGTGGAGCCTTCTGACCACTTTGGTGACTTTGATATTCTAAATGGTTTGTTTTGGTTACTTTTCATTCACCAACATCTCCAGCTCCAGGCTCTGTCATTTGTTCCTTCTATTGCCTTAAAACAAAACATCTTCACATTTTTTCCTCAAATTTACTGTGGATTTTACATTTTTTTCAGCCTTTGTGCGACTTGGGGTCAAGAGTTCTTTTTATGCTGATAATGACTGTTTTTTTTCTCTTTTGGACTTCTTTAGAAAGCATTAGAGGGTGTGTTGGTTTTCAATAATATTTAGACTAGCTCATGTTGGCACACCTGTTCTATTGAAGTGATTACCTAATCCTACACATCCGGACTTAGTCATTAGTGGGTGTGGTCAGTGAAACATAAAAATGGTTTATAGATTCCTTTATTCAACTAGGTAAATGAAACACAATGACATTAAAACATCTCTTCCCTTTCATCACAACATAATGCAACAATGAGATCAGTGATAATATGTTCACATTAGTTTAAAGAAGGTTGTTTTTAAACCAAATAAAACGATCAACTGTAAACTGATTTTGTGTTTGCATCTGTCTAATTTGAAAACTTCTTTGTGTGACCAAAAAGCAAAAAATAATCAACTGGCAAGGGGGGGGGGGTAATAATTTTTTACCATTGTTGTATCTATCATAAAATATTCATTACCTGGTAATAACTTTTGCACATCTCTCTTGTTATTGAATGTGCACTGGTGCATCCTCTCAGTTTCCAGGAAAGTGCACCGACATGTCTCTACACAGGTACTCCATCTCGCCAACCACACCCCTGCTCTTCATCCTCTGCACAGTTCCTCTAACTTCCCCCTCACCAATCTCTCTTAACACACTTGCTTTGTTTTATTTGTTGCATCTCACTAGTTACTGTTTATAAAAAGAACTCCAGTACTCTATTGTATAACTAAAAATAAGAAGGACATAGCCCCGCCTACAAGACTTTAAACCCTGCACTGTATCTTGTGGGCACAGACTAACAATCACGATCCTTGTCTGGTGGATGGGACCTTGTGAATGTGGGCACTAGGCCACAATGGTCCACAGTGACGATAACAGAAACTGTACAGACATGGAGATAGACATTACAAGAGGAAGAGAAGGAGAGGGGTGAAGGAGAGGGTAGCGCACTAACTGCATGAAGGCAAAAACAGAACAGAGATTAAACGACTAGAACATGGAGCAATTTGTATTTTGATATTATTCTAATATCCAAAAAGTTCATATTTGATGGAAATGAATTAGACCTGAAGGGTTTTCCTGCTCCCTGGTTACTTTACATACAAAATTAGAACTTAAAGCATTTCTCCTCTGTATGGAAATAATAGTTTATGTCAGCATTAAACTTTGACTGTGTACCTCATTTAAACTTTTACCAGCACAGACAATTTTTTGCTATTAAGAATTAAATCTTTTGGTAAGAATGACTTCATTTAAAGACCCTACAGAGTGGAAACCCTGAAGTGCACTGAAAACAATCTTGATTGTGGTTTGAAGACCTGGAAAAAACATCAAGCCCACAGATATGTGGTCTGTAAGGAGCCCCAAAACTTCCTCTTAGCGTCTTACATCCTCTGTCTGAGCAACATTTCCACATGCGTTGGGTGAAAATAACCGAAAATCGTCATTTTCCTCCATTTGGTAATGTCTGTGTGTAAACCAAAGGGCTATGAAAGCAATCTTTGGACTGATCAGAGTAAGATGTATGTCTGGTCAAAGAGTTAAAGCATTTCCATAGAATCAAGAGAGCAACTTTAGTATAAACTGGGCCATTGTATCATTGAAAGCACCACAATATTACTACAAAAACAAAATGAGGCATCAAAAATAACTGATGAATGTAACAGTAGAAGTAGGCTAAAGAGAAACATGACACCCTGATATTATTGTGACTCGGTGAAGGAGTCTGCCGTGTCAGTTGTCCTTTAACGTTCTGTAATCTCATCAAACAGATTGGAAGTGGGCCAGGTGACATGCTGTCACCCAGAGCGGACAGATTATTGCAGCCAGGAATGATTGGGCATCTCTGTTACCAAAATAAATGCAATGCAGGTTTCCTGAATTTCAATCAGCCATGAAGGTGGTTTACTGGGAGCCCTGTTTTCATTTTTTTCTTTTTGATTATCATTCAGTAATAAATTAGCTAAATGTTGATTGTTGTCTGGGATTAACAACAAAAAATCTGGTGAACCTGTCGATACACATTTCTTCAATAAACTTTTTGTTGTTTGTTCTTCATCTGCAAAGTTTTTATATTGTTAAAACACTTCACAGTATTTTACAGTTTAGTCTTTTATTATCTAAAGGGGAACCCGTTTTTTTTTTTCCATTGGGCCTTGATTTTCCGTTATTCCATCATGTTCTACTCTCCCATATGAGTTTAGTGTCATTTGGAGCCGTTCTGAAGATATTCCGTTAGGTTATATCCAGTTACGTCTTCCTATGGGCAACGACTTGAAGGCACAAACTAAACTGTTCATCATTTATTCTTTATGGTACGCCAGCATTCAGAACATGGAGGCCAATCACTGGCCCCCAGACATCTGCGGTTATATTATTTATATCTTTTAAAAACAAAACGGCGTGTGTATGACGTCATCAGTGCGCACCGGATACCGTTCATTCATTCTGTCCGCTGAACTAAACCGGAGTTCCCCTTTAAAGTTTAACTCTTCACTATTGTGTTATTCTTATACATTTTTCTGAGGTCCATATTTTTGAGCCATTATATTTTCTATACTCTTTTTGCTGCTGTAAACACCACTATTTCCCCATTGTCGGACAATTAAGGGATTTTCTATTCTGTTCTAATCTATTCTATTCTATTCCCTTCACGTTCTTTGTGTTTCTGGAAAAAATCCTTATCAGTATATTAACTTTCTTGCCAGGCCCCTTCAGTAAATAAATCTGCATATCTTTGTTGTTGTGCAAATAAATCATTTAACTAAATTCTTTTTGTATTTGTATATAAATATATATATATATATATATATATATATATATGTATATATATATATATACTTTTGGACTAACTATTTGGACTCTGTTGGTGGTATATTTTATTTACTACAACCATAAAGCCACTTATGGTGGATTTGGAGCAGGTTACAGGAAACTAATTTGAAGCATCGGTTAAGTGCATAATTTCCCACTGATGCACATCTAACACTGGATTATTTACCTCCTAAATAGTTATTGCTAAATGTCTTTAGTTTGTGCTTGATTCTGATTTTTATATAGTTAGATAACCATTGGTTTACTCAGAAACATTTCTTCTTTGTTTATTTTGAATATGAATATTTTAGCAGTAGATGTTTTACTTGCACAATAACTGTAATTTAAAATGGCTAAGGCCCTTTATTTACCAAGTGTTTAACTTTAGTGTTTTTCTGTTATGTCTCGATCTCAGTGATGAGACTAAATGAAGCTGCACCTCCATAAACCTAGTGTGTGGTCTCTTTATATACACCATGTGTCAGACGACAGGCCTAAACCGGTTCCTACGTGGATGGGAGGCCGGTTTCAGCTGGCTGCGTTGCCGTGGAAACGGCCGCCCTATAAATACCGCAGTGAGGCATATCCCTCCGCAGACAGGCAGACCACTCCTCAAGCAGCGCAGTTCGTAGGAAGGAACTGCTTCATTTTAACCCCAGCTCTATCGGCTAATGGACAAACTCTTTGTAAATGCTTTTTAAGGTAAGTTTAGGGTTTTGGTGACTTTATTTAACTAATCGGCGGCTTTAGCGCGGTGCTAATTTCTTCTTTATGGTCGTTAATAAAGCTAGCGACACATTTCCTTTGTTTCAGCAAATGGAGACTTTTTCTCGGTGCCTCCGGCTTTGAAACATCGATAACTAGACTTGTTATTTTAGTAAACTCGCTTCAGTGCCTTTAAGGTTGTTTTTACATATTTTAGTGAGTTGGTTTCATAATGATTTTAAACGCAGAGTCGCCTCATGGCGTTAGGCGCTCCAACGGAACCGGCATGCGACGTCATCGGTCGCTCATTGGTCAGGCTTTAGGTAGAGGGGGGGTCCTTCCTTTCTGATTGGACGGTTTCAAGAGGGGAGGGACTTAACGGCTCTTGTCTTTCATTGACTTTTTTTTTCTTCCTTTGGTGTCAAGTTATCATAAGTTATATAACTTTAAAACCACGTGAATTTATCGTTAGATTTCCAGGTTTAGGCGGATGATGCACAAAGTTGTGACTTAAAAGATCTTGTTAAATGCTTAGTTATTGGTGAATTAAATTCTGTAGGCTGCTTAATGATAAACTTTTGTCCTTTCAGAATCCTCACTCTAGGAAGGCAAAGTCCAGCTGCTCAGCAGGCCCAGGCCTTGAGTTGTACCTGAAGGGGTTTAACTTCACTGGTGAGCCACCTTGGCTTCTCTGCACCTGAGTGACGACATCTCCCAATTCCAAGTCTTTCATATCCGAGTAAGGGTGATGGGTTACGTAGATGCTCATCTCTGTCTTATTGCATGCTCTATTTTATACCTAGCCTGCAATAAATGTGAGCAATCAGCTGAGTAAAAGATGCTTTTATCTGAGTAATGTTTTTCTTTCTTTGTTTTTCCTCAGTCTACGTGTGAGAAAACGATACCAATCAGGATGAACACCACTGCACTGTCCAAATGTGACTTTTCCTTCCTTGAAGAGGGCTTCTCTGCTCGGGACATTGTTGAGCAGAAAATCAATGAGTCATCCTTGACAGTAAGCATCCTGTGCAGTTTATGTAACGGACAGATGGCCCTGTTTGGTTTGTCAGCAGGATGTGCGCTTTAAAAGTGCAGCTCTACCTTTTTGTTTTGTCACCTTCAGAGCGTTAATATTTATACTAGACAGGACTGATGCACACTGATCGGTTTCTGAAGTGTAATTTATAATCTGCATTCTCCTTCAGGACGATAGAGATGCATTCTACGTCTGTGACCTTGGTGATGTTTTACGAAAACACCTCCGCTGGGCGAGGGCGTTGCCTCGCGTCACGCCGTTCTATGCCGTCAAGTGCAACGACAGCCAGGCGGTAGTTATGACTCTGGCATCACTGGGAACTGGCTTCGACTGCGCCAGCAAGGTGCGCTTTTAATGCGTCACAAATATGTAATAAAGGTTCAATCAATTGGGCCAACCTTTTTCATTTATTTTTCTCTTCCTGACGTTCTGTGTCGTCATTCTATAGACGGAGATCCAGCTTGTTCAGTCTCTTGGAGTGGATCCAAGTAGAATCATCTATGCCAATCCCTGCAAGCAGGTTTCCCAGATAAAGTATGCGTCTGCGCATGGCGTCCAGATGATGACCTTTGACAGTGAAGTGGAACTGATGAAAGTTGCTCGCTGTCATGATGATGCAAAGTAAGTATTTGTTGTTTGATGTGTTTTGAGCTGTTTTTTTTTCTCTTTTATTCATGTTCCTGTTCTTTCAGGTTGGTTCTGCGTATTGCCACAGACGACTCAAAGGCGGTGTGTCCCCTAAGCGTGAAGTTCGGGGCTCCTCTTAAAGCCTGCCGCGGTCTCCTAGAGAAGGCAAAGGAACTGGGCCTGGATGTGATCGGTGTTAGTTTTCATGTTGGCAGCGGCTGCACTGATGCTGAGACCTACACCAAAGCTATTGCTGATGCTTGCTGTGTCTTTGATATGGGGGTGAGTTTCTTAGAAATATCCACCTTCAGATTTACTTGGATTTTAGCTCTTTAAAGAGTTCTGAATCCTAATGTTGTCTTTTTCAGAGAGAGCTGGGCTTTACCATGGATCTCCTGGACATTGGAGGAGGCTTTCCTGGTTCAGATGACACTGAACTCAAATTTGAAGAGGTGGATTTACTTTTTACACTTTTGTTTTCTCAAAAAGTTTATGTGAAATTAGACTGACTTTTGTACTCTTTTTATTTTGTTTAGATCACAGTAGTGATCAACTCGGCCCTTGATAAATACTTTCCAGTTGACTGCGGGGTCAGGGTCATTGCTGAACCGGGACGCTTTTATGTAGCCTCTGCCTACACACTGGTTGTAAATATCATTGCCAAGAAGGTCATCATGGACGAGGACTCATCTTCTGATGGTAACGATCTTTGGTTGAACAGATGATGAGAGTTGACTGTTTTGGGCTTAATGGCTGATTCAAACATTATTTTATTTTTCTGTAGAAGAAGACGAAGGGACCAGTGACAGAACTCTGATGTATTATGTCAACGATGGGGTGTATGGCTCCTTCAACTGCATCCTCTATGACCATGCTCACTGTCTGCCAACGTTGCATAAGGTTGGGAAGATTTAAAGCTTTCTCTTTGGGGGGGGGGGTGCATAACAAATTGAAATGGTTTCATTTTTATTTTTCCTTACAGAAACCAAAGCCAGATGAATCAGTTTACCCTTGCAGTATATGGGGCCCAACATGTGATGGTCTGGATCGGATAGTGGAGCTGTGCACCCTGCCTGACCTCCAGGTGGGCGACTGGCTGGTTTTTGAGAACATGGGTGCCTACACCGTAGCAGCATCCTCCACCTTTAATGGCTTCCAAAGGCCTGACATTTATTACGTCATGTCCCGTCCCGCCTGGTGAGTCTTACACTCAGATCTACTTAAGAAAAATGCAAGTTTTTATTTTTTGTGCTTAACTTGTGTCCGTCTCATCTTCAGGAAATGTGTGCAGCAAATCTGCTCTGAAGGCCTTCCAGCTCCTGCAGAGGAGTCGGCTCTGTTCGACTTCCCAGCGTGCTGCGGCAGAGAGAGCAGCTTGGAGATGCCCACGAAGCCCTGCCCTGCCAACGTGGTCTAGAACAGGAAGCAACGTTCCTTAGAGTTAGCTTCTTTGAATAATAATAATATTAATAAGCAGGTAGTGTTCATCAAGTTCCAAACATGTTAAATGAGGCCAGTTACTTGACAGGGGGGGGGGGGTCATGTTGATGCACACATTTCAATGTTCTGTCCAGAAGTAGGAATCAACCTTTAAGAGGCTGAATCAACTCAGACAGTCTATCTACCAGAAATAAATAAAATAGCAGCTTTATTAAATGGATCTGCTGCTGGCTGCTAGCTTTAGTTTAGTTCACTAAGTGCTTTATCTTTCCCATTTCAGAACGGGGGGAGGTTAATAATTCTGAGGTAAACTGAAGCACAGCTTTGAGTGAACTTTTCAGTAGCACTGCTTGTATTGTGACTGTTTAGATTGCAGACAGCGTTATCTGTGCTGACTGACCTGCTGGGTCAGCTGCCATGTTGCCCTGCTAGCTACTTAAGCATCAGTCAGAGGTGGAATTCAGATCCTCTAGTGGTTGATATCATTATCTTTTCCATGATCACCACTTCTGAACAGAACTCAAGTGTTAATCTTTAAGATTAGGAAAAAAGTTTTCAGTTTTGATCCGTGTCAATATATTTACATGAATTGTTAGTAAAGTGCTTTTGAACAAAGCAGAGAAATATCTTCAAGATTAACACTTAAACATGGGGACTCAAAAAGCAGACTGCACCCCCTCTTTTTTTTCTCTATTTTTAACTTGTGGAATTATATCTATTCATAACAATATTGACAAAGTTTAACGATGCATGTGAACTGGATATGAAAGACGGGGATTGCACATTCATATCGCTTTCCTATGGAAACTTTTTGAAGTTTTGTATTTTTTTATTAAATAAAGTATTAGGTGCAGAACCGCAGCATGTGTAGTGGTTCAAACTAGAAACTGAGAATGTTACTCAACCAGCACAAGCCTCAGGAGCTCCATCTGGTGGCTGTTTTTAGTTTTTACCCTCAAACTAATGTAAATGGTAAAAACTTCAGATCCGTGCAAAACAAAATAAATGATACAGATGAACATTAGTTGCATATCAACAATGCTCGCTGGTAAGCTTGGCCACAATTAATCTGTAATGGTAAAGAAATTTATTTATTTATACCGCTACTGATGTGATGGTTTAGCTTTTAAAAACCTTTTGTAGCAATGATGCGATTGTGATGGACCATAAAGTAGAGCAGAATTACGCTTCATATCCTGACAAATTCCTGCGATGGACGGGCGACCTGTGCAGGCTGCACCCCGCCTCTTGCCGTAGGCAGCTAGAGAACGGCACCAGCCCCCCTCGCCACCCCATGTGGGATAAAGCGTGTCAGAAAATGGATGGATGGGTCCTGAGAAATTACAGTTTTCATTCTTGTCTCTCTGTTGGTGTCGTATATCTTCGTACCAGTGTATTTATGGAGGAGAGTTTTCCAATGTGCTAACATCTATAATCTAAAAATTTCCTAATTCACTCCTTAAAACTTTGTTTAATGTGTTTTTATTAAAGATTATAAATGCAGTGTAGAGGAGGGACTTTTATTTACAATATTATTGTAGCCATTGGCTGCCTAATCAGAAGTGCTCCAGCATTGCAGTAACTTTGGAAAGCAATCAGCAGCAAATGCTGCTTCGCTTTCTAAGTCGCTGTTTAAGGGACATTTTGGGCAAATTAGAAAACAGCTCACAGATATTTGCTTTAATTATTGATACATAATTGTATAAAATAGAAATTGAACAACAGTTTTTTAAGGCTGATTATTTTCACATTACTCTATCTAGTCCCTGAAGCATTGCAGATTTTTTTTCAAGCCGTTATTCCTTTTATTTCCTCCATTTACATGTTAAACATAACGAATGTTGCACAAGATTAGGAATATAAACACTAAACATTTTTTAATAAATGAAAGAAAACAGGAATCTATACTGAATGGACAGGCTGAATATAAAACATAACAGCTGATAAAAGGAAAGAAAAATGCCAATATCAGCAGAAAGTTTTGGTCTATTCTGAGTTTAAGCTGAGTTTAAGACCCTTAACCCCACACTGCTCTTGGGCGCCACACAGTGGCAGCCCGAGGGGGTTGGTTAAATGCACGGAGGGAATTTCTCCAGTGTGATATCAATAAAATTCAGTTATTATTATAAACAATAGATATTGAGAATGCTTTATATTTTGCAAAATATAAAGACATTTCAGAAGCATGTCACACATAAAATTTATTTACAGTAGGTAAAGGCCCACCTTCTCAACACAAACATTTAAGCACAAGTTATAGAGATGAACATCAAATTAGTGCATTTTATATATATATGCAGTTGAAAAGATTTTTAACACCAAATATAAATCACTAAGATCCCCAACTTAACTGCCTTAACAAATACCTCTACAGAAATCTTTAAAGGCAGGACAGAGATACCCGCTATTGGAGACTGTAAAACATTTCTTTTTTTTTTTAAATGAGTTGTCCTACTAATAAATGTGAATTAGTCTGCAAGCTAAATCATTTACAGCATGCTATAAAAAAAAAAAAAACAACAAAACCAGATGCTTCAGGAGTTCTTCCAATAAAGTACAAAGTTTAAGTTTTACCACCAATCTGTCAGATCAAGGTTGGACTGACATCACTACTTTTCAGTCTGCAATGCCCTTATAGGTACCATTGACTGAAAGCATCGGGGAGATTATTCATATCTATGAAAATTACATGTAAAAAAAAAAAGAAAACAAATCGTGTTTGATAATTAAATCTTACAGCATAACTAAGCCTCAATCTGAGAAAATACACATGTATGCAGATGTATAAGACTGCAGAGTAACTATATGTCAGCTTCTACTAATATTTTGTTTCCATCAGATAATCTATATACATAACTGATTTTATCATGAAATATTTATCCAATAAGGCTCTTTCTTCGGCCCTCTTACTGTGCTCATTTGTAGATAAATGACATCATTGATATAAAATGGTTTAACTCAAAGTTTTATGTTGAGGAATTTCATTGAAATTGTTTGCTGTGTATTAATTACACTTTCTCATGCAAATGTAATAAAGCATACTTATTAATCATATGTTTGTTTGTTTTGTGATAAATAATGTGCATTGTCCATTTTTAAATTTGCTCTGTCTTACTTGAAGTTATGAAAGTCAGATCCAAATATGTCGCTAAGTTATAAATTGTGCTGTACAAAAAAATTCCACAAAATACACTAAAACAGGAAATAGCCTTTGCAGAGTGACTTCTTTCAGATTTAATTGTTTTAAACTTGCCACTGCGGTTGTATTATTTTGTTTTTCTCTTTTAATCCCCAGAGGCAGGAGTGGGAAACCAGCACTACATCATTTTGTCTTTCAAGTGAAATATTAACTCCATTCTTTTGTCCTGGAAGTTCAAATATTGATTTAATCAATTATTAAAACATTTTACTAAAAGCAAGTTTAGGATTTCCACTGTGTTGACAGAAGGAAGGATTTAAAACTTTGAATAAATCTAAATAAATACACTGAATGGAATCCAAGGAAGCAAGTCTGACGATATATATGACTAAACCTTTGCCTTTTTTGGTTGATTAGGATTTCTCAACATTTCTTTCTTTGCTAAATGCTTAGAATAATGAAGCTTTTTGGAGAATACATTTTTCTCCATGGAACTTCAGAGGGTTACATACTCCTATTTAAAAGTTGTCATTTAAACTGTGTGGCTTAAAGACCTTGTTGTCTTGGAGTGACTTTCTAATTTAGCTAGATGACCACTCACTTTGTAAGACCCATTTGTTTCCAAGCTTGAAGTTTCTGGCTCCAGATGTTGGTTTAATATTTCCACATGATGTTCCACCTACAGATTTCCCAAAATGATATTGATATCAGAAATCAGTCCACATGTATTGCTGTGCATCCTCAATTTCCTAGATTAGCATGCTGATAAAAACTCTGCTCTTCTACCTACTTTAAACATAACGTTTATGTAACCCATTGGTTATTAACACATAGGTCAGTATTACTATTCTGTTTGTTGAATATTGTTTTCTGCATAATATCACTTGATGAAGCATTTTCTTATTTTCCAAACCAGTACGTCTGAATTATGTTGATATCATTTTGGATAATCATCACTATCGGTTAATATTTAGATTCCCAATATCGGTGTCATAGTAGAAATTAAAAGGTTGTATCCCTGTATAGATTGTATGTAAATAAATGGCTTTACATCTATTGTTTTGCTGCTCATCCAAAATCAGGACAAAGTATGATCATGATGATGTTACCACAGGTAGGTTTTTCCTCTCATAATGTTTTCTAATGTACTCACTGATAGCATTCTGATTATTAATGTCTTTTCTGAACAGGATAATATAACACTTGGGAGCCAGGTGACAGCCAAGGATACTGAAGCAAGAAATGAGAATGGCCATGCCGCTTATAGCGGATTTGTACTTTCCTTCCATAGTGAGGAAAATTGGGAGGAAAATAATCCATATGATTAAAAACAGCACCATGCTCAAAGTGATTAATGTCGTGTTTTTGTAAATGTCAGGTAGCTGTCTACCTCTGAATGCAATAATGAAACAAACAAATCCCCAGAAAGAGTTGTAAACTACTGTTACTGCAAAAAATATGAAGAACTCCTTATGCATTTTGCACTGGTACAATATGGTTGTAGCTTTCTGCACTTTCAAAGGACTATGTGGGAGAAGAATTAGCCAGGCGATGGACAACCCCACCTGCACACCAGAGATGATCACCACCACAGCTACTGGGTGGTTAAGCTTCTTAATCCTTAAGTAAATCCTCTGGTCGAAGCTGAATCCCACCATGATCTGAATGAGGTTGGCCAAAATACAGGAGATGCAGAGAGAAAAAGTGATGCCAAAGAGAGGAATACCTACACAGGAATGTGCTGTTGGTTTCCCTATAAAGGTGAACGTTAGGCAGAAACTGAGAAGCAAAGAGGCGAGCTCCACAAAACACAAGCAACCTCCAATTGCCTTAACGATGGGAGTTCCACAGTGGACACCGATGATGATAGCAATAAGAACTGTAACAATTATTGAAAGCACAGCCATTATGCTCAAAATGATGGCGAAGGGGTCTGACCACTCAAGAAACTCGTCCGTTTTATTCACGCAAGTGTTCCTTTTGTCCTCTGGTGAGTACTCCCACTCTTTACATTTTAAACATTTTGTATCTGCAAAGAGAAACAAACAGACAGAGAATATCAGAACAAGATTAAATACAAAGCAAAAACTTAACTCTAATTTCCCATGAGACCGGAAGTAAAGATTTTATGACTATAATTTTACTAAAGATTGAAACAAATGAACACACAAGCCAAAGATCAGGGGTATGTAACACTTAATCCTATCTTAATGTATTCAGCTTTGTCTCTCTTATAAACGTAGCTTTGGACTGAGTTTCTACTGTGACTATGGATCAATCTGAGTACCTCAGATTATAGCTTCTATAACTTCACCTTTCATGAAGTCAACAGCAAGAACTCTTTCCACAGTAGGAAAGGAGTTAAAGACTGTTTGGGTGAATTTGAACAAGCTCCACCCTCGCGGACGTCAATATGCATCAGACACGCAGATGAATGACGCTGGTCAAATTCGTACTACAGGCTCCCAGAAAAAAACTACAAAAAATTAGTTACACAAATGAAGGGAACTAATGAAGATGTCTGTTACAAAACCCAAAACATGTGAAGCTGATGACACAATTTTCTGTGTCTTACAAACTACACGACACAGTGTATTTTGTTTAGACTCTGTGAGAGGGTCTGTGTAAATAGTGTCTGTCACGTAAAGGATTGTGGGCAGCTGTACTAATCCTGGCGCTGGCTACAGATTTCAGGAGGTCCCTATCCTAACCGCTTACTAAGTGGAAGCATTTTTCGGATAGCACTTATGGCAAAACACAGCCTACGTGGCATTGGCATCCTCACCGATTAGAGGTATTGGGATTGAGACTATGTCTAACTGTATGTGTTCTCTTTTAGTCTCTTCAAGACTTGAATACTGGCTCAGAGCTTATCTGCAAGGGTTTATCTTCTAGATTTCTCTGTCCCAAAAAACTGGGGCTGCACGGTGAGGTAGTGGGTAGCGCTGTTGCCTTGCAGCAAGAAATTTCTGGGTTTGATTCCTGGCCAGGGTCTCTCTGCATGGGTCTGCATGTTCTCCCCCCTGCAAACGTCGGTTCTTGATGGGTACGCCGGCCTCCTCCCACAGTCCAAAAACATGAGTTTTTGTTAAGTTAATTGGCTTCTGTAAATTGTCCTTAGGCATGAGTGTGTGTGTGCGCATGGTTGTGTTTCTTTGTGTGTCTCTGCGTTGCCCTGCGACAGACTGGTGATCTGGCATTGGCCTCATCGCGACCTGACAAGGACTAAGCGTGAGAAAATGGATGGCTGGTTATCAAAAACGTACTGTTGGATAAGTGTTCCTATGTTCCTTTTAGGGTGTATGCTTAATCCCCATGCCAGAAGATGGTTCATACCAAGCCAAGTTCTACTGGAGGTTTCTTTCTTGGGAGATTTACTCCCATTTATACATATTCTGTATGAGAGATGAAGTCAATGACACATTGCAAGCAGTTGTCCACTGCTGGTACAAACTCAGCCAGGTGTAGTAAGTTCTGCCAGACTTCACTGGGTTTCTTCAGATAGAAAACTTTTAAATCGACCAATCTGGATGATTTGATTAAACTGACTGTAAAGTATCTTGTGATGACAAGGAACTTTGCTTGTCCCACTGGCGAACAGCATATCCTCCCAAATGCTTTCTTTTTTTTTTTGGTCAACAGTGCCTTGTGACAATTAACTCTATCAAGTCCAAGTGAGCCCCTTGGTGTTTAGTATGTTTACTTCTCTTTTGAGTGAATCGTTAAGGCCCCTCAAGGGGAATTTAGGAAGGCCAGGGAGTTTTAGAAGGTTCCATCTTTTTTTTTTAAACATTTGAGTGTAATAAGTCTCTATGAGGTATACTGCCCACAGCCTTGATAGTAGCTGGCAACCCTAACCAGAACTAATAGATGTCATTGAATTTCTTTTTAAACTTGACTAAATCCCCAAACTCCCAAGCAATTTTTTAGCACTACTGCAGATTGGATTTGTGATGTCTTGACACAGTTTAATCTCTTATAAGTCAAATGAATTTAGCTTTGTAGACTATATTTCTAATTCATGGTTGAACAAGGGCTCTGTTGGTGTAACTTACTTTTTATTTTGTTATTTGAAATCATTATTACATGTAACAGCTATTTGTGAAATATTTAAGTTAAAAAAAGAGATAAATACTTTTGTGGCACTGTATGTATGTTTATATCAGACTCTTAAGTTGTCAAAGGAACTGCAGAAATCCTAGAAATACTTTTTTATTAAGTATCATATGCACTGATATGCAAAATCGCAGCCTCTCAGACAGGCCTACTAGTTAAGGAGAGAAATTGTGCAATGTCTTTGTTTACATTTTTTATGGAAATACTGTAACTATAGAAAACAAATAAAAAAACAGCACTGACCATTTCCAAATGAATATTCTTCAGATGAACAGTCACTGCATTCATGGCAGCAGCCTCCCCTTTCCTTTGATTTCAGGATTTGTCCTGGTTGGCATTTTTTGGAGCAATTAAAAACAGAGACCTTTGAAAGACAGTATAATTAGCATATGTTCATCAGACATTGACTTTATAAATTCCTATCTCTTCCTTACATTCCCATAATTCCTCCATTGTGATAGATCTTCACTAAAGGAAATGTTCTTATTTGGCCAGTATTCTCCAACTTTTCTTATGTCCACACCTCCTTTGGACTCTGAGGTGTTCCAAAGCATAATATCATATCCCAAACTGGGATCCCCATTCGCATCAAAGTTGATAGTTGTGTTGTTCACAGTAATTTTGATATTGCTGATTTCTTTGAAAAGCTGCAGGGACAAATTTAAAGCCATTAATTTGTCACGGAACAGAATATCAATGTCAGAATTATGTTGTCATAAAAACCTGACTTATATCAACAACCCAGAGATTTGGTTACTGTACCTCAAAAGGTGTGAATCTGGTCCGTTCACAGCTCTGATGGTCACATTTTAGTAAGCTTCTGAGGCCCTCAGCAATAACCTGGACGGCCAGATAGATGCCATAGGATTCACCGTGGTCAATGTAGCAGTGCAAGCAGTTTGGCTTGGAAGTCTTTTCCTGGCAGTTACATTCCATGTCCTCTTTGGAGTTATTTATGGAAAGCAAGTAATGCCTTAAAATGGCATTTGAAGTTCCATTAAAGAGAGAACGGACGTAATTTTGGAAACCAGGAACCTCATTCTGACTAAAGATGAATCCAAAAACTGGACCGATCAGTTCGATGCCTTTTATCTCAGAGATCTTTGGAGAAGTAGACCAGGTGTCACTGGCAATCCAGTTCCTGGTGATATTTTGTTTAATTACTGCTTCCAGGATGATACGAACATTGGCATCTTTGGTGAACATGATGATGGCCTCAGCTGTGGACGTGGTTATCTTTTCAATCAGATCTTTTGCTGTTGAAGAGTTTTCATTGAAGTTACCAGGTAGAATCTCTACAAAATCCACACAGATATTATTCTCCTCAAAGTGTTTCTCAAGGCTGTCACTACCATACTTCCCATATTCATCATCACTTCCCACGATTACCACTGATTGCCATGTAAAATTCTTCACCAGCTCTAAAATGGCTTGTGTCTGATATTTGTCACTGGAAACAGTCCTTAGGAAGGTGGGGAACTTATATTTCATGCTGAGCAGCTCACTGGTTGATGCATAACTAATCTGTGGAGGGAAAGAAAAGGATGTAAGAAGTTTACACACACCTGTAAGAAAGGAAAGGTATTTCTGTTTTCATGGATATTATACAAATATAATTTGTGGAGTTAAAACAAAAATATTAGCAAACATGTTTTAGGGGAAAATTTATAGAAAAAAAATCAACAATAACCTGGTGGGATGAAATGCTTCTGCATATTCATCTTGATGGAAACCACACAAAGGTTTTTGAAAATATTTTTTTTAAACCACTTCTGAAGTCTTTAGGGGTAACTGCCTACCACCATTTATGGGTAATCTGATTAACTTGATCTGAGTGTCCTTGTAAGATTTGCATGACCTTTGATCTTTTGGATTCGTTGGCTATAGATCTACTTTGAGGACACGGCTCAAAAAGATTCCACCATATTGTACACTGCAAAAAATTAAAATCTAAATAAGTATTTTTTTCACAAAATTAGTGCATTTTTACTTGAATTAAAGAGGTATGTGAGATATTTTGCCAATGGAACCAGACAATTTACATTTAAAATAAGAAAAAAACTATTGCATAGTCCTATTTCTGTCATGATGGGTTCTCAAAGAGCGACCCAAGTATGCAGAACACCACTGACGGACACAGGAATAAAAGTTTAACAAGTTTATTTTGCTACAAGCACACAGAATGTACTGGTTCTGGCTCGGGCCTGGATACTGGTTCACCAGAGTCTGCGTGAGAGACAGTTCAGTTAGCGTTGCACGTTGGAGCTTGATTTCTGGATGATTACTGATTGTATCTTGAGGGTTCTTGAGGTTAGCCTTGGGAGAGTCACTGTGGGATCTGGAGAGGAGTTGATCAGCAGAGTCCGCTTGCTGCTTCAGCGTCTCACGTCTATTAATGAACAGACCTTGGCCTTGGGTTTTCCAGCTCTTAGTCCTGAGCTGCATGGAAGTTCTCTATGGTTCTTCGGGTTTGGCTCTGAGGGTCGGCTCGGCAGGTTAGCTCTTCCTGAGATTCACAGAGGAGACACTGGTTTCCAACTGGATCAACACTGCGGCGTTGAGGCAAGGTCTGAAGACAGCTTATATAGTGGATCCTCTGATGATCTTGATGAGCTGCAGCTGTGCAGGAGGCTCAGTCAGAAGGATCCACGGCGGACTCTGCTGGAGAAAAGGTGGAACTTCTCCAGCTCCCAACAATTTCCAGCGAATATTATCCAATTATCTTATATTAAGAGTAAAAATTCTCACTCCATTGGCAAATAATCTTATGAACCTACTCAAATTAAGGTTAAATACACTTAATTTCAGAAAATTGTACTAATTTGTAGATTTTTTTTCCAATATATTTATACCGAGCAAAAGAGAGATAAACAAACCTTGAGACACACATTTTAATCAATACTATTGATACAAGAATACTGTAATACTGTCATGTTTTGATGTTCTGGACCAGAATGCATATAATTAAGGAGTTAAATAGAGCAGAGAACAAGTGCAGGCAATAATGAGGAGACACAGGAAGACTGAAGATCTACAAAATAATTGGTGGTGGTGGATATAACTTTCATTTCTTTTCTTTGAATGACCAATTCAGAGCTGCATTTTAAAGGAGATATATTATGCAGAATCTATCTATCTATCTACCATCTATCTATCTATCTATCTATCTATCTATCTATCTATCTATACATAGATGTATCTACATCTATATGTATATAGATATATGACAAAAAGAACACATTTAGTTATTTGCAGAAGTTAACACAGCCAGCTAAGCTAATCTTGCTGTGTGATGGACTGGTGAACTGTCCAGGTCCAGGTCCAGGTCCAGGTCTCAGACAGCTGGAGATAGACACCAGCGCCCTTCGCGACCCTTGCTTTGATTTATCGTGACAGATTTCGTCCTTTAGATGCAAAATTATATATTGTAATATAACTGACAGCTTAACTCAGTAGCTTATTCAACACTGCAAGTAGCCTATTTCTTTGTTACACAAGCCACACTTTTTACTCAGATTTTTTTTTTATTCTTAGGCCATGTAGTGTGATATAATACAGATAGTGAAAGACAAACCTGGGTGACTGATGGTAAAGCTAGTATCCTTGCAACAGCTATGGAGACCTCCGAGTACCTCTCACCAATTACCGCCTTTGTCTTGGGTTCAGGCAAGGAGGAATTGATGTACGCAGGTATGAGACACCTCTGAGGGTCTGACTGGTTCTTCAGCAGCTGCAGAGCGGCTCTAATGGCCAAGCTGACGTCTCCACAAGTATCATAGATGTCATATCCGAGGGTGAGGTTTGGCAGCAGTCTTGGTGTACGTCGGTTTATTTCTTGGATGGCGTAGATCATCACTTGGGAGTGCAGAAAAAGATGAATATTAAATCTGTAAATGAAAGCATGAAATAAACAGTAGATCTTATAATAATTTAGGTCTGATGTTTTCATTAGGAACATACTTACTCTTTGCAGGAGATTGGACCCGGTTCTTCTGTTCTGTTAGTTTTTTGGTGGATTGGAAGAAGACCCCCAATCATAATGTCCCCAGGAAGGTATGCATGCAGATCATTGTTTACAGAGCGGGAGTGAAATACACCCATTAAAGTTAGAATTAACTTCAACAGAAGCATGGTGCTCAGAGTTTAAACGTGTGTGCTTTGTATTCAGCTCCCTGCTGGGTGAACTGGTGCCTGGAAAACTCTTTTCATATGAAGTCTGTTCACTGCATTTCTGGATCATTTGCATTCTACTTGCATAAAACCTTGGTTTAAAAACGGAGAGGTGATTTGAATCACTCACAAAGAGGGATTCAATCACACTTTCTTCTGATTGGGTGTGATCTTAGCAGGGCTTTAACATGCTAGTCAGTTTAAACAATAAAGGGTTTTGTCTGTGCTGCAGTTTTACATTGCTTGATACAAATTAACTTTTTCCTGGTGTTCACAGATACGCCCTAATACTGAATACTAAGCTGCAGCTGCAGATATATCCCCCCCTGATTAACGGCATAGGATTTTTCCTTCTACACATGCATATCTAAGGGATACCTGCTGCTTTTGAAGCAGCAGATATAGCTTTAGTTTTACATTCTATTCTTTTTGCTGTTGTTATGTTCTCTGTTTTCTTTCCCTCTCATCTCACACAGCTGTGGAAGCAGACTTCTAGCAGTTACTGTATATCTTTTATGTTGTTTCATTCATTCTTTGCTGTCTCTATCTATTTCTCTCTCCCCTTACTTCTTACACCCTTTTTCTTTCTCAGCTTCCTTTCCATTTCAGGTTCCATTATATTTGATCTCCTGAAATATTTTTCCATAAAGGTTCATTTACATGTGCGATGATAGCAGGAAGGGAGTAACTCAATTGCTGCACTTTATGTTTCTGAAAGCTAAGTCCACCCCCTTTGTTTAAGTTTAGTTTTTTCTTTCTTAACATAGATGGCTTCCTTCACACTCCTCTCAAACCACCTGTTTTCAAAAAGCTACAATGCAGGAATCTAGTTAATCCCTTCCTGATATCATGGCAGCCCCAGCCTCTGTACAGGAGAGCGGAGGACATCGCCAATTCATCCAGACCAACAATTCACTCTAACGACCCCCCTTTCAGAGACATAGACAGGTATGGGGCATTGCAGGCATCAAAGAAGCCAAACGACCCCCATTCCAAAGGGGGGGACCCGTTCATCCGTTTCTATCTGCAACTTTTCAAAACTAAAACCAGGCTTTGTCGGGCTACTGTATCAAACTTAACGCTATTCCTGACATTTCGAATTGAGAAAGCTTCCTGGATGGAAGAAAAATGTCTTCAAACTTGGAAACAAAGTCCAGTAGATTGTTTTTCTTTTTTTAGAATGACTATGACCTTGATAACTGGGAATCTTACCAGCGTGTCATAAGAACATGCTTTTCTTCAACAATCTCTTTTCTCATTTCAAAAACATTCTCAAACAATCGCATTCCTCAAAAACAACTCGCCTGATCAGTCAGGCCAACAATCCCCCTAACGACTCCCCTTTCAGAGGCATAGACCAGTGCCCGGTATTGCAGGCTAACGAAAGATCTCAACGACTCCCTATTCTTAAGGGGCAGACCCATTCTTCCGGTTCAGTTTGTGTGTCTTCTAACCCAAAACAAGGCTTTGTTTTGGGCTACTCTATAAAACTTAGACCTCAATGCCAACTCTGACATTTTGAATTGAAAAAGCTTCCTGGATGGGAAGAGAAACATTTTCAAACTTGGAAACAAAGTCCAGCGGATTGTTTTTTGTTTTTTTACTTTTTTGGAATAACTATGACCTGGATGACTGAGGATCTTCAGAGGCAATCTCTTTTCTCCTTCAAGTTTTTCATGCAGCAGATTTACAACTCAATTTATTTATAAACTCAGGTTTAAAACACCTATATAATGGCAGCTGTCCTGCCAGCAGATCCACTCGTCAGCTGTGGATCTCCCTCACAGGTTACCATGGACTCTGATTAATGCTCTCCTGACATTTAGGTTGATGGCAGAGTCTTACCCTAAATCCGTCTCCAGCTAATTGTAGCTCCTATTCCTTTACCTTTCATTGGTCAATAGTAAGAACACTATGGGTACGAGAGGGACTTTGTAATGCTGTGCAAATTAGGATAGCCTTTAGCCTTGTTAGCTGAGCTGCTTAGCTTAGCTTAGATGTCAACACATCATTACGCTAGGAGATGAACATGACTGATAGCAGTGGCGGCTGGCCCATAGGGGGCGCTTGTGCGCTGCCCTCCCTAGATGTGGAGGGGAAGAGTCCTAATATATATTGATTTTAAAAGTACTATCAATGTCAGTTTTACTTAATAGTATGTGTCTACATGTAATATGAATTATTAAAACAACACTTCTACCAACTGACTCTCATCCAACAGAGCATTTCCACCGACAGAATGTATTATTTCTCTTTATGGGCGCTCATTCAAAGCGCCTCTGAAGTGTAGCGAAATAACCAATTGTTTAATGTTGCTAGGGAAAATTAATAAATGTTTGGCCAATCAGCATCGCCAAAATTAATGGCTTTGGGGCTCCTGGAATTTTCGACCCTGCTACAGTGATATAGGTGATGTAGGTAGTAGTCAGTCAGTGAGGTGGAGATTATGGCGACGAGACCTTTTTCAAACGTCAGGATCTGAGCCAGCATAGATAAAGACAGATAGGACTGATTTAAATAATAGAATCATTTCTGGATCATAATAGAATATAGTCGACTTTTTCTAGGTGTCTGTTAATTTGCATAGTTGCTCCAAAATAAACACATTCTCAGAAATTAGTTTTTAAATATCAAAAAATATAAAGCTGATTAAGAGCTTCTCCATTATTAAACTGGTACATTATTTTTTTAAGGTTTGTGACACCATGCAAAACACAGAATTGCCTTCACAAAGCTTCAGAAGATTTATGTACAAAAAGAGAACCAAATTATGTTTTGTTTTTATAAAGTGTTTTATAATGTTTTTGGTGCTGATATTCATATAAATATACTGGTGTGATAACTTAGTATGCGTATGTTTGATTGGTTTATGGCAGTGTTTCCCAAAGTGTGGGGCGTGCCCCCTAGGGGGGGCGCAATGCCATTGCAGGGGGGGCGCGGGAAGCGGTATGGATGAATGAAGAAAAAAAACAGTGCTTGCTTGACTGAGCATAATGGACAGTTGTGACACTGCAACCCAGATTTGAGAAGATCTGCAGCAACAAGCAGGCTCACTACAGCCACTGAAAAGATGGGAGGATTAAAGTACAAAGAAAAAACTCTCAGGGAGCTGTTCAATGTTTTCACTCCATTTTGCACAGAGGCTTTTTTAATGTATAGATGATAGCAAAGTTAAATATTGTTACAAATAAAAAAAACATGTTTAAAATAACACAGACAACAAAGAATCCTCTTCTAATCTACAGTATAGAACTATGAAAAAAATACAGTTACACAAAAGTGTTCCGCTGTAAAGATGGTGTAAAGTGTGAAATAAACTTAAGGGGAGTTTGAAAACAAAATATGTGTATAGCTTTATTATATTTGGTTGAACGATGTGTGTGCCCAGTTGATTTTTGATTTTAATTTTTGGGTGGGGGTGGGGGGGGGGGGGGGGGGGGGGGTTGGGGGGCGTGGAAATGTTATTGTAATCCAAAGGGGGGCCCTGAAGAAAATCTTTGGGAACCACTGGTTTATGGTATACATCTATTTGAGTTTTACTGACACAACATGGACTTTGTTACAGATTCAAATAACACATCATAACCTCACATCCACGGCAAACTGAGGTTACATTCATATGAAGTCAAATAAGGTATTTGCACAGAAAAACCAGGAGTGTAAAGATGAAACCTCCTGAAGGCTGAATGGTAAAGGTTCTTCTGCAGTGCCAGTGAGTGGCTCGCCAGTTCTGCCATAAAGAAGGCAAAGAAAGAAAGGAAGAAGTAGAATATGAACAAACATGCAATATTCATAGATAGAAAGTGGTAGATAAATATAAAAAATCCCAAATATTAAGCAGTGTTTAGCAGGCAGTGACTGGGGAGCGGATTGAAAAGTGTTAAAATATTTGTACACAAGACTGATTAGCTCAGATATTGATTATGGATCTTTGAATTGCTTTACAACAGGAAGGACTCATCTGGGAGGATTTGGAAACTGTAAAAGCATAATATAGGAAAATGGGACCTTGTGTGGATAATGAAACAATGGAGCAGGTTAGATCATCTAAAATATGATATGAAACAATGGAGCAGGTTAGATCATCTAAAATATGATATGAAACAATGGAGCAGGTTAGATTATCTAAAATATGATATGAAACAATGGAGCAGGTTAGATCATCTAAAATATGGAAGAGAAATAGAATGAAAGTTTTATGAGGGGAGTATCTGAAAACATAAAGAAATATTTAGTGTAATAGATGTATTACAGAATAATTTAGAAAAGCAAAGAGATAAAAATTATTGTAATATTTAAATAATTACATTGATGAACAGAATTTTATTATATTTTATCTAATAAAGATATTAGATAGCACATAAGTGGTGCTGTAGATAATTACATTGTAAAAGACAGTAATGCATTATTCCTTACTAAGCTTTAAACATATTTGTTGTTTTTTACCTACCATGTACAGCAGGGTTCTATAACGTTTTCCAGGCCAAGGACCCCCAAACTGATGGTGAGATAAAGCAGGGACCCCCTAATTATATATATTGTATTAAATAGTGTTCTATCAATCTGCTCCTATAGTCACTCTATTACGGATGGAGTAATGTAACTAAAGTAATCCCTCCCTGGGAAAATTAAAGTATTTCTGATTCCTGGTTGATGGGACAGGTGTTGTGAATGAAACGGTGCCCAGCTTGATGTGTGTCGCTGAATGTGAGCATTGATGACTGAAAGACATCTTCTGCCTCCATTTATCTGTTATGCTATGTAATAGAATCAGAATCAAGTTTATTGCCAAGTAGGTTAGCACTTACAAGGAATTTGACTTGGTGTTGTTGGTGCAGACAAAAAAAACAAAACAAAACAAAATAACAAAATAAGGTAGAATATATATATATATATATATATATATATATATATATATATATATATATATATATATATATATATATATATATATATATATATATATATACACACAGAAGCTATATAATACACAGAAGCTATAATAAGAACTATATGCATCAATAATTTACTGGCCAGGGAACAATTCTTTCAATTTGGTAATGATGCAGATCATGTACAAGATTTAGCTATAAATTTGGGGCAAAATGTGCTGCTTGGCAGGTCTGCCCTCTCAGTGTGCTTGTCCAAATGTTGCCAGTATTGCAGCCCTTTAGTTATAACGGGACCCCAACATACAAATAAGCTAGTTTATTTTTTTATTGCAATAAAAAAGTATACAACTACTTAGTGCTTGATAAGATGATCCCAATCTAGGAGGAGGAATTATTAATAATTGAAATGAAGAACATTATTTTCATACAGTAAAGGTTCTGTTTTAGAAACTCCTCTAGAACCTCTGGAGATGATTTCACAAAAAAACTTGGGAGCATCCTCTTTAGAAAACTGTTAAACAACAACAAAGTGTCTTCAGTCAGAGGCTTCTCTAGATCTGGTGGAAGACAGACTGCTACAGATCCTTCCTGCCTTCAACACTGATAACATCTCATTGAAAAACTGACAATGAGTTACTATAACATTTAATTTCTCTTTAGCTGTTCAAACTATTTTGAATTGAATTAAATTAGATTAACCCTAAATTAACAGTTCAAAGGGTCTTGATTGGACTCCTGACTCTCCACAGCTTGTAGGCGGTCCTACAGCCCATTGATAGGGCTTGAATGGAGAAGTAATGCGTGATTATAGGCCCATTTCTTGGCCCCATTTCAGAAGGTGGGATACATCTCATTCTATTTTGAATAGAAAAGTGTAGTACAGGGTGTCTGTGAGGATAATAAGAAGCCCTTATCATTCATCATGGCAACAGGATGAAGTAAGAAGCTTCAAAGCAAATTTCTCACCGATAGAAATTAAAATATTAATCACCCCATCTGTAGATTGTAAAACTATATTTCACATTATAAACGATGCTGTTTATGTGTTTTTACACACAAATTATGAATGTTTCTGGATATAAAATATTAGCCTGTGTAAGAACGATATACACAAATAAAACGTGAAAAATATACAATAAGGTCTAGTTATTATTAGCGTTGCACCGATCCCAGTATCAGGCGGGGCCCCGATGGTGGTATCGGTATCAGCGAGTACCAACCAATAGGGGATCGAAATCATTTTAGGCAGCAACTTGAAGCCATGATGGTGATTATTTTACATCCCAGTAGTCTGCAGTTCTTCATAGATACACACATCAATTTCAAACAGATAGCATCCGTATGGGCCGATACTGCACAGCAAGGTATCGGGTATCTCGGCCATAAAAAACCAACACTAGTTATAATGTTTAACTTTTAGTAACTAAACTGTGTAATATTTGTTGCCCCTATTTTAAAATTACAGTTCATATGAAATATAAGAAGGTAAACCTTGTGACTTAATATGAAAAAGAGCAAAAATACAGGTTTAAATCATTTTATTTTAAAGCTACATATAAAATAGCTTAATGTGGTGTATTCAGAATATATGAAAAGCATTATAAAATAATAAAAACATTGTTTTAGTGAAGGAGTGGTGTAATTGCCATCTATGTTTCCATTTATGCCTGAAAAGCCAAAAATATATGAATAAATATTGCTTAAAATTGAAAATGTGATGCCATATCAATTATTGACCCCTTGGATAGCTGCAGTTCCTCATTCTTTCTTTAACCATATAAAAATATTACATCTCCTGCTGTATAGATATTGGCATATGTCAAAGCTTCAAATAGAACTGAACCACAGCACTATTTATCTATCAACTTCTGCTTCAAGTGCTCCATCTAGTGGTGACATGCATATAGCACATATAGCAGAAGGTTTTTATTTTGTAACAAATTTTAATAAATGTGTTACAGCATATTAATTTTAGCCTATCCTAATAGACTTTGTATATTATTTCTTCATAAGGGAATGCAATTACAAAAAACAGACAAAAAACATAAAAAACCCATCTTACATTTGTTAGATATTCTATGTATTTAATGATTAATAGTTGTGTTATCCACGTTTTATATGTTTTTTACAAGTTTTTTACTATGTTAGAATTCTCACTAGCATGTTACCCACATTCTCAATTATCTTGACATTTTAAAGCACAAACAATAATCCAGTCGAAAACATCAAATTTACATGTCATGTATATGTTTCACCTGTTTATATGTTTAAAGATGAAAATAACATTTAGCTGTTTCTTTACAGAATCTGTGTATATAATTGGATCCCTGAGATTCTCCACTGAGCGTAAAGGAAAAAAAACAAAAACAACTTTTCACTAAAACCTTAGTGTGACATAAAGAAATATGACATATGGAGGTACAACAAGTTTTTTCATCACTGTTTCTTCCACAAAGTGCTAATAATGAATGTGAACTCGCTTTTCTATCCCAACAAGAGCTTCTAATAGACATAAACAAACTTTTCTGGAGAAACTTTTCCAAAAGGCCCATCTCCTCCTTCCAATAAAGAGCAAAGTTTGTAATTTTACCACCTTTCTGTATATATATCTATATATATATAGATATATATACAGTTTGCATACAGTGTATGAGAATATGTTGATTTACATGAATTACTTTTCTACTCACCTATGATCAGTATGAATTTAGATGAGCATCTGATCATGATGATGTTACCACAGGTAGATTCTTCCTCTCATAATGTTTTCTAATGTACTCACTGATTGCATTCTGATTATTAATCTCTTTTCTGAACAACATGATGTAACATTTAGGGGCTAAGTGACAGCCAAGGATGCTGAGGCAAGAAATGAGAATGGCCACACTACATATTGCTGGTTTATTCTTCCCTTGCAAATGTATGTAAATTGGGAGGATAACAATCCATATGATTAAAAACAGCACCATGCTCAAAGATATTAATGTTGCATTTTTGTAAATGTCAGGTAGCTGTCTACCTCTGAATGCAAAAATAAAGCACACAAAGCCCCAGAAAGAGTTATAAACTACTGTAGTTGCAAAAAAATTGATAGATTCATTGGTAAAGTCACACTGGTACAATATGGTGTCAGGTAACTGCACCTTCTGAGGACTACGTGGGAGTAGGATTAACCAGGCCAGGGACACACCCACCTGCACACCGGAGATGATCACCACCACAGCTACTGGGTGGTTAAGCTTCTTAATCCTAGAGCAAATCTTTGGGTCAAAGCTGAATCCCACCATGATCTGAATGAGGTTGGCCAAAATACAGGAGATACAGAGAGAGAAAGTGATGCCAAAGAGAGGAATACCTACACAGGAATGTGCTGTTGGTTTCCCTATAAAGGTGAACGTTAGGCAGAAACTGAGAAGCAAAGAGGTGAGCTCCACAAAACACAAGCAACCTCCAATTGCCTTAACGATGGGAGTTCCATAGTTGATGCTAATGATGATAGCAATGACAATTGTAAGAACAATTGCGGAAAATCTAATCTAATTCCAGATTTAGGGATTGCTTTATTCAGAGACATTTTCTTGCAAGCTGTAAACAAACATGCATCCAGCCATCCATCCATTTTCAGACACGCTTAATCCCAAGTGGGGTGGCGAGGGGCGCTGGTGTCTATCTCCAGCTGTCTACGGGCGAGAGGCGAGGTCCACCCTGGACTAAGCACTAAGCATGGGACAAGGCAAGACGAAGTAACTGCCATGACTGGTCCTTTTTTAGGCACCTTCAAAATAAATGTACTTTGCTCATTAAAAGGGCCAAAGCAGAATACTTTTTGTCTGTCGCCACTAAAACCTCAATGATCCACAGAAATTCTGGAAAGTGATCAAACCTCTTTTAATAAAAATTCATAGACTCTTCCAACATTTGAATGTTTAGTAGTTTATGATCGAACTGAAATTTTGAGTGGTTTTAATCTGCATTTTTTTATTGTCTGGTTATCTTTTTGATTCAAAAGGAACTACCAGGGATATTTGTAAAAAAAAAATGTCCTCCTTTATGGAGATCCCATAATTTCACCTGATTTGTGTTTTTAATTGATTAACCTGTCAATTTAATATAATATGTCTCTGTGTTTAATGTGTAAACATGTTGACTCTTGGCCAGGACTCCCTTGAAAAACAGGTTTTTAATCTCAATGGTTTTTTTACCCAGTTAGATAAAGGTTAAATAATAAAATATATATATAAATGTATGTACTTTGTGTCATTCCCCTGAGGTTTGCATCATGTTTTGCTGAGATCAGGGACTGATGGCAAAAGTTTTTCCCTCAGGAAAAAAGTGGATATTGTGCTTCTATCGGTTATGCCAAGTTTTCCACATGCTGAGGAAAAGAGGGGACCCAGACCATCTCATTACCACGTGTGACTGTAGGTAGGCTATAATGTTCTGTTTCTGAAAGGCTGAGTTAACTTTATACAATATTCAAGAGGATGCCCACTCTCCCATTAAATCCAAATGAGCCCTTCAGTGTTTGAAATGGTTTGTTTATGGTTCTTTTGTGACCTGTAAAGTAATTAGTTAATGCCCTCAGAGGACAATTTGGGTAGGTCAGGAATTCAGAGAAGGTTTCATTTTTTTTTTGCTATTTGAGGAACATGGGTTTTTCATGTGGTATATACTGAATTACAAAGCCTTAGCAATGGTTTTGCAACTCTACACATAACAAATAGATGTCTATGACTGTTTTTTTATCATTGTTTGGTGATTTTCTGAACTTTAAAGCATAATAAGAGAGCTAAAGTCTTGCCTGTCTGCAGGTCAGCCAGCATGCTGAGTCAAATTGAACTTGGCTTTCTGAAAGAAATTATCAGTTGCCAGGTTAGTTTGACTAGTCTTTACTCTAAGTAACAGCATTGCTTTTTGCTGAGCCCAAAGACAAAGCTCTCGGTTTACCGATCTGCGTTCCTACCCTCATGAGCTTTGGGTCATATCCTTGATACAGGCGGCCGAAATGAGTTTTCTCTGTAGTGTGTCTGAGCTCTCCCTTTGAGATAGGGTGAGGAGCTCAGTCATTGGGGGAGGACTCAGAGTAGAGCCGCTTGTCCTCCACTACGAGAGGAGCAAGCTGAGGTGGCTCGGACATCTGGTTAGGATGCCTCCTGGAGACCCAGGACACGCGGGAGAGACTATGTTTCTCGACTGGCTGGAGAATCCCTTTGGATTCCCCTGGAAGAGCTGGCCCAAGTGGCAGGGGAGAGGGATGTCCCGGCCGACCTACTGAAGCTGCTACCCCCGCAACCCGACCCCTGGTAGGCGGAAGACGATGGATGGGTGGATGGATAAAAAAGAAGATAAATACTTTCACAGCACTGTAGATTGGTATGGTGTTGGCTTGTGGCTCACCTGCCTGACTGTTTCTTTCCTAGGCAGAGCCACCTATGAAGCTAGTTTACATTATCTTTTCTAACGTGGAACGTTTTCATGAATCAGTGCTTTTATATTCCTTCTCTGTTCTTTGGCCTCCACTGTCACTGCATGCATGCAAAATGTGCAAGCAAATATCTACTGATGGAAGATGCTCATCCAGGAGGAGCAAACCCTGACTTGATGCAATCAGCTGCGATTTCTTTTAATGATCTCAGACTGAGACATGAAAATACCATGCCTTTCAGCAAAATATGTTTTGATTCCAAAATGGTCACCTACAAAAATCTTTAGAGCCAATGAATTAAAAAAACACGGGCGGGATACATGGGTTTACCAATAACACTCTTATCATGGCTTTGGTTACACATTTGTGGCTCTGATAGTGAGCTGAGAATTTGTGAGCACACCTGAAGGAAGCCTCAATTTCCAAAAGACATTTTCCTACTTAGAGCTGCAGCATTTAAATCTAAGCGCAATCACTGCAACCTGATTGGATTGAGCTGATCAGAGAGGGGGCTTCAAGCTGGCGCGAGTACAGACAGCAGTTATATCGCAATAATTTAGAGGCATGGAATTGGGCGGATGTTGAGGGAACCAGTTTGCGAGGCATTAAAGAGGACGTTGACTAAAGCGAGCTGATATGAGCTTTTTGTGACTAATCTATGTAACTACCTTATGTACACAGGTGAAATGAAAGACACCTGGTTCCACAAACCACTGAAATCTGCAGTTTCCAATTTAAGCATGCATTCTCAATTCATGTATTGCAAACACTCAATTCCAACAAACTATTACTACTGCAAAACAAACTATGCCACAAACCAAGATGGAATAACGCTTTTTAAATTTTGAGATTTTTTTTTCTTATGGCTTGTTAGTTGTAGTCTAACACAAAATATTACTTTATTTCTTTCAAAGGAATAACTGAACTATATCCAAAATAAATATTGCATTAATTTACAATGGATTATTCAGATATAGGCCTAGATGAAAAAAAAACATTTTTAACTAGTCTTCTCTCGTGATTCCTCCATATCTGTCTAGTCAAATAAGATGGAAATGTTTCCCTGCGAGTTCAGGAGGTTTTTTCCTTTCTGTTTCCTTCTATTTTTTACATTTTAGTTTACACTTTCTAAAGCTACTAAATGTTCATAGCAGCCTTGAAAGCTCTATAATTTTATTTAATTATTCTAAGTCCTTATAGGGGTATTTATAAGCTTCAGAGCAAAACTGATGGTATATACCAGTTGGCCGTCTGGTATATTTATGAAAGTTTGTTTCTATGGAGTTGAAATACCTGCTAGATATTTACATATTTTTCGTTTAACAAATAAGGAGCTTTGTTGGTTTAGCTAAAAAGATTACTATCTATGGGATAGTAATCAATTTGGGGTAGGGTTTAAATAGTCCATGGCATTTCATTATCATAATGCACACAAAAGTTATTTTAATTTCCTGCTGTAATGGCGTGAATAACTGGTGACAGGGCATTCATTGTTAAATACTCAATGAAAAAAATATGGAACTGCTGGTTGAAATAATTTTAAGATAAAGGATGCCTGACCCTTTGAAGGGAGTGAGAAAAGAAATTCCAGGCAAGAAAAGAATCACTAATCCATCCATCCATCCATCCATCCATCCATCCATCCATCCATCCAACCATTTTCCGTCATCTTATCCAAAGGAAGGTCGAGAGGGGTGCTGGTGTCTATCTCCAGCTGTCTGTGGGCAGAGAGGCGGGGTCCACCTGGGCAGAGAGGCGGGGTCCACCTGGGCAGAGAGGCGGGGTCCACCTGGGCAGAGAGGCGGGGTCCACCCTGGGCAGGTCTCCAGTCCATCGCAGGGCAACACAGAGACAAACAACCATTCACACCTAAAGAGAATCTAGAGAAGCCAACTAACCTAACAGTCATGTTTTTTTGGGCTGTGGGAGGAAGCCGGAGTACCTGGAGAGAACCCATGCATGCTCAGGGAGAACATGCAGACTCCATGCAGAAAGACACTGGCTGGATAATTCTGAAATATTTTACATCATAATGTCCTGTAACTTTGCTTGATCATTATGTTAACATGCATTCGATTTTTATATTAAATTGTAAAGACTATGTGTTGTTTATTGGAGCTATACGAACAAACTAAACTGAATTGAAATCAACTCAATATGTTAAACACTGTTTAAGTCCTCAGAGGAACTGCATATATACTGGGAATAATTTTTCAAAGTACTATATGCACTCATAATTAGCAGCACAGCCTCTCACACAAGTAAAGTTGATCAAGATAAATTAGTAGAGTGTTTCTGGTTCCAAACTTTTGGCAGAATCTGTAAGCATAAAGATCAAAACAGCACTGACCATTTCCAAATGAATATTCTTCAGATGAACAGTCACTGCATTCATGGCAGCAGCCTCCAAGTTTCTTTGATTTCAGGATTTGTCCTGGTTGGCATTTTTTGGAGCAATTAAAAACAGAGACCTTTGAAAGACACAGTATAATTAGCATATGTTCATCAGACATTGACTTTATAAATTCCTATCTCTTCCTTACATTCCCATAATTCCTCCATTGTGGTAGATCTTCACTAAAGGAAATGTTCTTATTTGGCCAGTATTCTCCAACTTTTCTTATGTCCACACCTCCTTTGGACTCTGAGGTGTTCCAAAGCATAATATCATATCCCAAACTGGGATCCCCATTCGCATCAAAGTTGATAGTTGTGTTGTTCACAGTAATTTTGATATTGCTGATTTCTTTGAAAAGCTGCAGGGACAAATTTAAAGCCATTAATTTGTCACGGAACAGAATATCAATGTCAGAATTATGTTGTCATAAAAACCTGACTTATATCAACAACCCAGAGATTTGGTTACTGTACCTCAAAAGGTGTGAATCTGGTCCGTTCACAGCTCTGATGGTCACATTTTAGTAAGCTTCTGAGGCCCTCAGCAATAACCTGGACGGCCAGATAGATGCCATAGGATTCACCGTGGTCAATGTAGCAGTGCAAGCAGTTTGGCTTGGAAGTATTTTCCTGGCAGTTACATTCCATGTCCTCTTTGGAGTTATTTATGGAAAACAAGTAATGCCTTAAAATGGCATTTGAAGTTCCATTAAAGAGAGAGCGGACGTAATTTTGGAAACCAGGAACCTCATTCTGACTAAAGATGAAGCCAAAAACTGGACCGATCAGTTTGATGCCTTTTATCTCAGAGATCTTTGGAGAAGTAGACCAGGTGTCACTGGCAATCCAGTTCCTGGTGATATTTTGTTTAATTACTGCTTCCAGGATGATACGAACATTGGCATCTTTGGTGAACATGATGATGGCCTCAGCTGTGGACGTGGTTATCTTTTCAATCAGATCTTTTGCTGTTGAAGAGTTTTCATTGAAGTTACCAGGTAGAATCTCTACAAAATCCACACAGATATTATTCTCCTCAAAGTGTTTCTCAAGGCTGTCACTACCATACTTCCCATATTCATCATCACTTCCCACGATTACCACTGATTGCCATGTAAAATTCTTCACCAGCTCTAAATTGGCTTGTGTCTGATATTTGTCACTGGAAACAGTCCTTAGGAAGGTGGGGAACTTATATTTCATGCTGAGCAGCTCACTGGTTGATGCATAACTAATCTGTGGAGGGCAAGAAAAGGATGTAAGAACTTTACACACACCTTTTGATACAAAATATGACACTATCATGGCTTGAAGTTTATGGACCAGAATGCAGTCAGACATTAGAAAGTAGCATGGTGAATTAAAGATACTTTTAGTTGGAAAAAAAAACACATCCCCACATGTATGATGTAAAAACAAGGAAACAATTCAGGTGATTTTCTTTATACTACTCTTTTTAAAGGGAGTGAAATAATAAACTTTATATAGCAGCCAGTTTTATCCCTGAATCACGCTTAAGCGTTTTGCAATAACCATGGCAGAATTAGCAAATGGAATACTGCGGAATTATTACAGTTCAAGGGTGTACAACTTATTGCATCTAGGCTGTCCTAGATTGGCTTTATTTTCTGTTTTCTTTTGTCACAGACTTTTTTTTTCCAACTGTACAAGATACAAGATGCAATTTGAAGCTCAATCAGGGTCTATTATTTTTTAATGTTGGTTTCATTCACTCTGTAAACAAAATGTGTTTCAATATGAACATATTTAGGTTTAAAGGCATGTAGTGTGATATAATACAGATAGTGAAAGACACAGGGCCGGTGTGACAGATCAACTGGGGAGGAGATCAACTGGTGACGGCAGCTGGAAAACCGCTGATTTTTGCAGATGTGTCTGTGGGCGGGGCTTTTCAGGACCCCTCGCCTCAAACAGGAAGTAAACTGCGTGTAGACTCCAAGAACTACAAATTATCTTGTTATCTGATCGATGCGAAATACGTTGAGATCTTTAGAAGTCACCGTCAGCAAGGTATTTAATTGCATTAAGAAAACATATCGCATGTTTTAGGGTTTTCTCCAAACCCGCACACAGAGATTTGAGGAACTTGTCCTGCTGTTGTTTATCTGTTTGTTTCAGAGCCTCAGCGATGAGAGAAAGAACCGAGTAGAAAAACCACAGAAAGCTGTATGAGAAGTAAAAACAGCCAGTGCAATAAAAGATAAATGGGAACATCTAACGGTGTATTGTTCTGCATTTTTCTGTCGTCCTGTATGTCTTGTAAATTAAAACGAGCGAAAATCAAATGTTCCTTTTTTTTCTCAAAAGCGCCGACTGTTTATATGGAGGGAAACTAATCACTTACAGTCTAACTCGTTTCCAGAGGAGTTGTAAATGTCTTTAAAGTTTAAGATGTGTTGCAGGAACAAAGCAAAATAACATAACTGCTGCGGGGAAGAGTGAAATCTCTGAATTCAGTTTATATATTGTGTGAATATATGTGATATTTTGGGCATCGGGGCGAACAAATGCAGAACCTGCTGTACTAAAGCATTAAAAGAAGCAGCACAGCCTCCAGCTGACTGCAGCCAAACAATGAATAAATAAAAAAGGGAGATTTTACGGTAGATATCTGATCGAAAAAAAAGATCTGGTTATTATTTTTTATTTTAATAGCATAGCATAACCTACTGTCTAACTATATCTTAACGGGGAGGCCCCATTCTGTTCTAAGAGTAAAGAAGGAAAAAATAGTTATATCTGATATTCTGGAATTCAAACATGTTTTAAGCGAACAGCAGACTCTGAAACACTAACTGTCACCAGTTGATCTAAGACCAGCTCTTCAACAGGCAAAGCAGACACACGCAACAGGTTCATTAACGCAGGTGGGGACAGATGGAGTGTTCATATCAATAGCTCAGCAGGTACATAGACGCCTTGCAAACCAAAACAACATCGGCCGAGGGTTCGATCCCACATACACTCTTATGCCCTCCTTTTATTTTAACAGATTTTCCACAAATGGGCAAGATAGTATTATCTCCTAACTCTGACATGACAAACATTTCCTCGCAATCAACGTTTTGTGCTGAATTGCTTTTTGTCATTCTAATTGTACCAGTGAAGCAAACAATTTAGACCAATAGTAAAAAGTAGACAAAGCAATACTCTATTGCCAGTAACTTGAAAAACGCGAATGATTTAAAGTTGTTCTGCATGCAAACCTAATAATGTGGCGTCCTCAAAACAATAGAAGGGAATAAGATGACAGCTGACTGTGTGAACATGGTCACACATCATGACAGGTTCGTATTTGCGGTAAGAAAAATAATCAACAATAACAGTTAAAAACTTAAAGTAGCCTGCTACAACCCTAACTGAGGATAAGATAATAACATTCAAACATCCCAGGAGATGGAGCGTTTTACAGCCCATATTCCTCCAGATCCGCTGGATCACAAGTTAATCTTTGACACTCTGCAGATTCTGACGCTTTCAGATCCTCACGATGCGTTTATTTGATCCCCAAACTTAAATTACTCATAATATTTCACATTATCCACAGACAACAGACGTGTGTTGGATAGATATTAGGCCAGGATAAATTATAAACTTTATTCTGACCCGTTTGTTTACATTTGCGGTATTTTGATCGGGCAACCACGCAGCCAACTAATCTCACCAAACAGCTGTGCTGTGGACCCCGTCACAAATTAATCTAGTTCTTCGTTTAAGAATATCTGCATTTTTCTACAAGATAAAACATAAAGCAGTCATGGCGACTCACACCCACACCGTAGCGGTAGCTGCTAACTCTGGGATTTAAATTCTACTGTGAAAACAGAAAAAGTAAAGTTTCCGCATCAACAGGTATGTGATTCAGATTCTATTAGCTGCAATGCGCCTAAGTAAATACATTTTACCCCCTTTTTACACATGGGGCAGTAAAACCAGCTCATCAGCAGCCCATTATGGTCTCATAACTGTATATTATAAACAGACTGAACACAATAGCAATAAAAATAAAGGTGTTTGACCTGATACAGTTCATCATACGGAACAAAGTTTTGGGATCCACTAAAAAAACAACAACACCGCAGTAGAGACCTGTATTTGTGTCCACTTCAGACAGGAGAATAAAGGAAATATGAGCGCATTGAATCTAAAAAAACAACTTTTTGTCAATATTCAAAAAATAAAGTGGGAATAGTTGGAAGGATGAGAAGCCCAATTGTTCTGTTTGCAGTCAATTTTTCTTTAAAATGTGCTGCTTACACACGTGCATTCTGAATGACAGGCCTCATTAATGGATTTATTTTTACATTCAGGAATTTATAAAGTGGGCGGACTTTATCGTCCAAGCTACAGGTTTTCATTTATAATTTATCGTTCAACAGGAGAAATGACACTCCAGTGTGAGACAGACTTTTATTTGTATTTTTTCTTGTGAACGACGCTGTTCTCTGTGTGGGATTCTTTGCACTATCTGCTTTGCTGAGGATACAAGTTCTTTACCACATCGTTCTAATCCGAAAAAACAAAAAAAAAAACAAAACAGAAATTAATTCATTAGATATGTCGGTTGATTTTTTTTGGCGAACAGTTTTGTTACGTTAGGAATATTTTTTCGCCAGGCATCAACACAGCCACCTAAGCTTCAGTAACATCTGCGGTGCGCTTAGATTCTAACCAGTTAATCTCCTCCCCAGTTGATCTTTCACACCGGCGATTGCTACAGGCGAGATAGGCAATCGGTCTTTGACAGTGTGCGTCACTTCCGCAAAAGCGCAATGCATTTAGGGTAGTTAGCGCCATTTCTGTGGTGAAGAGACAGCAGCAACTAACAACAGAAAACTAACAGAGAGAAAACAGCAGATGGGGCCTTACGGTTTTTCGTATTCCCCACTTGGAAAAAAAAATACGGACCGCAGACAGAGGACTTAACAAAGAGGCGTCGGGCTGCATGGGTCGCTGCTGTAAGAAGGAAAGACATCACGTTTCATAAAATATCTCCTCATGCTCGTGTTTGCTCTCGGCATTTTCAAAAAGGTAAGTCCTTATAAATATACACTAATAGAAATCAACACGCTGAAATGGTTTGCTTATAAAGTTGCAGGAGTTAATGTAAACCTACTGAAACATGCTGTGGAAGAGAAGCGGAAAGTGATGTTTGTTTTGTTTATTTCTTTTTTAGACCGCTAAAATTTAATAAATAATGCATTCTCTGTATATAATCATTTACACAATCTGCAATACAATTTTTTTTTAAATGAATAAATATATGTAAATACACTGTACATATAAAAACACTGTACATACCCACTCGTCAGCCAACTCACTGTATTTATTTATCCTGTGCAATCTACTTAAGTATATTATAATCCTTTGTTCGTCTGTAAGCTTTTCAGTTTATTTATTTACCTCTGGCCTTACTAGTCCGATGTACTTGTGCTGTTTCGGTATAGCAAATTTCCCCACTGTGGGACACATAAGGTTATCTTAATTTATTACACATCTAATCTAATGGGCTCTGTTATTTAGGTGCTTTATATAGTGTTTGGAATAGATGTGTAAAACACTCAACCTTTCATCTAGTTTGCAGGTCAACCCGCATATGAGATGATGGAGACTGACCCAGACTGGGCTCCATCCCTGCATCTGGGCCACACTGACATCAAACCAACAGACACAGACCGCTCTTTAAGACGTGGTTATCGGGAACAGCTGAAAAAGAATGCCCTGCAAGCAACTGAAACGGGGCTCCATCGGGCTGATGAAATCCTTGAGCAACAGGATGAAGTAACACATGAGGCGACAGAGAACCCTAACCAGCAACAGACTGACACGCAGAAGGCTGCTGAAAACGTTGGCCGGCCAAACACCAAGGATGACACAGAAGGTGGTCGTCAGGAAGGACAGACAGAATGTAACCTGTGTGTGCTCAGGTGTGCAGAGATGAACCGTCTTTTGGAAGAAAACAGAGAGCTGCGGCGTGAACTTGATGAGCTGCGGATCTCTGATTGCTTCTTTGGAGACACTAATGAAAAAGTCCAGTACTATACGGGTCTACCAAACTTGGTGACCTTTATGGCTTTGTTTCATTTTCTGCTGCCTCTCATGTCTGCTCAAAATAAAATTCTCAGTCCATTTCAAATGCTTCTGTTAACCTTCATGCGTCTGAGATTGGATCTGCCCTCACAACACCTTGCGTATCTCTTCCGTGTTTCACCAAAGACAGTGTACAGAACATTCAATGAAATGGTGTCATTTTTATATGCAAATCTAAAGCGTGCAATTGTGTGGCCAGATAGAGACACTTTGCACAAAATTATGCCTCATCCGTTTGTGGATGCCTTTGGACATAGAGTCACAGTGATTAGTGACTGTTTTGAAATTTTCACAGAGAAACCAGCTAATAAATGAATGCCAGATCAAGTACTGTTTCAACTTTCTTCTTCTTTTTTATTCTTCTTTTCACACAAATAGAATTTTGCTTTTTTTAAAGTTACTTTTGAAAAATAACAGCAAAACAAATATAAGTTTCACCATCACTTCAAATATTAACAATGTTTCTGAGGTTGTAAAAATGTGTGTACAATAAAGAGTGGATTTGAAATTTGAAACAAGTGTTGTTATTATCTTTTCAATCAAGCAGAGAATTTATGAAAATGCAATACAAAATCTCAAATACATAAGTAATGCAGAACAGTGCAAAGCTTCAAATGTTTTACTTTGTCTTCCTCCCTCGTATATAGCAGATTGCTCTTTAGATTAAATTAGACTATTTTCATTTTCCCTGGACTTGTTTTCACTGTGGTCTTCCGTAGAGATATGACCTAACAGGTGATATCTGTGAAGAAGACTGCAGATCCCAGTGAAAACAGGCCTGGGTAAAGTGAACAGCAAATACAGTGTGCAACTTATCAATGTGCAAAAATTCTGACAAGTTTTTCCGTTCAGTCTGATGAGCAGCACAAACTACTCTAATAACTGCAGCTATCTGTGCAACTGCCCACAACATCTGCCTTGTCACTGTAATAATAATATATAATATCGTTCCCTAGCAGCTTTAGAAAGTTTGTCTGGGTAGGGTATCCGTTCAGTTTTCTTGTTCTTTTCCATTTAACTGATAATCCTCGCTGCTGGCTTGCAGCGCTCTCCTCTTGTTTTCTGCTGTTTTGTTTTTCTTCCGCTCACCACAAAAATGGCGCTAGGGGGCGTGTCAGCCACGTGGCTGACAAAGACCGATTGCCTAGGGCGACAAATGTGTTGGGGGCGCCCTCTAGCGTCGCTCTTAGGCTTACTTCCCATTAATCATAGAATTAGAAAATAAAAAGCGAATTAAACCGGTTATGAAGCGTCCGTCAGTTTGACTTAACCTTACGTATATATAAATAGCAAAATATGAACAAATAAATATACCACCGTTTTTTTATTTATTTTTTCACATTTAAGAGAAAATCGAAAAAGATTCTGATCACTTTCCAAGCGCCCTCCAACCCGGAAGTCGTGACGTCAATCACTGCAGCATGTACACCAATATTTTGGAATGAAATTGTAAGCAAACGTGCTTGCTTAACTTTGCTCGCGGTCGGGCCCGTCTTAATCATCCACTCAGAGTATCACTGGTAAGCGCACACAGACTTTGTAGCTTGTCCGGTCAGTTAAAAATATTAATTGTGAAATCCGTGTTGTAATCGGAAGCATACAAGCTAGTTAGCTTGAAAAGTAAATAAAGTTTCAGACGTGCTGCGTGATGATGTGTTCAGATTGGCTCAGTAAAACGACAATTAGGTTATCATGATGCGTTCAAGTGTAACGTAAAGAAAACGGGAAATTTTGTTTTTGGCGAGAAACATGAGTAATACAGTTGTATATTGCTCTATATATAATTAAACTACTGATGCCAACATTTATAAAAAATTACATTTAATTTAAAATACAATTATTTAATTGTTAAATATTTTCCTAATCACTAAAAACATGATGAAAAGTGACAGTAGACAATACATTAACCAACAATTGTGAAAATATATTCTAGTTAGTTTTATGTCATTTCGAAGTGGCCTATTACATTAGCCATGTTTATTGAAGGCTAGAAACCTTTTTGTTATTCTCACTTGTAATAAGCAATAGAAGCAATACCAGTTCTGTTAAAAAAATTTTGTTGCATCGTCTTTCCACCAAATAACAGAAAAGTATTGATAGTGGTATCGATAAAGACTCGGATCGATAAGGAGTATCGATAAAGGTATCGATATCAATAAATATTAACGATCCCCATCCCTAATGTTGACATCATTTTTTTCTCAGTATATATGCAGCAGAATTATGTGCTATATTATTAGCTTGAGAATGGGTAGAAGATACTAATATAAATAAAATATTTTGTAGTGATTATCTGCATTGAGTATTCAAAAGGGATGTACAAATAATCATCAAAATATATGAAGTTATGGCTGTTCATCATAGAATATGTGAACAAAAAAAACAACAACAACTTCAAACTTTTAATTTTGTAATGGTATTCATAAAAGCACTTTTGTTTGTAGAGGGTTAATCCTTTCTTTAATCACTAATCAATGTCAGAAATCAGGCTAAATATACCTGATATATTTTACTTAGAGGAAAATTTTGTTTATCTCATTTCTATTTATGTTCAAATGATTTAATTGAACTGGAGCAGAAAATTTAATTTAATGTTTATCAATTACTTTTTTATGTAGTCCTTGGTTGAAGAATTTCTTAAATTTATTATTTTTTATTGTTATTTGGTAATTTCTGAAATTGATTTATTTAATATTTGTTTAATGTGTATTAAATTTGTTAGTTTTTTAGTTATACTTTACCTAAGTGTCCTTACAGATGGTTAAAAGTGTTTTTGCACAGTCCTAACTTTGAGTGTGTAATAAATTATTTAAAATAATAAAAAAGAAAAGGTACTGAAACCTATTCTGGTATTTGTCTATGCATCACTCCATGCTAAGTTACAGTTTTTTTCTGAATGCTTAAACAAAACCTTGATTCTTATAGCACAATTTCTAAAACTATTAATACTTATAGCAAATCCACTCACTGAGTTCACAAAACTAAAAGAACAAACACTGCTTTGCACTCAATTAGCGATTTTGTAACACACACTTTGCACAACTGTAGGCACAATCCACCGCACAGCACTCTTTGTGGAACTGTAAACACAACACAATGAAGCACTAAACAGATGCTGAAAACAGTACTGGTATTTCGCACGGCAAAGGGGGGGGGGGGGTGCGCACGCACAAAACTCGATCTCGCCTAGGGCAACCAAAGGGCTAGAACCGGCCCTGGAAAGACAAACCTGGGTGACTGATGGTAAAGCTAGTATCCTTGCAACAGCTATGGAGACCTCCGAGTACCTCTCACCAATTACCGCCTTTGTCTCGGGTTCAGGCAAGGAGGAATTGATGTACGCAGGTATGAGACACCTCTGAGGGTCTGACTGGTTCTTCAGCAGCTGCAGAGCGGCTCTAATGGCCAAGCTGACGTCTCCACAAGTATCATAGATGTCATATCCGAGGGTGAGGTTTGGCAGCAGTCTCGGTGTACGTCGGTTTATTTCTTCGATGGCGTAGATCATCACTTGGGAGTGCAGAAACGTTTGACTAGTAAACCTGTAAATGAAAGCATTAAATAAACAGTGCATTTTCTATTTATTTGCTGTTTTATTTTCATGTAAAGCATTCTTACTTTTTGCAGGTGATTGTAGCACGGTCTTCTGTTCTGTTGGTTTGCTGGTGAATGGGAATAAGACCCCCAATCATAATGTCCCCAGGAAGGTATGCATGAAGAAAATCATTTTCAGAGCAAGAGTGAAATACAGCTAATAAATTTAGAAATAACCTTAAGAGAAACATGGCTGTTACAGTTTATCCATATGTTTGCACTTTGTATTCAGCTCCCTGTAGTGTGAACTGGTTTCCTGGAAAACTTCTCAAATAAGGTTTCCTCACCACAGTTGTCAATCATTTACATTTTCAGACTGATTCTCACCAACATCTCTCGAATAACTGACACGAAAATGGTGAGGCAATTTGAATCCTGCTAAAAATCCCACAAAGAGGGATTCATTTCTGACTGCGTCTGATCTCCACCGGAGTTCAGCAGATCAATAAAGGTTTATGTCTTTTACTAGTTGATAATCCAAGTCCAAAAAGTAACAAGCAGGTACACAGATCAGTTTCAGTCTCTTGTATTTCCAGCTCAAAAACAAAGACTGATGGTTAATCACCTCTTTATGTACAATGAAGGAAAATCAGGGAAAGTTTATGAACTTTCTGGACCTGGATTATCCTCCTCTGTTCTCTTTCCATTTTCCCCTGAAGCAGTGGCCTCTGACTTCTCTGTTCTGTAGTTTTACATTCAGTCCATGAGAGGGCAGCATGATTCATATAAATCAACCTTCGTGTCATTAACTCTCCTATTAATGAAAATGTTTTTGATTAAATAAATACTGTTTTGAAACCATACTTTAGGCCCTCTAAATATATAATAATAATATATAATCTATATTATTAAAGACATTTCATCCCAGCGCTGCGTGTCCCGTGACATCATCAATGACCCCTCAGCCCCCCCACCATGGACTGTTCTCCCTGCTGCCCTCAGGGAAGAGGCTTCCCAGCATTCAATGCAGGACCAGCAGGTTCTGCAGCAGCTTCTTCCCCACCGCCATCACACTGATTAATGTTTAGTAAAATGGGTTATTATATTGTATTTTATTATAATTATTATTTTTTATCATTATATATATAAAAATGAAAATGTTAGAACTGTAAATTTACAGTCATATGTTTATATTACTGTTTTTATATAGATTTTTTACAATTTTTCAAGGCTGCACTTAAAAAAAAGAAATGAAATTGTGCAGAGAGCTGTTCCAAACGAAAATTCTTCTTGTTTTACAGTAGTGTAAACAAAATGGCAAATAAATGTGTCTAAGTGTAATAAAACAGAATCTTTCACGACCAGCTGAACATGCAGGATTTATGCTGAAAGTATTTCTGTAGGCCACCTGTGGTTGAGAAACTAGGACCCTGCAGGGATCAAATGAGTCTTTGGACTTGGCTGACTTCCAACATGCCATCCAGCAGAACATTGTAAAGAACGTCACTTCACTGTCAGCTCATTTCATCATGTGGCTCTTTGTGTTAGCTAAGAATTTGAGAACTATTTACTGATTAATACTAGGTTTGCTTCAGCAAAAAAACGAAAAATGTGAACAATTCTGCACAAATGATCCTTAATTAAACTAAAAGAGTTTTTATAAAATTAAAAAGCACCAAAACTTTGTCCTTTTGACATGTCATTGAGCAGCTTATTGCACTAATATTTAATCCTTTCAAATGTGAAATACTAAAACACTAACAACCAGGACATATAAGCTGAGTTTGTTGGGTGTTTCTTAATAGTAGCAAAAAAAAGAGGATTTTATCATAACTTTCATTCTTAACTTTATGATCCTCTTCAGATGAACTTTAAACATGTGATCGTTGGACTTAAGGGACACGCTTCATACATGTCATTCTAACATGAGTAAGCTTTGATTAACACCGTTACCGTGGAGATCTGGCTGTGACTTCCAGCGCTTTGTGCTGAAAATTTCCCCTAATCTCTCGTCTACTGCTGCCGTTCATATATTTCTGTCCAGGACTTCCCCTCCATTGATCTCTGTCCACCATCTCCTCAACTCCCTGGAAGTGCTGAAAAAAATATCTCAGCAACATGATGCTGCCACCACCGTGCTTCATCTATGGGTTGGTTTTATATGGTTTTCATTACCTAATAATTTTCTTCTTCAAAGTTTTCAATAAACTGCATTATTAACGTTTCCTGATAACCGATTGTCTCTCCTCAGCAGTGGATGGATCTGTGCTCTCTGATTAATGCTCTATTGAGAGCTTAGGTGGATGATTAAGTCTCACTTAGATTTAAATCTTCTTTTCACTTTGGGGAAAGAGTTTGAACTGTGCTCTGTGACATCTTCAAAGCTTATGGATATTAATTTGAAATATAATCTTTCTTTAAAGCTCTGCAGTCCTGACCCATCAGTCCATTCCTTAGTGCTCACTTTTTATTTGTTCACTAATGTTCTATAATAAACTGGATTTCCTCTCTCACTGAAATTAGTCTGAGTAAACACAGATGGACTCATTTATTTATTAATTTCATATCTAAAGTAAGTTGGTAGTAATTTATTTTAATTTTGAATATGGGAATAAAGTGCTAAGAAGCTTAAAAACGTAATTTTCTTTGCAGTGATTCAGTGAGTCTTTCTCCAGCCAAACATATCCAGGTAAAATACTCTGAAGTTTGTCCAAAGGGGGTTACTAAGCACTTTGTAAAATAATCACCTATATTTTAATAAAATTAAAGATTATCATGGATTTAAAATGCAGATTTGATTTATTTCTTATAATGAGATGTATCAGCCCTCACTTAATAATGTACAGGGTCTTGATTGGACCCCTGACTCTCCGCCTTGTGGGCAGAGGTGGAGCAGCCCATAAATGAGGGGGGCTCTGCTCCCATCCAGCTGAAGGAGCAACATGGTGTCTCTAATGGTGGTGGTCTTTGGTATCTTAGCGGCGGGATCTCAGGGCTCTGCACCACGGCGGTATGACCAGTCCAAGGACTTAACGCCCATCCACATCTCTTCTTCAAAAACGCAGGACGCAAAACGCTTCCAGGAGGTCCGAAGGAGCGACGAGAGAAGCGTGCAGCTGCGTCAGGGCGCGCGCACAGGTGCAGACTCCTACCTGAGGACCGGGGGACGGAGAGATGACGCAGGTGGGTGTCCTCCTTCAACATGGAGGGGCAGCGTTCCTCCATGGGGCCACAGAACAAAAGAAAAGCAAACAACAAACGCGCCGAAAGTAAAGAAGAAATATTAAAATTGGTCCAAATCAGTTACAATCTAATTCTGTCAGCACGTATAACCATAAGAAATGTATTTATTATACCACAAAAACTTGAATAAAAAATGTTAATTCTCAAAATAATGTTAGTGGGTGATGATGATCTGCTAAAGACATAATTAGTTTTGCTCTTAAAAATAAGATAATTAGATATTATGCACTTGAAGTTCTTTAATACATTCAACTCATTTTAAATGTAATTCATATTAAACTTAGAATGCTTAAATGACTTCAAGAAAAATTGACTTGCTTATATGTCATATTTCACTATAACAGGGGCCAGGACCAGTTCTACAGGCGCTGGCCCCTGTTGGCGCCGTTGGCCCCTGTTGGCACCTGTTGGCCCCTGTTGGCGCCTGTTGGCCCCTGTGTCTGTCGATATGCGCTCAGTCTGAATTTACACATCCACTGACATTTTAGTTAAAACTGACAGAACATCAACTTGTATTCATGTAGAATTAATTTCCACTCAGTTCAGCATTGATTTTAATTTATTATTGAGTCTTAACATGTAGAAAATTCCACTATTTGATGCTGCTTCAGTCTTTTACACTAGTTGGCTTTTCTTCAGTGCATATCCTTCCAATAAGTCCTGGTTTTATGGCTCTAAGCTCAGTCTTCCTAAAGCTCCACCATCTGGCTGCTTGCAGCCGACTGGAGATTCTCCAGCAACTATCAGAAACAGGACAGGCACTGGACCTCCCCTAAACAAATAAATTATACTTTTTACAACAAGTTTTGTTGTTGCTGCTTTTTTTTTTTCCTTTTCAGATTTTTATGTGAGTTAATTAATCTCTGCTATTCTGGAGTCTTTTTTTAAGGTTGTACCCAATGCAATAACTCTAAGAAAAAGGAAAAGTAACTGACCAATTAAGTAAGAAAAAGCTGTCAAAAATTTTGTGTTTTTTTATTTGTTATTATCATCTTAAATCTGTGGGAGGAAGAAAGTCAACTTTTGTTTTTTTACATTGAAATCCTGGCCATTTTGAATATTTTTCTACATTTTGAAATTTAATATTTAATACATAATAAATCTATACATCGAAAGATATAACCAACTATTGCCAGATGCTTGTCTACCCATTTTGATATGCCTTATTACTTTTTCTTTGCTGTATAGTCTGTTGATCTGTTGTCAGTGATGAAAAATACGATGATTGTGTGCGGATTAATTATTTGGTCATCCAAGAAATGAAGAAAATTAAGAGAATATACCAGCATGACAAAGGTTAAAGAAAGACAAATACATTGTAACACTATTTCTCTCTCTTCTGTCACACCGTAAAATGTAAAACCTCTCATTTTTGCAAAGGAATTAAAATATTTTTTTCATTTACAGCATCAAGAACTAACTGCAAAAATCGTCCAATTGACCTGGTTTTCATCATAGACAGCTCTCGCAGTGTGCGCCCTGCTGAGTTTGAAAAGGCTAAGGCATTCCTGCAGAACATGGTGGACAGCTTGGTCATAGGCAGAGACGCCACTCGTGTCGGCCTGGTTAATTATGCCAGCACAGTCAAGATCGAGTTTCTCCTCAACACCTACTTTGACAAGTCTTCGGTGAAGCAGGCACTTGGGAAGGTTGAGCCCCTGGCTTCAGGTACCATGACTGGCATGGCCATCAAGACCGCCATGGAAAAAGCCTTCACCAAGGAGGCCGGGGCCCGCTCCGCTTCCACCAACATCGCTAAGGTGGCGATTATAGTGACGGACGGGAGGCCCCAGGACAGGGTGGAGGAGGTGTCGGCTGTAGCCCGATCAGCTGGGATAGAGATCTATGCAGTGGGAGTCGACAGAGCCGATATGGCTTCCCTGCAGCTTATGGCCAGCCAACCACATGATGACCATGTCTTCTATGTGGAAACCTATGGCGTGATCGAGAAGCTCACATCCAAATTTAGGGAAACCTTGTGTGGTAAGGATGATGATAATGGGAGTGCAGATATTGATGATAACGGACTAGGCCCAAATGGCAGGAAAGACCATAATAACAATAAAGGGAACAACGGTATGTCAGATCGGTTCTATTCTAAATACCTGTGAGCATACGGGCAGCATCTTAAAAGGAATCTTCATTTTAAAGCTATTTGTACTCTTCTTTAGTTATAAGTATGAAAGTAACCACTAATATGCCACTTGTTTTAAGTAAATCTTAAAAGATGTCCAGAACCTGTGAAAAAACTGTTGTATTAATGCGGTTAGCATTAAACATGCATAAAATATTCCAAACTAACAATACTTAAAGAAAAGAAGATTCAAATTCTGGCCACATTCTTTAAAATGTTTGAAACCTCTTAAGATGTTGTCTGTTTTGTTCACAGAAATGTGCCGCTGCTGTAATTTATGCTGCAAGCCATAAAACGCCTTTAAAAAAAAGCTACTGTTTCCATAAGAGCTTAAAAAAAAATGCATTGAAACATTTCAGATTTATTTTGCTAAATTTTTCTAAGAAGTCTAAATTTCCATTAGTCACTCATATCAACACAAGCGACCCGAGTCGCATCTTTCTTTAAAAGCTCCTTTAAAATACATTTTATTGGAGAATTTGTTTCCTCAAGCTGTTTATGATGTAAACAAAAACAGGCTCAAATTATTTTGACATTTTTCCAAGTTTTTGGAAGGACTCCTCCAGATTTGATCTAACCAACCAATGAAGCTGATTTCATAAAAGCCTATAATGGATTGGCTTAGATTAGCAATAACTAACTTTAATATGAATAACTTAGAGCTAAAGCTTGGTGTTGAAAATAAAAACACGCACAAAAAATTTAAAAACTAATTTGAAAATGTTTACTGTTAAGTATGAAAAAAATCACACCAACTCAGCAGGTTATACCGGCAAAATCCTACTTTATTACTAAAAATAGAACTCGTATCCTAAAAAAAAATACTGCAAACTTTGAAAAGGAGAGAGTGAACAGAACACCAGTCTTCCATAAATGGTCGTTTTTTCCCATTACCATTGTTTTAAAACATATATTACTGAAATATTTCAGCTAAAGAATGTTTGTATTTTTCATCAATTTGGCTTTTTAGCAACTTTTAGCTTATTGTTAATCAACAAGTCATCCAAACCAGTCTTTTTACAGGTTATCACTGATATCCACAGTTTTTTGTTATAGTTGCTCAAAATAGTTAGGTGCTTTGCAATCACATCTTTTCATTTTTGGTGTAATTGTGTCTTATTGTTCTCATTTAATGGCTATGAAGTAGCCTTTTAAAGTTAAAACTTGTGTAGCTAAGCTAAGCGGTAGCTTCTAGGCATGCTCTATGATCCTGTCACCTTTTTCAAACTGTCCAAGTTCTATTTTAAGCTCATGCATGCTTGCAATAGGTCGCTTTGTGATGCGTAAGGTTTGTCCTTAAAGTTCTCTCCATTTGACTTTAAACAACAATGACTCTTTTAGCTTTAATCAAAATTATCACCATTTACATGGATTGCTTCTGTAATAAAACAAATTTTACTAAATTCTCAAAATGTCATCTATGACATCTAAAAATGTTTGTACCAACTTTTAATCTCTCGATCTCTGAATACATTCAATTCCTAGAAAGGCTCACCAAAGATCTGTTACTAGAATAGCTCGAAATCTCAGAAATTAGACAAAAACACAGATTTCATCAGATTATCTTTCTCCACAGCCAAGATTAGAGAGAGTTCATCTGTTTCAACAGTTTATGCTTTTGGATAACTGTTTGGAGTAATAAGGTTGGAGTATTTCAGAGAAAATTATCAATTATTTAAATAAATAAAATGACTGTATTTATGTGTCATCATCCAGCTTGAATCCGTCAGACTAGCGATCTGTGGAATTGGGTATCAGTCATACAACGTTCCAGATATTAAGCCTACTAGTGATTGCATTTGCTACTAACAGAGAAAAGCTTGCTGTTAAACATCCAAACCTTCCAAAGCTGCATGTTCTTAAATAGCACCACTATTTAATATTTACCCTTTCTGCACAAATAATAGCAACTGGTGAGAAATAACATCAACGTATTTCTCTAGAGTTGAATTACAGAAATGATACAAGCTTATTGCATGTGCCAGATTAATTAATAATTCACAGACTAACCAAATAACACAGATTGTTCTGTGATTTTAGTAGATATAAGCCAATCAGAAACTGAAGGGTTTCCCTTTAGGTTTGGATCCATGTGCTCAAGGACACAACTGTCAGCATATTTGTGTCAACAATGGCAACTCGTACAGATGCAAGTGTCGCTCAGGCTTCGTCTTGAATCCAGACAAGAAAACCTGCTCACGTAAGGATAAAAAACAACAAAATTTTTTTAGTATTTCATTCTTCTTTTTTTTAATCTAATCTTGCCCAACATTTGTTGGAGATTAAGCAAGTCTTATAGATGTTTGGATAATTTATTTAAATATATTTATCAAAGGATTGTACTCAAGCTATTAAATTTATGCAGGTCATGACATGATATCTAAGTAGTAGTAAAGAAGTTATTACATAAATGACAACTTTTCTTAAACAGTTTATATTTTAGTTTGCTTCAAGGTTTTTCTGCATTGTCTTTTTGAAAAACAAACTGTAGGTTGCAGAATTGTCAATTCTAACCGCAAAATTCTGTGAATAAAATTTCATGCATGTTTTCTTCATGGTTTGTGATAATTCCAGATGCAAAGTTTCAAGTGGCATAAAAAAAAGTCTGTCAGTGGTGTAGGATTAAACCACAAGTTTACAGCTTCTGCAGAATCAAACAAGTCTTTGTTAATCTTCTGCCAGAACAATGTTTCAGCCTGATGTGTTGCTCTGTTTAGGTGCAGACGCTTGCAGCCAGGGACACGACTGCCAGCACGTTTGTGTTAACAGTGGTGACTCGTACATGTGCCAGTGTCAAAATGGATACGTGTTGAACCCGGACAAGAAAACATGCTCACGTAAGAACATAAATCTCTTATTGGATTATAATCTCCAGCTGTCGTGACTGAACGAGTTTTTAGGTTTAAATGTAAAGGTTATCAAAGTCTCCTTTTGCTCACAAGTCAAAGGAGTTTTAAGTTCTTACGTATGTTAGACAGAGCCAAGTGGTTTAACAAATTAAAGGTGTAGTGGAGGATTTTTCGCAAATTTTTGAAATGACCCGCCCTCTCCACTTAAAAAAAATGCACATGCACAACCATGTACCTGCTCCCAAGAAGGAGAGCATGCACAAGCACTTTCTCCTCATGCATGCTTAAAAAAAAAAAAAAAGCTATTTGCAAGCTTCCTTTCCAAAAGAAGGTTTGGAATTTTTCCACTATGTCAGACTCCCATCTGTTAAGTGAAAATTGGGACGAGGTCGTAGGACGGCCTTACGTAAGCATATCACCAGAATGATTGACAATTAGGAGGACCACTTATTTTGATGATCCACCTGGAAAAACAACATCCTCCACTATACCTTTAAAGAGTAAAAATAAAAACTGTTAACAAGCAAATAATGACATTTTATGCATAGGATACCTGTAATTAGATTTTATGGGCTTTAAAGGAATAGTACACCCAAAACATGATTAGCCTTCATTTTCTACTCACCCCCATGCTGAACAACACTCTGGAGTACTTTTTTGATATCTCAAATGCATCTGGAGATCTGGGAGGCTTCTTGCTGTCTGCTGACATTCAAATAATGGAGGTCTATGGCGCCCGAGACAGAAAGGTCCGTTTTTTTTTTTTTTTTTTTTATGTGTTTTGGGGGAGGAGCATGTAGGACCGCCTAACGTAAACATATCTCCACAATGATTCACAATTATTTACACAATCCACCATATTAGGGAAACCTTGTGTGGTAAGAATGATGCTGGACTATTCTGAGTTTGAAGGAGCATCTGTGTCATGATTTTATCTAAGGCTCGGACCCACATGCAGTGAAACCAAACAGAGAGACACGGAAGAAAAGTTTGACTGATTTTATTGAAGATGTTTAGCTCGGTGCAGAGTTTCCCTGAACTCCGCTCAGCCGGAACTGGAAGGCGAGGGGAAGACAGACTGTTAGTTCAGGCTCAGTGGGAAATTTGATTCGTTGATCTTGAAGGAGAGGATCTGATTGTTGACTCATGTTTCCAGAGAAGTGAAGGAACCATGACTCCAATCTGTGTGTTGGTTTTCCAGTGTATGTCTGATTCGGTGGAGGGTGGAACAGGGTTTACCCAGAACTCGGACGGTGAAGATGAACAGAGACGCTGATTGCCACTCAGATTTCCTGCTGTACTTGAACGGGTCGTGGTGAAGATGATTCCCTTGCTCAGAGAATAATTTCAACGTCCTCAAAAAGGAGACTGGATCCAAACCTCCTGTTTTAATCCCCGGCTCAGTTTAAGACTCAGTTGATCCCTCCTGGGAAAGGAGGTCCGAAAAGGTCCAGTTTGCAGGACGACTTCCTGCCGAGAGGCAAAGACAAAAACAAAGTTAAAACTCAGGGAGACAAGAACTGAGTCTTACTCAGAGAAAACTCAGCTTGGCTAGAGTACCAAAATCTGGCAAACACTCTGGCGTCGAGGTAGTGGCAATCAGCAGCTTAAGAGCACTCCGTTAATGAGGTAACCGTCAGCAGGTGTGTGAGGAGGCAAACCGGAACCAGGCGCCTCCTGTTGGTGGAAGGAAGACAAACACAAAAACAAACACACAGACTGGAGTCCTGACAATCTGAGCATAAATCTGTTTTTCAAGGTTGTGTTGAAAGCGTAGTCCTTTCATCCTGAAGCTGTTCTTTAGGTTATAGAAGGACAACTTTATTACTGTATTTTTGTGCCTTTGAAGGTTAGGGTTTCCAACCTTCCCTTGAAAAATTGAGTGGTTCTATATTTAGAAATAGAAGTACCAGTCCCATATTTAGTGGAAAAGGAACGCACTTTATCCCGTATTACTGTCAGAGTAAAAAATAGCTAATGGAAAATGAAGAACGAGGGCACGTTAGATACAAATCGTACGGTAAACTTGTTCCCGGGCCCTGTCCTGCGTTGTGACCAATGAGCTGACAACAGATAAAAAAACATTTATTTGATTTAAGTGTGATATTTTTCAACATATTTTGAATTAAAAACAGTTGCAGGCCAATAGTTTTTTTTATGCTTAAAAAATATGTATTGCACAAGCTTCAGCCACTGCCTACAGCCTAAGCTGTAGTCTGTGCCTTTAATCTGTTATCGTCTATGTTTCAACCACAGAATCGCCAAGATGAGGATTGGATATTGTGTGAAAAAAGTGGGATAAAATATCATAAAAACAGAAGCTAACTATACTTAGCAATATACAATATATGTTGGTTTACATAAAGTGACTGTTGTGGTAAGAGCATGTTTTTGAAAATGGATCCTATACATGCATTATATGTTATTTTAATGCTATTATCTAATTTGCATGGGATGGGAAGTGATCTTTTTTAATGTAGTCTTGTAGCGGAGCGTCTTGGTGCAACTTTTAGCGGCGGAGCGAATTAGCAAACATCCTCCTGAGCGGGGAGCAGGACTTGCGCGGCACTCGGCTCCGTTCACCTGCTCTGCTTAGAAGTGCCTGGAGATAATGTGTTGTGAATTGGCGCTATATAAATAAACTGAATTGAACTAGTTTGTATTGAAATGAAATGAATTGAACTGAAGGGGGGTCAAATATCAGCATACTCTGATGTTTGAACTTTTCTTTTCAGGTTCTGATGCATGTGCTCAGGGACACGACTGCCAACACATATGTGTCAACAGTGGAAGCTCGTACGTCTGCAAGTGTCGGTTGGGTTATTTGCTCAACACAGACAGGAAAACATGCTCACGTAAGAAAAGGAACTTTGAGAGCCTCTATAACTGATCCAGCATCTATTTGGGAGTTTTTACATTTTTATTTATTTAAAACAACAACATGTACAATGTCAGAAATCTGTACTGCTTTTAGTATTAATGCTAGCCACTTAGAACAATGAATAACTGACATGGAACAGGAACACAGCTTTCACTCCTAAAACACGAAGGGTTTGATATTCAAAAGCTTTGCATCTCAATAAACATGTATAAACAAGGTAGCATGTGCAAAGATGATCCACATCCAGCTGTAAATTCACTCCACAGAGGAGTTATTTGTGTCATAAAAGAAGATAGAGATTTTCTGTCCATATAAACATATCTGGGCTGATCTCAGGAGTTGGTAAACATAAATAAAGCTATTTAGAGCGTAATTGTGCTGAAAATATGACGATAGCTGCTTCATGGGCCAGAGTCACTTGAAAGTTGGGTCTTTGAGGAACTTTTCCAGGTTTTAGGATTCATATTTAATCTGTTATTTTTTATTTTTATCTTATAATCTTTTGAAGAATTTGATATGCTTATATGTAAATTGCAACTATTATTCAATATTATGACTTTTTTTAAATAATTCTTATAATTATTAACTTTATCTTTATTGCTTAGAACTTCATCTTTCTCCTAAACTGTCAGTAGCACAAACTATTTACTTATGTAATTATATTAAATTGAGTAGCACATCTTATCCACATGCAATCTTTGTAGATCTCCTGCACCACGCTCGCCTGAGTATTTCCTGTGTAATTCTTTTTTTTTTTGAGCATTTTGTTTTGTTAAAAGCTCCTTATTTGGAATCATTGCATATTAGATGCAAAGACAACAAAACCAGCCACCAATGTTTGTTCCTGCTCTACCATCTGCTCTTGTTTCTTCTAAATTTCCTAAATGTGCGAGGCACCTTTATAATCACGTGAAAGCTACCAACTCGATATCTACTGATTTGCAAGGTAAATGTAATATAAAGGCTCCTTCCGTGACTCTCTAACACAATGGGATGCCAGTGCTGCTCTGTGAAAACATTTTCATGCTCCCAGCATCAAAACTTCCTCTCTGTTTGAGTGAAGTAGCAGCATGACACACATTGACTGAAACGATAAGATCATATCTTCTTTATTTAACCACTCAGGCCCAGGTGCACTTAGGAGCAAATTCTGCCTGAAATAACATGTGAATTAAAGCAAGTCCAGCTCACAAACTATAAATTGGAAATACAATTGTTTGCATTTCTGTGACAGAAAGGCATTGAGGAATATTTTTCAGGTTGAACCACTATTTTAAATGTCTGATTTAAAGGTGATTAAACAAAGAAAAAAAAGAAAAATATTTAGCCTCGCCAAATTTGTTTCCAAAATAAACACCATGAAAGCCCATTTGAAACTCTGGATGAACCTCAGACTTTATAGATCCACATCTCGACTACAACTCAAGCAAATTTGGACTGAATAATTTAGAGCATGTTTTTTCCACAAAGGTTTTAGTGGGCAGTGCACTTGGCAGAAATTTGATTTTGGCACAAGTATTTGTGAAAAAATTATTTTGAAACTTGTTTTAAAAATTTTAATGCCTCATTTGAAAGGCATGGGGATCAAACACCATGCGACTGTGTTTTGGCCTTTTCTATAAATAGATAAAAATGAGCAGGTGTCAGTTGGGCCCTGTACTGGGCCGGTCGGGTTTAGGAGGTTAAAGGCTCAACATGGATACTGAGGAAGTCCAAAAAATCAGTAGTAAGAATGATTATTTTTCGTCCGACGAAATTACATTTTCTGGTCTTTATATCTACTTTTTTCTACAATGGAAATGTTCCATTGTAAAAAATCTTAACATCCTATTTCAAGATGAATTTCTGTGACTTTTTCCTTCAGTTTTTTATGAAACGAAGTGGTTCAGACATTCCCAGGTTATGCCATAGATTGAACATAAATTGAAAACTAAATCATGTTTGGGACAGAGTAAACTGACTCTGTGTCATCCTCCAGGTTCGGATGCATGTGCCCAGGGACACGACTGCCAGCACATTTGTATCAACAACGCTGATTCTTACAACTGCATGTGTCGAGAAGGATATATACTAAATTCAGACCAGAAAACATGTTCACGTAAGGATACTGTATGGAAAATATCTTCCAATCTTGGGTAATTTATGACCATTCGAAGCTACGCATTTCCTGAATCAACAGTCTGAAAGAAGTTTCCCTGAGGCTGTTTGGATTTACATTAGGAAGTTCAATCTGGGAAATCCCATCTGTCAATTTAAATAGAAATTTGTTAAAGAAATTAATATACACTAGTGTGAGCTTGAATCATAAAGAAAAGGACCACTGTGTTGGTTCTTTGGTTAAAAACATCAATTAAAACAGGCACCTTTCAGATGGATTTCTCTAACAGTTCTGTAAATATAAACAAAAGAGGGAACTAGAAATGAATATTGTTAATAACAATGAGGAGATTTGTGAAAAAGGGTTAAAGATCACCCACAGTCCAGGTTGGAAGGAATTTCACTGAAAGTTAAGAATGAATTTCTTCAAAACACCTTTCAGGATTGGAAAATATGACAGAAATGCTACAAATGTGTGCTGGAGGATCGTAGCCTGGGGATCAAACTCAAATTTTTAATGCCCTACTGATTCCTTTCTGTCCAGGACTTCAGAGAATCATTAAAAAAATATTTAAGTTCACTTAAACACTGGATCCACTGCATTTGTCAGAAGTGAGTCAGAACTTAGGACCCAATATTCAAGGTGAGACAGACAGTGGGAAGATTCAAAACGTTTATTAAAACGGAGAGGGGGGGGGGGTTTACTGAGGCCATGCTCAGTAGAAGAGAGGCAGAACAAGGCATGATAACAGGAAAACTACGGTACTTTAAAACTCACTCCCTCCACTGAGGCAAGAACAGGAACAGGACACACCCAGTGACAGGCCAGCTGACAGCTCTGCTAGGCCCGGGACAACACAGTCTTTTGGGCCCCCCCTCTGAGATGACTGATAATCTGTAACCGGGCAGAGTTAGGCAGCTGAGTGAAATGAGCAACTAGGTCAGCTATCAGGGTGGTGATCATGACAGGAAGCTAAGTTACCACGGATTCTACTTCTAGTAGCAATGACAGTGATAACTCTATCCTGGCTTAAGCGCCTGCCTCTCACCCTTCAACAATGGCGAAAAAGATTGAAGAATGTGTATAAAGATAAACTTCATGTAAAAAATTAACATCTTTCTGAGTGTATGGACTCCAGCTATTTCCCACTTTGAACCGCCACACGGATTAAGATGCTACGGGTTATAAAAAGCTGTCAGCCCCTTTTTATGTCTCTCTCCTTCAATGGAAAACACTGGATATGTCTACATACCTTCATATGAGCCCAGGACGACCTCAAGAAGAAAAGTCAATCTCTGAAATGGATTTAAGTGTTTGCTAAGCCCCCGCCACTTTTCTTTTCTCTTTTCTTTTTTATTGTGCTATGGAAGTGCATGTATAAATATTAGTGCTGTCAATCGATTAAATTTTTTTAATCGCGATTAATCGCATCAATCCCTAAGTTAACTCGCGATTAATCGCATTTTAATCGCAATTTTTTTTTCTGATTGAAAATCATTTAAATACTCTCGATGACATACAAAAAATACATACAGGCTAGGTTTGTGCCAATGTTCTTTTTTTTTAAATGAAAACAGGTCACAGACAATGATTTATGCCATAGAAACATATGGCAAGAAGATGGGGAGGCATGTAGCAAAAAATATCAAATATGTAGCCAAAAAAAGGCCCTGAAAACAGGCTGATGTAAAAGACAGTCTTTACAGTTAATACAGTCTTTTGAACAAAGACAAGCATTTTACCCTACTGCTACAAAATGTAGTAGAGTTAATATTAGATGTTAATTAACCAAGATAATAATGAACAATTTTCAATCAATACATCAAAATCAATAGACCAACATCACTAGATGGAGGTAGTCTATGAAAGTTACTTTTCAGCCTCTTAACAAAAATGAGAACACACACACACACACCCACCCACACACACACACACCCACCCACACACACACAGACACACACGATACTGACCTGTGGCGTACAAAGACAGCAAGAGTTCCGTAGCAGATTCCATTTCACCTCAGTAATCTGTTTCCTCAGCGTATTTCAGGTTGCTACTAGTTACCAGACACTCAACTTGTTTGTTGGTGGTGGGGCTTAAAGAAAAGGCACTAGCGCTACCCAGTGTATGAGCGTCTTTTTTCCTTGAGGAGCTCCGCTCTCGAAGCCTATGAGAAATGCATACACTGGGGGGAAATAGCCCCGCCTTCCCGCAGGCTGCAGCGGGATGTACTTGGAAAATTGTACCAAAAAACCACATAGCGTTAATCTCACGTTAAAAAAATGATCGCCATTAAAATGGCCTCGCGTTAACGCGATAATAACGCAATAATTTTGACAGCACTAATAAATATATATATATATATATATATATATATATATATAGACTTAGACTTAGACTTGACTTTATTAATCCCTTGGGATTACTCCCTTCGGGAAATTGTATTTCCAGTAGCAGGAAAAATTGCACATACAAGAAAATAGAGGATGTTTATATATATATATATATATATATATATATATATATATATATATATATATATATATATATATATATATATATATATATATATATATATAAAATGTTAGGTCATTGGCATTGTTAGTGACATGTTGCATTTGTTTGGATACAGTTTTAAATTGATTAATGTTATGTGTCTTCATATCCTATTTAAGGTGGACCTCAACGAGTAAGCATAAGTGCTAAATGGTTTAATTTAAAATCTTTTTTTGAAATATTACTAATCATTCTCTCCAACAAAAATCAATTCACACTTAATCATCGCTGTTATGTGTAATCTAAACCACACTCCTTTAAATAACACTTTTGACTTCATCTAACATTGAATTGTGATCCTTATATTAATAAGTGTTCTGCCTGTGTGACGTGTCCTGCATCAGATAGTGAAAGGCTCCCTCTGTTGGACTCTCATGTGTTTTTATTGTTTCAGAGGAAATGAGGAGTGAAATAACAGAAGATGCCTGCATGTGTGAAGCACAGATTGTTTTCCAGAGAAAGGTGCAGTCGGCCATTCAGGAGCTCACAACTAAACATATCCTTTCTAGAATTCACAGGAGTTTACTATTTAAAGCAACTTTTTCCTAAGTTTCGATTATATTATATTTTGCATTAAAGTAGCACTTCTTTACAGTGAATCTAAGAATTTCCTTGACTGTTTGCTCACTCGCTGAACTTTCAGACAAAGTGACGGACATTGAAGCTGAATTTCAGCGTTGAGAACAAAGATGGAGGAAAAACGTCGGCACTTTTATTACAGTCAGGATTCCATAAAAGTAGTAAATAATTATATTTCTTCATGATGATGTAAAAAAAAAATCAGCTTAGTGCTTCTTATTAATACAAACTGGTGCTGTTTTTCCTTTATACCTCTATTGACAGGAACTCTAGCATTATTACACGTTAAATACGTCACCTAAAGAATATTGTAAGTGTTTATCACTGCTTATATAATCAAATTAAAAGTTATATAATTCAGCTTGTTTGCCAAAAGCTGTTTTTTTTTTTGCTGCTTGATTAAATTGTTCAGGGAGTTCAAGATTTGGACAAGCTTTTTTTTCTAGCTTTTAATGATGGATTATTTTAAGCTAAAGGTTGTAAGATTTTGTCACTTCTGCTGAACAAACACTTGTTTGTTTCATTTTCTGTCTGTTTTTTTATTTGCATGTCCTATTTTGGTGCTTTTTGAGATTAAAAAACATTAGTCATCACATGTTTTTAATATAAATGGCTTAAAAAATAAATGTTTATGAATCAACGTTTACTATGCGTCTGTCTTCAGTCTGATTAAAACTCTATATCAATAACAGCTAAAATGTTTTTATTCATACTATTTTATAGAATAGATGAAGTTATTATTCACATAGAACTTTTCCATATTGAGGCACATTCCAAGTAAAATACTTGATCTTATTTGCTAGGATTAAAATGATAGACAAACAAAGCAGCAAAAGTGGATTTTATTGTTTACATTTAACAACCAGAAAATTCTTAAAAGCATTCGAATTCAGTTTCTATATCTTTTATTCCTCCATGATTAAATAAAAGGCAGCCAACTGCCCTCATGTGTTACTTAACTAGTAAATATAGTCTAAAGATTGCGTGATTTAAGCTCAGTTTAAATCCAGTAAATCCATCACAAAGATCAAGGAACACAGCAGGCAGATGTGGGAAATATAAAGTCATTTAAAGCAACGTTATGTTATAAAATTGCAGAAGTTGTTGACTCTATTAAAAGGGAGTGGTCTAAACTGTTTGTGCTCTCCTCATATCCTTCATCATGAAGAAGTGACTAAGAACGCGACAGTCAGGTCATTTTGAGAACTCAGCAAACATCCAGGCAGATGGAAGCACAAAATACTATGTGTGACAGACACTCAACACACAAGTTAGTGACAGGCGCTGGTGGTGGCAGCATCATACTATGGGAATCATTTCCCTCAAGAGTGACTGGGAAAATAGACTCAACTATAAAAATAAACACATGTAATCCTGACAAAAAAAGCAAGAAGAAGCAAATGAGAATGGGTTATTTACCTTCCAGCTAGAGAAAAACCCTACAGAAAATCATACAGTCATAATTATACCTGAAGAGTTTTGTGCTCTAATCAATGTCCACGCCTACATTAGTAAAGTTAGAGCCTGTGTTGCCGGGTAAAGACACCCTCTGTAATGTCTGGGTTAGCTTGTGCTTGTTTTCAGAGTGTAAAACTTCAATATCTAGCTGCGTACAGCTCTTAGAGACATACAACAAAAACACTTACCTCTGGTATCATTGCATAGGATGGCAGCTGTACAAAAATTAATACATCCACAACTCAATATAAAATTCATTTCAAAAATAAAAAAATATTTGTATTTTTTTATTTTCCTTTCACCACTATATGTAGGCCTAACAAATAAAAGCACCAACATGACATTAAAAACTGGGTCTGTAAGATCAGGAAAAAGCCTAGTTTTTATGGACAGTGTAAATTGTTACGTGTTATATGTTTGTTTTTGTTTTTTTTACATAATACTAAGATGTATTTATTCTTTGTTTCTTCTTTATCAGTAAGAAATAGCATGGCAAAATGTCTTTCTAATGTAATACTGCAGTTGTTCTGTTTATTGAAATGTAATGTTCTGGAGCAGGGGTCACCATAGTGGTGCCCGCGGGCACCAAGGGGCCCTCAAGGACCACATGGGGTGTCCTCACAATTTCTGAATGACTCACAATTGGACTAAGTTTGAAATGTTGAACTGCTACTCCTATTTTTTATTATCTATAGAGCATTTTATCATATCAATCATTTAGAACATTTAAGCATTTACAGGGATTTCAAAATGACAATATCTAAAAGCAAATCAGAAATGAAAAGAAATATTGGAAATATGTTTATTATCTTTGTTAAAGATAGGCTCTGTGTGTTTGCACCTTGCAGCTCTTTCTCTTTGGTTCTTTTTTCTAAAAAGATCAGTTGGGAAAAACTCTTTAAATAACACCTCCTCACTTATATGTATTAAATAACCAGGAGACATGACAACAGATTCTGATAGAAATTATAATCTCACTCAGATCAGAGAAGTTGCTCAGAGTTACAGAAGGCAGCTGCACCCCACCTGGCTCACCCCTATGGAAGTGGCCTGGACAGTTAAAGAGTCATTTTATACGTCTCCAGTCTGCCACATCGTCACATTTTACATCCAACGTGTCAGCAGATGAGGAGACATCCATGGCTCCAGCCTTATCAAAATATTAAACATTGTTCTCATTCCATTCCCAAATCTACAGAATGAAGATTATAACTGTATACAGCCAGACAGAGGAACTGTGTTAATTAAACATCCGTTCTGACGCGCAACAGGCAGCTAATATTAAGGTGTAATAAACTCACACATCATCAGTGATAATTATCCTAACGTCTATAGAGTTTAGTTGAAAGCTGATCCCATCCTTTGACACGACAGAAGCCTTCAGTCTTAAAAAGGTTGGTGACCCGGTTCTGGAGTTTTACTTCTAACTTTAAACAATTGAAATGGTGTAATTTATTTTTCTTTTCTTTTTTGCCAATCAAACTTTATAGTTTTGATCTGATGATAAAACTAGAAACAAAAATGCATTAAAAAATCCTCTTTGTTTTTTGTTTCCTGAAACGGAAAATAAAATTACAATAATTTTTCTAATTTTCCTTTTCACTTTTTGACAATGAAAAAGAAAAACGCTTTGAATTTCAATTTTCTTTTTTGCATTTTAAAACAAAAACAAATCGCCATTTTTTTATTTATCCCCGATATTTCTTTCTTTTATTTATTTATCGTTCTTTATCTGTTTTTTTTTTTTGTTTGTTTGTTTGTTTGTTTGTTTGTTTTTTAAGTAAAAATCAAATTAAATGGCATTTCAATGAGCTTGCCGCTGAAATATTACAAGACAAAACTACAACTACCAGAGGCACCAAGCACTTCCGGTTTACGGTTACCATGGAGACTCATGGAAGCTAAAGCCTTTGCAGTTCACCATTAAAAGAAGGAGAACTTGTTCTGTGAAACATTTAGATCGCTTCAGCCATCTTTATTCGCCTAATGGCGCCGATGGAGATTTAGAAACACAGGATTTAAAATATAGAAAAGTTTATTCTTTTGTTTTCAGGTCATCTTCGATAGCCGTGCTAAGCTAACGGTTTAGGCTAAGCTTTCAAAGCCACGCGACAAACGTTAGCTTGTTTTAAAGGGTTTTATTTCCTCTGATATCTTTGTTTATATGTTAGATGCGTCTTTATTTTTCTATAAATCACCATGTTCATCTACCTCAGCAAGAAGGTGAGCATTTCTGACCTTAACGAGTCGTTTCAATCCATGTTTGGGGGAAATAATGTGGGTTTTCCGTGTTGTTTAGATCGCTATTCCTAACAACATCCAGCTGAGATGCGTCTCCTGGAACAAACAGCAGGGATTCATCTCCTGTGGAGGAGAAGAAGGTCTGCTGAGGGTGTTAAAGCTGGAGACACAGACAGGCAAGCAGAAGTTTACATCCTGATTATTAAAACAATCCAATGCTGCTGTGTTTCTATGTACTGTTTTACCTGTTAATTATATCTATGGACCTATATCTATATCTATCATCTCAAGGGGCTGACCCTGAAATAAACAAGAATAAAAAGCTGGTTTTGTTTTTGTTTTCTAAGCTTTTCCTCCCATTTCTTAATAGAGTTGGAAAAATCACAGAAAAGTTGGGGCTTAAAATCAGAAAGGAAGAACATTTCTAACAATACGAAAGTATTTTAGGTTCAAAGATTATAAAGAAACAGTTATTTAGGAAATATCATAAACACCATGCTGTTGTCAAGCGGAGGAAAAGCTTTGCTTGAATTTTGTGCATTAAAAAGTTGATCTTCCTCGCCAGTTTACAGAAGATGATGTTTGCAACCTACAAATAAACAGAAGAAAAATACACATCATGAAGCTAAAGGAACCAACCAATTAAAATAGGGATAAAAATGTTTGGTCATAAATTATCCAAAGCTGTGAACATTTCTGGTCTGTGATATGAAAGGTAAACGTCTTAAACAACTGCAGTTCTATTAGATAATGAGGGTTAAAAAAAAGTGATAACCTTTTAAGACCCACATAGATCTACAGCTCTGATAGAAATATGTAAACTGGGCTCTCAGTCCTGCATTCCACCTGTCTGACCTCTAATATGTAAGAAAACCAAGTCAAGACATTTCAGCAGCAAGGCAGTTTAAATTGCTTTACATGATAAAAATATCCGAACAAATGTGCAGTAGAATCATTAAAACATCAAACTAATACACAGAAAAACATCAGAATCATAAAAATCATTAAAAACACAGATTGAAAGCCAAAGAGTTTGAAAATGAACAGAAATAACCTGAAAACACCCTACTTACTCTAAAAATATGTGGTAGCTGTATTAAGCGGAAGTTTATAGATGATACAGGACAGAATTTCACTTTATACAAAATGTAGAAAATACTGAGAAGGTATGAATACATTTACACTTTAAATATATCAAAAATAAAGTTGACATGATAGCCTCAGACCTCCTTTATAAACCTGTTGTAATGGTTGTAAGGATTAATGTGCTTTTTGCATCAGTGTATTTCCTGCCTCCTAAACTGTTACTAAACATTAGTGTGACTGAGATTAAAGGGCAGCTAAAACAAAAGGCATCACAGTTTGAAATAAATCTGCTGAAACTTTAACAGGTTTAGCTCGGGCCCCTCAGGGTACCGTCGCTATAAGCAGAGGTGGTACCACCAGGCCTGCAGCTGTGGCGTAGATGATGAACGCAGTAGAGAGCAGATCAGAAATGCTGTTTGAAAATAGCAGAATATCTATATTGAAAGGAGAGATTGATTGAATATAGTCAGTTGCAGATAATATATCCTCTAGTAATATAATAGAGCAGAATCCACCTTTACTGTCACATAAGTTCTCATGGATTTGAATTAAAGTGGTTTAAGAGTTACAACTTAGAGATTACATTTTGTAATCTTGTGATTATAGAAACAAAAGTGTATTGAATTCTTGAACCGCTGAAATATTTGCAAATTGCTTCGTTTTCCTAATGCTGTGCAACTCACAACAGAGAACTGATCAATTAATAAATGTTTTTCTGTTCAGATGACTCTAGACTGAAAGGTCTCGCTGCACCAAGCAACCTGTCCATGAATCAGACTTTAGAAGGACACAGCGGTGAGTGTTATCAGAGAACTGGATCATTAAATGAATGTGATGGAAAACAAAATAAATACTCCCTTACAAACATTTATAGGTTCATTTTTCCAGGTGTGGCTCTGTTAGAGTCTAGCCTCTTTCAAGACATTAAATCTAATATATCTCATAAAAGATGCTTTCTTTCATTCATTCAAGTTGTTTTTATACTTTCTGTTCTAATATTTTAGCTTTTCCCTGAATAGGAACGTTTTTCTGTGTTTATGTTTTGCTTCCTGATCCCTTTTGTTGTTGGTTGAGCATTTAGTATCGCATCATTTATTCTGTTGGATGTTAACTGATTACACTTAACAATTTCATATACGGAAAAATCACAGCACATTCATTCCTTTGATTTTATGAGAATTTGTGCTCAGAAGTGATTTGATGAATTAGCTGTGATTGAAAGATGTGGCGCTTAAAAAGTTCATCCATCTGTTTGGTCTAATTCGTATTTAAATAGGGACTAATCTCCATGTAACGCATAAAGGAAAAAACATTTTAAGGTTTAACAGAATTTATTCCAATCAAATATAACAGAGAAACTGATTATGAGCAAATCATCTGAGAAACTTTTCCTATACCTGAAGTTTAGTTCTCCTCCATCAGCTGAAGGAAAGAGACCAACTAACCGGGTTTTCACCCCCTTATATACTTTAACCGCACCTCCTTAGGCTCCATCAGCCCCCCCCCCCCCCCCCCCCCCCCCCACCCAGCCCCCCCCCCCCCCCCCCCCCCCCCCAATGGCAAGGACTGCAGCTTCCTGGTCTTCACCCCACCATCACATGATGTCTATATAAGCAAACAGAAAAACAGAGCAGCTTACGTCTAACAGTATAAAGCTCATCTCTAATACATCTGAGGATAAAAAGGTTTCTATTGGAGCTTCGCTTCTTTCAGCATCTTTGCTAAATCAGATCAATCTTTCTCTTTGGTTCAATCAATTAAATATATTTGGGATTCAATGTATAATTGTTTTATCTTGAATGTTTTGTTTATGTTTTTTAACCTCATACCCCCTGCATCCCCCAAACATATGAGGAGTCACATGGAGATCATTTGCGCTGCAATTAAAGATTATATTGCAAATCAATTAATCTGTCGATAAAATAATCGGATAGCCAAAGGCCCCTTAAAGAACATTTTTTACGAAATTAAAACAGGTGAAACCAAAACTTTTCCACTTGAGAAGTTCTGCATAGAGACTCTTGACAAACCTTTTTTTTTTATCTTAAATGCAAAATGTTTATATATTTTTTTTTTACAAACTTGGCATAATTGCTGCTCTAAGTGGCTCTGTCCACTAAAGGCGTGTTTTAGACTCTCCACACTTCAGTTAACATTTAATGGCTTACTAAATGATTTGATTATTTCAATAATCAATCAGATAAATAGTTTCAGCTTTAGAGATAATCTTCATTCTTCATCCAGGAGCCGTTCAGGTAGTGACCTGGAATGAACAGTATGAGAAACTGACAACCAGTGACCAGAATGGACTCATCATTGTGTGGATGCTGTACAAAGGTGAGGAAAGCAGCTAGTCTGAGGTCTAATCTAGCTTTGTAATGAAGTCATCATGTTTAGTTGAACATGTGTGTTCATAGGTGCGTGGTACGAGGAGATGATCAACAACAGGAACAAATCAGTGGTGAGGAGCATGAGCTGGAACGCTGATGGCCAGAAGATCTGCATTGTTTATGAAGATGGAGCCGTCATCGTTGGATCAGTAGACGGTACAGTTACCTTTAGAGAGAACAGCATTAGAGCTGTCAGAGCCACCTTTTATAATTGATTTTCATTAATTAATGATATTTTTTTATTAATGGAAACCAACATGTTCGGCACTAATCTTTCACTGTGTTTGCAGGCAACCGAATTTGGGGGAAGGAGCTGAAGGGGAGTCAGCTCGCTCACGTTGCTTGGTCACCTGACAGTAAAATCCTTCTGTTTGGCATGGCCAACGGCGAAGTTCACATTTATGACAATCAAGGAAACTTTATAGTGAGTGTTTCATGAAATCAGGCCCCTCTGAACTCAACAACCTTCAGGTTTTTATGTTGTCATGAAAAAACTTCAATAAATAACATCTGTTACTATCTTTTAAATGACATGTGACATTTTGAAATGTTTTTCATTATAAACCTGCTGATTAGATTCATAGTGAACCTTTTGTTCGCTGGAAATGTCTCTAAATGTTTGCATGCTGTGACCTTCAGGTGAAAATGACCATCAGCTGTCTCAGCGGGGCAACCGGAGCTGTGAGCATCGCTGGAATCCACTGGTATGCAGGAGCCGGGGGTTACGTGGAGCCAGACTGTCCGTGCCTCGCCATCTGTTTCGACAACGGATGCTGTCAGATCATGCGCTACGAGAACGATGAGCGTGAGCAACGGAAAACCGCTTCATTTCCGTCATTACTTGGTTTACGATGAAAAGCAGCCAGCTGACTCTGCGTAATCTTCCTGCAGAGCCGGTGTACTTTGACACGCTGATGAATGTGATCAGCATCCAGTGGAACCACTGCGGCAGCGTGCTGGCGGTGGCAGGTTCCCTCAGAGCTGCAAATATGGAGAAAGAACTCAACGTGGTTCAGTTCTACACACCCTTTGGTGAGGTGAGTTTTTTAAGGATGTTTTCATTACTTCAATTTACAGTCAGCAGTATTATCATTCAAAAAACACATTTATTTGCACACTGTCTTTGGTGGTTGCTTGTTTGCAGCATCTTAGGACTCTGAAAGTCCCTGGGAAGCACATGTCTGGGATCTCATGGGAGGGTGGAGGCCTGCGAATCGCCCTGGCTGTGGACTCTTACATCTACTTTGCCAACATAAGACCAGATTATAAAGTAAAAACAGATGCTTTAATTATACTGCCAGATGTTTTTGGTTCCATCTCTAGTTATTTTTAAGACTTGTCCTTGTGTCCCACCAGTGGGGCTACTGCTGTAGCACGGTGGTGTATGCCTACACAAAGCCAGAGCAGCAGGAGTACTGTGTCGTTTTCTGGGACACCAAAAACAATGAGAAGTTTGTAAAAAATGTCAAGAGCTTGATGTCTATCACTACCTGTGGAGACTTCTGCATCCTGGCCAGCAAGGCAGATGAAATGCAGCCTCAGGTAATAAAGAAATAAGATATTAGCTTTACTAATGCTTTATAAGCCCATTCAGCTTCACTGAACTATTTAATGTTAAGAAATTGAAACAGAATCTTTTTTTTATGATATACAGGATGATCTGGGGTTTGAAACTAGGGGACCTGCGAGGGTAATGCTAAATTTTAAAATCTGCCAAATAATTGTGTTTTCTTGGTATAAAATTCCTAAATTGACCTTCTGTGTATTTTACAGTTTATCCTGATGCTCTGCAATTCCATTGGCACTCCTCTGGACTCCAAATACATTGATATTGGTTAGTTATGATCATTTTCCCCAGTATGAAAAAATGTGCTTTGCAAATGCATGACTGAAAAATTAAAAATAAAAATTAGGAATATTTTGAAATTAGATCTTAATTATAATAAAAATATGTTGCTGAATATCCTCAGTGATAAGGAAAAGATCGTGTATTAGAAGCATAGCAGGGAATCTCTGAGCTCCTGGAGAGTCTGAGTGAAACCTGGTGGCATCAGATGGACAGAGACGCTTTGTCCAAAAGGTCCTATTGGATTCTGGTCACAGGACAGGGTTTCCACACGTCATTAAAAATCATCAAATTATGATTCATTTAAATTAATTAGCATTAAAATCATTAAATGTGATTATAGTGGCATTTAAAATGCTTTATTTTAAAAAAAAAAAGTTTATACAAACAATTTCGTCAGATATATCAGATATTCGTGTGTTTGCGTGGAAAAGAAGCTCGAGGCGGAGAAAAAGCTAGAGATTGGGAAAAATGCAAATTTCAACAAAAGTGGCTGGAAAACGAGGAATTCGGGACACGGCTGCATCCTGTCGACGGTAGAGATTACCAAGGATTTGGCTGTGTTTTATATATATATGTGTGTGTGTGTGTGTGTGTGTGTGTGTGTGTGTGTGTGTGTGTGTGTGTGTGTGTGTGTGTGTGTGTGTGTGTGTGTGTGTGTGTGTGTGAGAATCATGGGTACAATTGGTAGGATTAAAATTATTTCTAAGAGCATTAAAAATCGTTAACTTAAAGTTAGTCATTCCTGTATAAACCCTGCAGGAACCTGAAGGTTAGTCAGTGTTATCAGTTCCTTTATGTTCCAGGGACACGCTGAACTCAGGCCAAATATTACCATGAAATCTCACAAATATAGACCTTTTCTTTTTAGATTTGTTTTGCTAGCTCTTCGTTATGAGATAGAAGGAAAAGGATATATGGTGTCCAGATTGTTTTACAGAATGAATGGGCTGCTAATCATCTGTATCCTGTTCCCTTCATTGGACACCTAGAACCCCATTTTGTTTCACTATCAGTAAAAGTCAGTGATTTCCCATCAAGAGGCTAAAGTTACAGCCTGATCTGCTAAATAGGTTATGTTCAGTTAGATGTCTACCTGCCAGTTTAGCCACAGATTCCAATAAAGAATTGGTCTGGACTTTAACTGGGACAGTTTGATGCTACATCTACTGGAAGGTGAAACTAGACTCGTGGGTTTCTTTCATCTTCTTCCTTTCCTCTTACCATTCTTCCATAAATCTCAGGATGACTGCTCTCTTCCCATTTTTAAATGATGGAATAAACATTCATCTATGAAGATGGCATTCTGATTGAAACCTCTCCATGTGTCTGATGTAGTCCATGGTTTTACTGATGCTGTTTGTCCACATGTTCTCTAACAAAGCTGAGTTCTTATACTGAGATCAATCAAACAGAAATGGCCTTCATTGGGGATTTGATTGTGATTGATTTTACTTTCTGTTATCATCCTCCTTGCAATTGTTCATTTAATAAAATCCCCATAAAACACATTTTATATACCTGAATATGGAAGAAAAAAAATCGAGAGGCATTAGTTCTTATCCATGGCAACGCAGCCCTCTGTACTGATGTGTTTGATTAACATCATCCATAATTTAGTAGCTCAGATTAAAGGGCATAAAACTTGTATTGATCCTGTGCTCTTTATCTATAATTCAAGCTATTTAGACACATAATGTGGAAAAGAATATGTAACATTTACCACAAATAAATGTCTTTCCAAGCTGCATACAGACGTTGTTCTCTCTCTCTGGTTAGATCCGCTGTTTGTTACCATGACGAGGACACACGTCATCGCTGCATCCAAAGAGGCCTTCTATTTGTGGCAGTACAGAGTGGCAAAGAAGCTGACTGCCCTGGAGATCAACCAGGTGACCAGAACCAGGAAGGGCGGCAGGGAGAGGTGAGCCCAGACACGTCTGTAGCATTTACACCCATGAGCTGTTTTCATAAAACCCACCTGAGGATTCAAACAAACGTAGCACTGAAGAGTAGAGTCACAGCAGTGTTACATTCTGCTTTACTGGCTCATCATTACAGTGTAAAGAGTTGGCCCCTGAGTGCAATGAAAAGGATTCATTCATTCAGGAAATGCCACTCAGGGTCCAGACAGTATGGGTGTGTTTCAATGCTCTGCCAGTACTGGCAGCACAGCGGCACCGAAGATCACACCCGCTGAACCACAGATGCTTGTCTGTTGTTTTTTCCTTCTCTCTCATGTGCCCAGTTTCCTCTCTCTGCAGGTTCTATCACATAGACAGCAGTCCATCCGGAGCCAGCGATGAGGGCTCCGATTACTCTAAAGCCTTCGCAGTAAGATATAGAAGCTTGTCCTCCTGTAATTGAAAAACTTTGAATAGAAGTTTCAGTTCCTCAGAGTACTTACATTATACAAAAAGGATTTCAAAATAAAAGCTTCCCTTATATGTCAAGATGCCAGAAAGAAATTAAAGGGATTTTAATTATGTAGTTAGCATGGTAGGGCAAATAAGAAAGATATAACTGCGAAGTAGGAGGTATTTTACTTTTCTTTTGCGTTTTTACAGACAACTCGAGATCCTATCTGCTGCATTACAGCAACAGATGAAGCTCTGGTGGTGGTGGGTACCTTTCTAAATAAGACCTCATCACTCCATTTAACTTGCTAGAGTGCCGTGCTGTTGGTTTACTTGTTTTTTCTCTGATTTACGTTGATAAACGGCATCTTTAAGGCAGCGTTTGTGGTTACAGGCTCGTGAGTGCGGCATCATCCACAAATACAGCCTTCCAAATGTCACCCTCATCCAGAAGTATTCCTCGAACAACCGAGCCCATTATCTGTCTATAAACTGTAACTCCAGGTAGTGACTGGCCTTTATGTGTTTTTATGACCATGTCAGAGAAATGTTGCATTTCGGATTAAAATTCCCATTATTCATGATCTTCTTCAGTCGCCTGGCCATCATTGACATCTCAGGCTTGCTGACTCTGTTGGAATTGGAAGTTCGTTCTGCAACAGATGAAGAGACAGGAAACAAAGCAGCAGGAGATCTGTCCAAGTTTGAGCGTAAAGATGTCTGGGACATGAAGTGGGCAAATGACAATCCAGATTTGTTTGCTACGATGGAGAAGACCAGGATGTATGTGTTCAGGAACCTTGATCCAGAGGTGAGTTTTCAGGAGTGATCTGAGCGCTGATGAAGGATACGCCTGTGTGATTCCTTCTCTTGATCTGTATTAAACAGGAACCCATTCAAACATCTGGATACATCTGCAACTTTGAGGATTTGGAAATCAAATCGGTTTTACTCGATGAAATTATGAAGGTAAACCTTCAAGATTGTGATGGTTTAAAATCCACTTTTAATTCTTTTAAAGTTTGATGGCATATATTAACTTCAGTTGAGGTCATATGTTTATTTTCTTCTTATTTGTGTGAATTTAAGTATAATGATTATAAAAACACATTCCTTTCCAAACAATTTAACACTTAAATTAAAACTCTGGAACATTAAAGTTCCCATCCATCCAGCTTGATGAGGTCATCAGATGTTTCTCTGCAGGATCCAGAGCGGCCAAACAAAGACAACCTCATCAATTTTGAAATCCGCTCCCTGAGAGACAGCCGAGCTCTTATTGAGAAAGTGGGCATTAAAGACGCTTCGCAGTTCATCAAGGACAATCCTCACCCAAGACTCTGGTAAGTTCCTTTTACCATGGAGGCAGGGTTTCAGAGCAGATAACAAGTACAAATAGATTTTTTTGGGGGGGCAGAGAAGTAGATGAACGCTTGAATCTGGGTTCTGTACAGAGAAAAGATTGTCTAGCATTAATGTAAACAGAAAAATCCTGATCATACTAAGCCTTTTAACGTTCCTTTACCTTTCCAAAAGAAAGTTCTGGCTCCCATCTACAAACAGGGATATGTTAGCATAGAATGACCATGAAGACTATCAGAGATTTCTCCCAGTGTGATCTCTGGCCTAGGTGTCAGTTCTTACAGGATCCCTCAAAACTTGGCTTTAACAACAAAACCGATCTTTCAAATTTATCAGTCCATATCTGTAATTTAATAGCAAAAAGCTTCATCATCAGCTAGTGGGTTATTCCATCAAAGAGTCATTTCACAAAGTTTTGATTCCTTTTAACTTGGACTCAAACTTTATGATGTGATTTGTTGGTGCAATTTGGATAAATGATGAGGAAACAGAATTGAATCTGATTCCAAACGCTTCATGTCATTCAGCCATGATCTTTGATAATCTGTTTCACTGTGAACGCTGCAGGCACCTGCTGGCTGAGGCAGCCCTACAGAAACTGGATCTGAAGACGGCCGAGGAGGCTTTCGTCCGCTGCAAAGACTATCCGGGTATTCAGTTTGTCAAGCGTCTGGCCAACCTGCAGAGCGAGCCCATGAAGCAAGCCGATGTGGCAGCTTACTTTGGCAAATTTGAGGAAGCTGAAAGCATGTATCTGCAGATGGATAGAAGGTAGAAATGATTGACTTTCTCTCAGTCTCTTAGGGTTTGGATGGTAATTGATTGGTGATTGTGGCTGTCTCTAAAGGGACCTCGCCATTAATCTAAGGATCAAGCTAGGAGACTGGTTTAAGGTTCAGCAGCTACTTAAAAGTGGTTCTGGGGACTGTGATGATGCTCTGCTCCAACAGGCCTATAACGGAATCGGAGACTACTACGCTGACAGACAGAAGTGGTAATTATTTTCAGACATGATCATTCTCTGTTTGCTGTATTTCTATTTGTTACATAGAAGCAATTACTAAAAGCCTTCTACAGTGAAAATTTACCTCCAAACCTCTTTAATTTTAAATCAGTTGTGTTAAGGCATGTGGGTAATTTGATTGTATTGATTTTCATGTTCAAAAACTTAGGAATACATTTAAAAAACTTTTGACCTATTAAGCAAAGAGTAATAGCACCATCATCTGAATCCAAAACCTGAGACAGATACAGTCAAGGTGTAGATTTGTGGATTTTTTCACTATAGGTGTGGCAGTCAGCAGACCTATTGTCTAGGTTCAGTAGATAGAAGGTCACCAAACCTTAATGAACTCTCATTCCTAAAACACTCCAATTCTGGTAGCATGTAGACAGATGTTGACTCAGTGCAGACCAGCATTATTACCAGTGTTGTACTGATACCAGTATGGGGCGGGGCCCCGATCCAGCACTAAAATGGTGGAATCGGCATCAGTGAGTACCAACCAATAGGGCATCGATACCATTTTGAGAGCCAAAAGTTTCTTCAACTGTTGTCCCCCATTCCAGGTAGGCAATAAAAAGTTCTACTGGATTCACTTTGTTTTAGTCTTTTTCCTGCTTCACAAAGGAAGGCAGCAGCTTGACATGAAGCCATGATGGTGATTATTTTACATCCCAGTAGTCTGCAGTTGTTCATAGATACACAGAGATCAATTTCACACAGCTGGTATCGGCCGATACTGCACTGCCAGGTATCGGGGCCAAAAAATGGCATCGGTGCAACACTGATTTTTACCCAGATTTTTACTGACAATTACAATATATCTAACTAACTAAGCACACACTATACCAGGTTACATTAGTGAGCCATGAAGCGATTTTGCCAAACTCACTGTTTTGCTAATAATCAGTCCGTATTATTCTCATATCCAAATTAAAGTGGTGTCCCGGTCAAAACCTTCCTCCAAGTACAGATTAGTTCCCCACAAAATTCTTATTTGATGCTAAATATTCAAGCTAATGCTTTAGGTCTGGTGATGAAAGATAAGTTTAAAAATGCTGATATACAACAACACAGTGACTAAACTCAGTCTGTCCTCTATTCATTTTAGAAAGAACAAAAAACAGCATGATGCTAACAGCTAATTGTCACTGTTTGACATGCTGCAGGGGTTTTTTCAAAGATGGTATTTCAATTCAATTCAATTCAGTTTATTTATATAGCGCCAAATTCACAACACATGTCATCTCAAGGCACTTTACAGTTCAACCAGATCAAATTGATACAAAGTTTTCTATCTAAGGAAAACCAGTTGATTGCATTGACTCATTGACTCAAATACAATCCCCCACACTAAGCATGCTTGTAGCGACAGTGGAGAGGAAAAACTCCCTTTTAACAGGAAGAAACCTCCAGCAGAACCAGGCTCAGTGTGAGCGGCCATCTGCCGAGGCCGACTGGGGTTCAAGGAGACAGAAGCAGAGATACAAAAAGCAGCTGTAAAAGGCGGCCCCGTCCAGGAAACACACAGCCAGGCAGACGAGCTCCAAGGCAGCTCCCATGCCAGAGGACGAAGAAAGCACATCCACTCAGTCACGGTCAGAGAAACAGGACCACACTGGAAAACAGGCCGATCTCCAACATCTATAAACAAGGGTGTTGATAGAAGCAGCACAGCTGATGTTTCTTTCCAGGATGACGTCACAGCCAAACAGGAACAGACGAGGCAAAGCTACTCTGAGGAAAAGCAGAGAGAGCAGAAGGTTAGAGATTGAACTAACAGATTCTGCAGAATAGGAGAACAGAGAGAGAATGAAGCAGAATGATGAAATGGGGGTCCCTATGTCCTCCAAAAGTCTAAGCCTATAGCAGCATAACTATAGAGATAGCTCAGGATAACCTGAGCCACTCTAACTATAAGCTTTATCAAAAAGGAAAGTTTTAAGCCTAGCCTTAAAAGTAGACAGGGTGTCTGCCTCACGGACTAAAACTGGTAGTTGGTTCCACAGGAGAGGAGCCTGATAACTAAAAGATCTGCCTCCCATTCTACTTTTAGAAATTCTAGGAACCACTAGTAAACCTGCAGATTGAGAGCGAAGTGCTCTGTTAGGAACATAAGGAACAATCAGATCTCTGATATAAGATGGAGCTTGGCCATTTAAGGCTTTATATGTGAGAAGGAGGATTTTAAATTCTATTCTTGATTTAACAGGAAGCCAATGAAGAGAAGCCAGGATAGGCGAGATATGATCTCTCTTTTTAATTTTCATTAGAACTCTGGCTGCAGCATTTTGGATCAGCTGAAGGCTTTTAACTACAGTTTGTGGACTTCCTGATAGTAAAGAATTACAATAGTCCAGCCTTGAAGTAACAAATGCATGGACTAGTTTCTCAGCATCACCCCTGGACAGGATATTTCTAATTTTTGCAATGTTCCTCAGATGAAAGAAGGAAATTCTAGAAACCTCCTTGATATGGGACCTAAATGACAGGTCCTGATCAAAAACAACACCAAGATTTTTTACTTTATTATCTGAAATCAGTTTAATCCCATCCAAATGAAGTGACTGGCTAATCAGTTTCTTTTTCAGAGACTCTGGTCCAAAGACTATAACTTCTGTTTTGTCTGCATTCAGAAGCAGAAAGTTAAGAGTCATCCAGGTTTTTATGTCTTCAAGACATGCCTGTAATCTATGTAATGGGTTAGCTTCATCTGGATTTATAGACAGATATAGCTGGGTATCATCAGCATAACAGTGGAAATTAATCCCATGCTGTCTAATAATTCTACCAATTGGGAGCATGTATAAAGTAAAGAGAATTGGTCCTAGCACTGATCCCTGTGGTACTCCACAGGTAACCTTTGAGCGTGTTGAAGATCTATCATTAACATGAACAAACTGAATTCGATCAGATAGATAAGATTTAAACCAGTCTAGTGCTGTTCCTTTAATTCCAACAAAATATTCAAGTCTTTCTAAAAGAATATTATGGTCAACTGTATCAAATGCAGCACTAAGATCCAACAGGACGAGCACAGATACAAGTCCATTATCTGAGGCCATGAGAATATCATTAGTGACTTTCACCAGAGCTGTTTCAGTGCTATGATGAGCTCTAAAGCCAGACTGAAACTCTTCAAAAAGTTCATTATGGTGGAAGTGATCGCAAACTTGTTTGGCAACTACTTTCTCAAGAATTTTGGATAAGAAAGGAAGATTGGATATAGGTCTATAATTGACCAAGTCATCTGGGTCAAGAGACGGTTTCTTAAGCAGAGGTTTAATTACAGCAACCTTAAAAGCTTTAGGTACATATCCCTGTAACAGAGATAGATTAATCACATCTAAAATGGAGGAGGAGATCAAAGGGAATACCTCCTTAAATAACCTGGTTGGAACTGGATCTAACATACAAGTTGAAGGCTTAGATGAAGACAATAATTTTGCTAATTCAGAGAGTTCAACTGGATCAAAGCAGTCTAAACCCAGTTCAGATTCCATGACTACCTCAGGTACAATCGCGGATAGAGGAGTGCTTATGATCTTATTTTTAATAAGATCAATCTTATTTATAAAGAATCCCATAAAGTCATTGCTGCTAAGAGCAGGTGGAATGGACGGTTCAACAGAGCTATGGCTCTGGGTGAGTTTGGCAACTGTATTAAAAAGAAATCTAGGATTATTCTTATTCTCCTCTATTAATGAGGAGAAGTATGCTGCTCTTGCTTTACAAAGGGTCCTCTTATACAGCAGTAAACCATTTTTCCAGACTAGGAAGGACTCTCGCAGGCCTGTGGAGCGATATTTTCTCTCCAGTTTCCTAGCATTTTGCTTCAAAGTACGCAGCTCTGCATTAAACCAAGGAGCAAGCTTTCTATTTTTAACGGTTTTCATTTTCAAAGGAGCTGCGTTGTCTAAGGCAATACGCAGAGAACTAGCAACCCCATCAACAAAATCATCAACCTGTGAAGGGGAATAAGCTAAACTTTTGCACTCTGCAGCACTGCTCAGTGACACAGAGGAGAGAGAAAGTGAAGCAGATTCTTTAAAATTTATAACTGCACTATCTGATAAAGATCTACTAAAATTGAACCTTCTTTTGGGGGAGGAGAACTCTGTTAAAGTAATCCTGAAGGTTATTAGAAAGTGGTCAGAGAGGACAGGGTTGTGAGGAAATACTGTTATTTCTTCACATTCTATGCCGTATGTCAGCACAAGATCCAAAGTATGAAGATGAGAATGCGTGGGACTATTCACATTTTGAACAAAGCCAATAGTGTCTAAGATAGCATTAAAGGCTGCTCTTAAGCTATCGCCTTCAATGTCAGCATGGATGTTAAAATCTCCCACTATGATGACCCTGTCAGTATTTAATACCAAATCAGAAAGGAACTCTGAAAACTCATCTAAAAATTCAGAGTAAGGACCTGGTGGACGATACAAAGTTACAAAAAGAAGAGGTTTTCTTGCCTTGAAATTTGGATCAGGGAAATTAAGGGTTAAATGTTCAAAAGAGTTGTAGGTATTAACTGTTTTGGGAGTAATCAGTAAGTCAGACTGGAAGATTGTTGCTACTCCTCCTCCTCGCCCAGAACTTCTGGGGATGTGAAAATTTAAATAGCTTGAAGGAGTTGCCTCATTTATGCTCACATAATCCTCTTGCTGCAGCCAGGTTTCTGTAAGGCAAAACAAGTCAATGTGATTATCACAAATCAAGTCATTAACTAGTAGACTTTTAGAGGAAAGCGATCTTATGTTAAACAGACCGCATTTAATTGTTTTAACTTTTTCCCCAATTTGAGTTATTTTGATTTTAATTAGATTATCATGATTTACTCCTTTGGGAATCTTTGCTAATTTATTAGATTTTGGTCGTGGGCAAGACACTGTCTGGATGGAGTAAAGAGTGGGTAACAGTAGAGAAGCTGCAGAGATGTGTGTTAAACTACAACTCTGCTTCCTGGTCTGCACCCTGGGTGGTCAGGGTTTTGGAGGACTAATAAATGTGGCCAGATTCCTAGAAAGAAGAGCTGCACCATCCAAAGTGGGATGGATGCCGTCTCTCCGAATCAGACCAGGCTTTCCCCAAAAGGATTGCCAATTATTAATGTAGCCCACGTTGTTTTCAGGGCACCACCTAGACAACCAGCGGTTGAATGACGACATGCGGCTAAACATGTCATCACTGGTCAGATCAGGGAGGGGACCAGAGAAAATTACGGAGTCCGACATTTTTTTGGCAAACTTACACACCGAAGCAACACTAATTTTAGTGACCTCCGATCGGCGTAACCGGGTGTCATTACCACCAGCGTGAATAACAATCTTACTGTATTTAACCTTATCCTTAGCCAGTAGTTTCAGGTAGGATTTGATGTCGCCCGTTCTGGCCCCCGGCAAACATTTGACTATGGTCCCTGGTGTCTCTAATGCCACGTTTCTGACTATGGAGCTGCCAATCACCAGAGTGGGCTTCTCAGTGGGTGTGTCACTGAGTGGGGAAAACCGGTTAGAAACGTGAACGGGTTGGTGGTGACCAGTGGGCAGAGATCCACGACTACGCTTTCTGCGTACAGTTACCCAATCGCCTGGCTGCTCAGGCACTTTTGGAGGACAGCTACGTGGGGGGCCTACTTTAACTCCTGGATGTTCAACAGCCTGAAGCCTGGATTCTAACTCTGACACCCTCGCCTCCAAAGCTACAAAAATACTACACTTATTACACATCCCATTATCACTAAAGGAGGCAGAGGAATAACTGAACATCTGACACAGAGAGCAGGAGAGAGGAGAGGAAGAAGGAAGAGTTGGAAAAGATCATGAATAAAATCAGAGGACATCAGTTGATGCACTGGAAGAATTATTTCCTCCACTGAAAACCATTATTTCTGTAAACAACTATATTGTTTCAATGGTCAGGCTGTTGACTCCCCACCCAACCAATTCCTTGCACTGTTATGAAATACAAGATGTGTCATAATCTGGGGTTAGAAAGTGTTTTCAGCAGAAGGAATGTTTTTAGTGGATGAGGAAAACGGGAACCTTTTTCACTTCCCCAGAGCTAATCCCCCCCCCCTGGTCTCTGGTTCTCAAATATAAGATGAAACCTTTCGAGACTCTATGTTGTAGTCAAGTCCTAACAAACACACCTTTCGTTCGAAGTTTTGTGGTTTCACAGATCACCAGTTGCTCCAAAAAGTTTCCCTTTTTTTGGTTGTTTTTATTATTATATAATTAGATTCAAATACATCAGTGATGCTTAATTGAATTCAAAGATATTTTGTCAAAGAAAACTTTTAAAGAAATGGGGAAGACAGGTTGATTCTGAGAATGGACAGCTGCAGATGAGAGGAGGCCAACAGTTTACCCTGTTTTTGGAGGAAATGTTCATGTTCATTGTTCTCACCTTTAAACATCCTCCTTTAAGGGGGGAAGCAGTTCGATCCTACCGCATGGGCCGAAACCAGGAAAGGTTAGCAGACTGCTACTACAGGCTGGAAGACTATGACAGCCTTGAGCAGCTAGCCGCGGATCTCCCTGAAAATCACAAACTGTTAGCAGTACGTCACAGAGAGACACCCGTTCTTTATGACATTTACTGGCGTTTAGCAGAATTGCTCAATTGATGCAGCTCTGCTTTTACTGCCCATCTGTAGGAAATCGGACAGATGTTTGTCACCGTGGGAATGTGTGAGCAGGCTGTGAAGGCCTACCTTAAATGCAACCAGCCAAAAGCAGCAGTGGACAAATGCGTCCATCTGAACCAGGTGAGAAGTGGAGAGACAAACTTTGGCGCCGCAGTTTCTGAGTGACGCATGGATCCTACATCAGCAGCCAGCCTGGCTGCTCCTGCCCACCCAGCCTCTGGGTTTTAGCTCTGCAGTGTGAACGTCTATGTTTTTCTCACAATGTTAAACAAACTAGTCTTTTGTTGCCATCAACATGATCTCAACTCTCTCCTAGTAACCGTCATGCTGCCCCACTTTTATAGAGCTCAAGCTTTTTCATTCAATTCTTGTAATTATAAGTAGGCTTTAAAGAAGTGTTTATTTTTACAATTAATGTCTTTGATTATAGAATTGAATTACAATCAAAAGCTCTTCCTCTTTATTGAATGTTTTTTTGTTAGTGGAACAAAGCCGTGGAACTGGCGAGGGCCCACAACATGAAGGAGATCAAATCAATTCTTTCCAAACGCGCCTCTCATCTTCTAGAGGAAAATAAAACTCTGGAAGCAGTGGAACTTTACCGGAAGGCTCACCACTTCCTTGATGCAGCCAAACTCATGTTTAAGGTAAGCTTAAGATGTTATCTTCATCATTACAGCAAAAGGTTTGTTTGTTTTTTAAAGTTTTTGTTTTTTTACACATCAAATAATCTATCCTGTTTTATATATTCGGCTCCCCAGAGTTAAACTAAAATAAAAAGGCTGAAAGGATTTGGCCAAATGACACACTGGTCTGTTAAACAACGAATATTTATTTTTTGTTTCAACTCTTTTACTCTGTTTCAGCAGGATGATTCAGACTTTGCATGATTTTCTTTTTACATTGAATAAAACTGTTAAATTTATTTTTATTTGCTCCAGTCTGTCTGCAGTAACCTTTAAACGCAGCCTGAGCTTCTACACAGAACAAAAGACGTCATGTGACGTTTTTAAATCTCAAACCTTGAATATATGAGTGTGATAGCAGCTTCTGTTTGCAGATAGCCGACGAAGAGACGAAGAAAATGAGCCGACCTCTGAGGGTGAAGAAGCTGTACGTTTTGGCAGCTCTGCTTGTTGAGGATTATCACGATCAGGTGAAGGCGTCTCAGCAGTCCAAAGCCAAAGGGAAGAAATCTGAGGTGATTGACTGAACTTTATCTCAACATTTAGTTTTTCTTTAACATAATGTTTTGGACCATCGGTGAGCTTTTTCAGCCTACTCATCCATGCATGATTGTGTTTTCTTAGGCTACATTCACACTCACTGGCCTCCTGGAAGAAGATGCTTTATCCCCAGAGAGTCGCATCATTGACAGCGCCTGGCGAGGAGCCGAGGCGTATCACTTCTTCCTGCTCGCTCAGAGGCAGCTCCATGCCGGCTACGCAGAGAACGCCATGCGCACAGGTTCCAACAGTTTACAGTTATTACCACTTTTTGGGGGGGGGTGTGGAAATGTTAGCCATTAGCAATGGAAAAATTAGCAGAGATTTTATAGCCCACCTTTACTGTGGTGTTTCTAGCCTGACAGCCTTTACCCACTGTATGCTGGATTAACTGTTTTGGAAATGCAGAAATAATTTAATAGGTTGACAATATCAGGGAAAGACTGCATCAAAATATGTTTTCTGGTTTCTATTCTTATGTTATGATGTATAATATATCTATACGTGTTATAATAAAGACAGGATTCTCTAATTCTTCTAGGTTATAATAACATCCTTACATGTGTGATTCTTGTAAATAACATTTATATGTCTTATTTTAATGAATTGATACTTTAGAAGTAATAAATAAAATGATCACCTTTATTTGTGATTATTTAACACGATGAAGCAGGACAGCTTCTACAGACTGAGCGCTAGCTTTGGTTTTATTTGAGTCTTCCGCCACCTAGTGGTCAAAAACCACAGTAACCAAATCCCTGCATGTTTCCTCCTTCATCATAACTCAGCTGGTCTTAATCTTCCATGGTGTCTTATTTTCTGCCAATTTCAACAAACTGGATCTGATTAGATGACCTAAAGCAGGTAAATGGATCCAATAGGATTGACTGCAGGTGAGGTCAAAGACCTGCCTGACGGATCACAGCTTCAACTTCTCTAACAACCACTGCAGTCGACTGTTAGCTCCTCAAACTTCAGACCTCTGAATTTATTCCACCAACAGATATTTGAGTTTTAATTCAAATGAAGTTTTTTTTTCTCTAAACCACCTAAAGTATTTTTCTGATCATATTCTCAGAGAGCTAAAATTATAACTTTAGAGGGCGCTCAGTGAAATACTTTGAAAATAAAAATTTCAAGACAATAGTTTCATTGGAACCCAGAATAAAACCTTATTACCTTTGTAACATAAAAAAAAATTATATTTTGATGGCAAGAATTAATATCTATGTAATAACAAAAAACGCCAACCTGTCTGAATATATTCAGAAAAATAACAAAAGTTTTTCTATAAGATATCCATGAAAAGCACTCCGAGAAAGCAGGACTTTTTGGGGGTTTGATTTGTAAGGAAACACAGGAAGTGATCAAAAACAGTAACATTTCCTCTAAAGGGTTAATGATGACTGGTTTCTACCGGACTGAGTTCTGTGTGTTTTTCCGTCTCGCAGCGCTTCACCTTCGTGAGTACGAGGATGTCATCCCTGCAGTTGAGATCTACTCCCTGCTGGCTCTTTGCTCTGCAGCCAACCGGGCCTTTGGGACCTGCTCAAAGGCCTTCATCAAGCTGGAATCTCTGGACAGCCTGAGCCCTGAACAGCAGCAGCTCTATGAGGATCTGGCCCTGCAGATTTTCACTAAACACCCTCCAAAGGACAGCCGCATGATGGAGGCCACAAGATTATCAGAAGGGTGAGAGCGCCACAGTGATCCGATCAAACCCTGACTCTCAGTAAACCAGTGTTAGCAATAAACCTTCTGCATGAATCTCCACTGAGTTTATTTCTGAATGTTAACAATAAATCAGACCTTTTCTAGACTTTTATCTTCACTGCTGTGAATTTCCCGATATTCCTTTAGCCTGCTTTTCTTTTCTCCTTAGGTCTGAGGAGAAACTGCCCACTTGCATAGTAACGGGGCGTCCTATCCAGGAGTACCAGTTTTGGGTGTGCGGCGTGTGTAAACACTGCGCTCTGGAACATGAGATCAGGAAATACAGCTGCTGCCCGCTGTGCCACAGTACGGTAGCATGAAGAAGTTATTTCCTGTCAGGACTCTGATCCACGCAGCATAAAGGACGGTTTTAACTGATTTATTTTGTGCAAAGTGTTCATAAGATGGTAAAATATGACAAGCAGCTTAATTTATCTTAAAAGCAGGAAATTTAGTCTTTAGCTTAATTTACTTTATGTTTCTTTACAGTTAAATGTATTTTAACATCAAACATGCTTCAATGTAACTTTTTATCTGCTTTTATAATAAATAAATTGTTTTCAATGTTTTGGAGAGCTTCTTTTCCTTTGGAGGAAGAGCTTAAGTGTTTCCTTCCTCACGCTAATTCTGCTAAACCTTTATTTATCCATTTCCTCCGTTTCTGTGAGATTTGAACATAAATCTTACCGTCCAGGAGAGAAACGCAGATATCTTTCTCTTTTTATTTCATTCTCTGCAATTCCAACATCCTTCCAGAAAAAAAAGATCAACAGGTTCATCTCAAAAAGTTAGAATATAGTAAAAAAACTTTGATATTTTTGTTGATCATTTCATATAGATTCATTTCACATAGATTGAAACATTTCTGATGGTTATGGCTACAGATTATGAAAACCATCCTTTTCTCAGGATATTTAAAGCTACAGTGTGTAACTTTTAGCGACATCTAGCGGTCAGACTGCAGACCGCAGCAACATGAACATCTCCCCCCCACCGCTTCTCCCCCCCAACAGTACGGCGAGCGTTATGGGACAAAATGTCTTCCACGACGTCCACATCACCTACCTTCTCAAGTGATGAGGTTTGTTTACATAGATAATTTTACAGATAGTATTTCATTAGTCTGTGTAGGGTATAGATTTCATGTAGACTTTAGATAATAAATATACCCGTTATTTTTTCTACATCGTTGTGACGTTTTGGCGATCTCGCAATCGCTAGTTTGTTGGCTCTGCGACGCAAATATTAAGGTTAAGAGGCTGAGCTCATAGGTAATGATAAATAACATAGTTATGTATAATATATTACATTTCTGACTGTATATCCCTGTAATTATTACACACTGTAGCTTTAAATATATTGCAAAAAAACTAAGAAAAAGGCCAACAGGAAACTATGAGGTGGAGAAGAAAAAAATTACATCAAAAAACAGAATACAGGGTGAAAAATCAACTCAAGGTTTTTCACACTGCAGAAATATCCTTTGGTTTAGTAAAACAAAAGTTGAATTGTTTACCTGTAAGGAGGAGCTTACAATTCAGTTCAGTTCTGTTCAGTTTATTTCTATAGCTCCAATTCACATCATGTCATCTCAGGTCACATTCCAATTCACCAGATCATCCAGTCAGATTGATTCAAAGTTTTCTATCTAAGGAAAACCAGCTGATTGCATCGACTCATTGACTCTTCAGCAATCCCTCACACTAAGCATGCTTGTAGCGACAGTGGAGAGGAAAAACTCCCTTTGAACAGGAAGAAACCTCCAGCAGAACCAGGCTCAGTGTGAGCGGCCATCTGCTGAGGCCCACTGGGGTTCAAGGAGACAGAAGCAGAGGATGAAGAGAGCACATCCAGTTACTCACAGTCAGAGAAACAGGACTACACTGGAAAACAGGCCAAGCTCCAACATCTGGAAACAAAGGTGTTGATGGCAGCAGCACAGCTGATATTTCTCTCCAGGATGGAGTCACAGCCAAACAGGAACAGACCAGATGAAGCTACTATGAGAAAAAGCAGATAGAGCAGAACGTTAGAGATTGAACTAACAGATTCTGCAGAGTGGGAGAATAGAGATAGAATGAAGCAGAAACAAGCCTCAGGATGATGTATGGGGTGGCAGCGTCATGCTGTGGGCGTGATTTGCTGGTGAAATAGATGGCATCATGAGTAGAAAAGGACAACACTAAAGATGCCCTTCATGATTTAGGAATTGGTCTAAAAACAACACTTCTGTAAACTAGTTGGAGAAAGATGTGAAAGGATTTCTCATTTGACCCAAATCCTAAAACAATATCAACTAGTAACTACTGTAGCCTGCTGTTTGTAAACTATGTGAATGTAGAATGTTTTTTTTCAACAACTATTAAATATATATATATTTTTTGTTTTCTGATTTTTTGTGATCTTAAAGAGGAAAAGCTGCATCTTTTTATGGCGTTTAAACATCTAGTTATATCTTTTTTTCTGTGGCTTCATGGCAAAATAATCTTACCGTCTGTTTCTGACCCTCAAACTTTACCTTTTCCGCTCTTTCTTTGAAACTTTGACAACTTTAGGAATATTATAGTTTTTCGTTTGGAAATATTAAGGAGTGTTTCCTGACTTTGTGATAATTGTAAAGCTAAACTCTGTTCCAGTAAATGGGACAGTTATTGTTTTATATTAGCTTTAATGTTTTTGTGTGATGTTGTTTTCCTTCATAGTCACAGATTCTTATTGCATCCTTCCATCGAGACTCTAAAGGCTTTTACTGCCCTCCTATGTATATAATGTCTAAAGGTCTACTTCAAGCTCTGCTTCATATTCAAATCATTTCCAGTCATAAAATGTTATTAAATTTCTACTCATCGCGGAGTGTAACTCTCTTGCAGACTGTTTCTCTCCGATGCAATAGAAAACTATCATCTCTGTGTGATTCACCGTTAAGACAAATAAACAGACTACAGCAACTGCTAACTTTGAATGAAATAGAATAGTAAAGAAAAACTTAATTGTCTACCGTACACAATGACCACAGACCTTTGCCTTTGGCACAGCGCATGTAATAAAAATACATTTAAATGAAATTGTAAAAGAGTTCATGGGAGTCGCAGCAGCAGATTCACTTCATCGAGGGAAAGGAAGCAGAACAGACTGAGTGACATTCAGCTCCTTGAGGCCATAAAATCATTTCTGAACACATTTTTCTTGGCATAAGAAAGTCTGTATCTTTGCCGTGATGGAAGCTGAAAGTGAGAGGAGAGTGGATGGATGTCATGTGTGACCTTTGACTGACCCGATGCACCGCCTTACTGTAATGCTGAGACTAATGAATCTTACTGCCCTGTTTAACAACTCTGCCAATTTAAGCTTTGATTTTGGTAATTAAAGCATAACCCTAACCTAGAATGTTAAATGTCAGTAAACCCAGAATAACTAAATAATAAATAATAACTCTGAAATAAACCCTGGATAGGATGTGGTCACTGACCCCTCAGCTGGTGCAGCAGAAGGGGCCATTGCTGTGCTTTCTAGTAAACACAGTCAATATGTTAACTAAAAGTGAAAGAATCGTCCAAAATGACGCCTAAGTATATGAATGAGGTCACCTGCTCTACATCCTGATGCGGTTCAAACATCTCCAGTTTCCGTTGGCTGCTAACACGCATTTCTTTAGTTTTATTTAAGTTTAACTGGAGATTAACGTTCTGAAACCACCGGTAGTTCAGAATGATCTGTAACCAATTAAAAACCAGCGAGATCCAAAAAAAGAAAATCATCAACCAGTAAAGGTCTGGAGACATTTTTTATTATAATCTGTTATTTTAAACTGAATTTAACACTGAAAAAAAAAGAAAGAAAAAAAAAATATATATATATATATATATATATATATAAGAAACATTTTCCTGTCCAAACTGTTTCTAAATCTCACCCCGAGGTTTGGTGAAAGGTTTGCAGCGCTTAATGTTGGCAGTGGGCTTTAGGCTGCCCTGCAAGGCTTTAAACCTGGGTTTAACCGGAGACTAAGCCATTCTCAAGCACATATCAAGGAGCTCATTTTGAGCCTGGATCCAGATTTATTATTGATTCTGTTCATGGTGGAGAATCCTGCTTCACAGCAGCAGGTTGAGCCAAACATCCTCTAAATGTGCAGGGTCATCTTTGAGCACGCCATTTCACTTTTCTTTCACCAGTTCACCGCAGTTCTTCCAGCAGTCCACACTTTCTCTGCTCTCTTTTTCTCATGGTCTTCTCCTTCTTTCCCATCGCCGGCCTCTGCCCTTAAGACCCGCCCCTCCTCATTTGCATTATGAGGCTGAAATGCAGACAGAAATGAAAATACAACAGGCAGAAATAAACAGGCTAAAACAACACAAAGGAAGAATAAACCAGACAAAAATATTATAACATGCACATAAATAAATACTTAAAGAAATAAGAAATAAATAAATAAAGTTAAAGAATATTACGGACAATAAATAAATAAGGTAATTAATAAAAAGGCAAATAAACTAAGCTAATAAAAAGAGATACATATTTATGTCTCATTGTATAATTAAATTTCTACCTACATTTATTTGTTTATTGTATTTTGGGGGGAATTAATTGTATGCTTGTTTATTTTTGGAGCATTTATTTATATCTGTATTTATTTTTAATGATGGCAGGATTAGTCCTCCATATACCACAGGTTTGCCTGCAGCAGCAACCCAGACTGACAGCAGCTCGTTGGATAATTGGGATCACGCGCAGCCTGGTCACGGGTGCGCTGGAAGGCTTTACCGTATTAACAGGAGAAGAGGCGCAAGGCAGTTAGAGACTGTCGTCAGACAACATGCAGTAATCTATAAATGTTTTCTATCAGGTTGGCTCTGGACCGCGGTTCGCTAAACCGTGACCTCTGCATGTATGAAAGTAGTTAAATAAAGTTACTGACTTATTTATGATGACTGTAAGTTTTCTGTTTCTATAAGTATGTTGCTGTGTTTCAAAAATCCACGTGCAACAGGATAAATGAATTCACTGATAGTGAATCTGTGTCACATTTGTCTAAATCAGGCTCCTAGTTCACCTTCTTTGGAACCGTCAGTCGCATTTAGCTCCATCTTCAGTTACTTTCCTATTCTTTACACAACTGTTGTTTGAATTTAGGAAAACTTATTACAAATTCCTTAACCATGTAAAACCTGAACTATGAAACAATTATCAAAAATGTTTTATAGTGTGTTCATTGGGAAAAAAATCTGTAGATTTGTGTCATTTGTTCTTTCTGTGTAATTTATTGTGTTTTGTTTGCCTTTCAAAACACATTTTAATACATTAAAGTTTTATTTAAATTTTATTTATTTTTTTTCTCCATATTACATCATTACATCAAAGGTATTATACCTGCTGAAATGAAAACATGATGATCAGAGGTGAACAAAGTTATTCTACAGTAGTATTTGAGTAAAAGTATTGATACTCGTAGTAAAAGTTACTCAGTCAAACATCTATTCAAGTTAAATTAAACTTGACTACAACTCTGACTGTTGGGAGCTGGAGAAAATCCCATCTTTCTCCAGCAGAGTCCGCCGTGGATCCTCTGAGGGAGCCTCCTGCACAGGTGCAGCTCATCAAGACCATCAGAGGATCCACTACTTAAGCTGTCTTCAGACCTTGCCTCAACGCCGCAGTGTTGTTCCAGTTGGTCAGCGCTAAAGCCTAGCTCCTTGTGAATCTCCATGACTTTGAATCCAGATTGGATTCTAACTTCTCTCTCTGTGTTCCCAGGAAACCCGTGTCTCCTCCGTGAAAGCTCTAGGAGAGCTAACCTGCCGAGCCGACCCTCTGAGCCAAACCCTGAAGACTTTCTGAGAACCTCCAAGCAGCTCAGGACTAGAGCTGGAAAAACCAAACCAAGGTCTGTACGAGCTAGACGTGAGACGCTGAAGCAGCTACGGACTCTGCTGATAAACTCTTCTCCAGAACCAACAGAAACTCCCCCAAGGAGAATAACTCAAGAACCCTCAAGGTACTATCTGAGCTCACTTGAAAACCAAACCCTGCCAGCAGTACATAACAGCTCTGTCTCTCACGCAGACTCCAGTGAAACCAGGACCCAGGCCCGAACCAGATTCCAGTACACTCTGTGTTTGTGCTTAAATAAACTGTTAAACTTTTATCCTCGTGTCCGCCTTGTGGTGTTCTGCATAACTGGGTCTCCATTTGAGAACCCATCATGACAGAACACTGCGGCCAAACACAAGGCCCAGCAGATCACCTCACCCGTCGTTTGGAGGAACAGGATGCCCAACTTCAGGGACAAACCCAAACGCTCCGTGAGTTATACCATCTAGTTGGGACTCATAACCAAATGCTACAGAGTTGTGCTAATTTCCTTAATAGCGCTAATGCTGCATCTGTACAGCAACCATTTCCGGGTCCAGTCCCTCCCCCGAGGGACTGGACCCAAGATTGCAAAGGATTTTTATTTCAGTGCCGGTTGATTTTTCAGAATTCTCCAGGTTGTTTTTCTACTGATCACAAGAAAATAACGTTCATTCTTTCTCAGTTAACATGAAGAGCCTTGGAATGGGCTCAGGCAAGATTTGCCTCTGACGACAGTTTAAATTGCCTTTTCTCTGATTTCATTACTGAATTTACCCAGGTTTTTAACCAGGAAACTGACCAAACTATTGATTCCAGAGCTCTTTTCAGCCTCAAACAGGGAAATTCTTCGGTGGCAGATTTTTCGATTAACTTCCGGGTTAAGGCGGCAGCTTCCGGATGGAATCAAAGCGCCTTAAAAGGAGCTTTCTTCATGGCATTAAATGAACAGATTAAAGATGAACTAGCAACCCTCGACGAACCAGCTTCCCTCGAAGATTTAATTCGCCTCTCCATTAGACTTGATAATAGGATTCGAGCCAGAAACAGTTCTAAGAAGCAGAGTAATTTCTCTCCTGCCCCTCTTAACGTGACTGTGTGTTCTCCCTCTACAGAGCAGATGCCCACTCGGAGGCCTAAACCCCAGTCTCTTCCATTGCCTGTTCAGGCCTCTCATTCGGGGGAAGGGGACTCCGAACCCATGCAGGTGGGACACACTAGGCTCACTCCTGAGGAGAGACAGAGGCAAAACCTAAGTAAACTTTGTATCTACTGCGGCGAGAGTGGACATTTTATCGCCTCCTGCCCGGCAAGATCAAAAGCCGGGGCCCGCCAGAGGATCTGAGGAGTCTGGCGGGCCAAATTAACACAACAAAATCTCCTTGTTTGTTGCTTCCAGCCACCCTCTTCTGTGATAACCAGAGTCTCTCTTTTTCCGCCTTCATCGACTCAGGCTGTGAGTGTAACTTAATAGACTCTAACCTCGTCCAGCAACTTCACATAAAGACCGTTCCCCTCTCTCAGCCTCTCTGTGTGTCAGCCATCGACGGAAAAAGACTCCACCGAGTTACCCACCAAACCCAGCCCCTCGAGCTACTTCTATCAGGTAACCACCGAGAGACAATAACCTTCTTTGTTTTTCCCTCTGCATGTTCCCCGCTAGTCCTCGGGTTTGAGTGGTTGGAGAAGCATAATCCTCACATTAACTGGACTAAACGTCTCCTGGAATCATGGTCCACTACGTGCCACGAAACATGCCTTCATTCTGCTGCCCCTATGGTGGGGCCTCCTAGTGGTGGGGGGGAGATGGACGCTCCTGACCTTTCTTCAGTTCCCTCTGAGTACCATGACTTAGCCCCTGTCTTCAGTAAGGTCAGTGCTACGTCCCTACCTCCACACAGACCATACGATTGCGCCATTGAACTTTTACCTGGTGCTCCTCTTCCAAGCAGCAGACTGTATAACATTTCCAAGCCTGAAAGAGAAACTATGGAGAAATACATCAACGAATCATTAGCTGCTGGAATTATTCGTCCTTCATCCTCTCCGTTGGGTGCAGGTTTCTTCTTTGTGGGCAAGAAGGATGGTTCCCTGAGGCCATGCATTGATTATCGGGGTTTGAACCAGATCACAATTAAAAATAAATACCCATTGCCTCTTCTTGCTTCTGCCTTTGAACCTGTACAGGGTGCTACAGTGTTTACTAAGTTGGATTTAAGAAACGCCTATCATCTTCTGAGGATACGAGAGGGCGATGAATGGAAAACTGCCTTTAAGACTCCTTTGGGCCAATTCGAATATCTGGTAATGCCCTTTGGTTTAACCAACGCTCCTGCCTGTTTCCAGGCCCTAGTAAACGATGTTCTCAGAGATTTCCTCAATGTGTTTGTTTTTGTGTACATTGATGACATTCTCATTTATTCCAAGGACCTCAATGAACACAAGAGACATGTTCGCCTTGTCTTAAAGAGACTACTGGAGAATAAGCTGTTCGTGAAAGCCGAAAAGTGCGAATTCCATCAACCGTCAGTCACCTTTTTGGGGTTTGTGCTCGAGGGCGGCCAGGTAAAACCTTCTGAGGATAAGATCAAAGCTGTTTTAGACTGGCCAGTCCCTGAAAACCGAAAACAGCTACAGAGGTTTTTAGGGTTCGCAAACTTCTATCGTCGATTCATAAGAAACTACAGTCAAACCACCCTTCCATTAACCTCTCTTACCTCCATCAAACGAACCTTTCAGTGGACCCCCGAGGCTCAAGCAGCATTTGAAAAACTAAAATCCTTGTTTTCCAGAGCTCCTGTTCTAATTCAATCTGATCCAGCTAAACAGTTAATCCTTGAGGTGGATGCTTCTGATTCCGGAGTTGGAGCGGTTCTCTCCCAAAGGCTCGACTCTGATCAGAAGATACACCCCTGTGCTTTCTTCTCCCGTAGGCTTTCTTCAGCTGAACAGAACTATGACGTGGGCGACCGTGAGCTCCTGGCTATTAAACTGGCGCTGGAAGAATGGAGGCATTGGCTGGAGGGAGCTGAGCATCCAGTTCTCGTGTGGACAGACCACAAGAATCTGGCTCACATCCAGTCAACTAAACAGGCAAATCCTCGCCAGTCCAGGTGGTCAATCTTCTTCTCACGTTTCAACCTTATCATTTCCTACAGACCCGGATCCAAGAACGTGAAGCCCGATTCTCTCTCTCTCGTCTCTACTCCGTCGATCATCCTGAGACACCTGAACCCATCCTCCCAGCTTCGTGTACCATAGGAGTGGTCAACTGGGAGATATCGGACCTCATCAATTCTGCCCTAGCCACAGAACCAGACCCAGGTACCGGTCCGCCTAACCGGTCCCATCTTCAGTCAGGTCCCGTCTCATCCAGTGGATGCACGCCGCCAAATTCACCGCTCATCCAGGAGTGAGTAGGACTATAGCTCTCATCTCCAGGCGCTTCTGGTGGCCCAAACTCCACAGAGACGTTAAGGAGTATGTGTTGGCTTGCCCCACCTGTGCCCGCAACAAAGCCTCACACCAACCTCCTTCTGGCCTGCTTCAACCACTTCCTGTTCCCTCGCGTCCATGGTCTCATATAGCTATAGATTTTGTCACCGGCCTCCCTGTCTCCCGAGGTATGTCCACTATTTTAACCATTGTTGATCGTTTCTCGAAGTCCTGCCATCTGGTTCCCCTCAGGAAACTTCCCACGGCCTTCCAGACAGCCCAGCTTTTAATAAAACATGTTTTCCGGCTTCATGGCATTCCCCAGGAGATTCTATCGGACAGAGGTCCACAATTCATCTCGCAGGTATGGAAGGCTTTCTGTTCTGCTCTCGGCTGCAAACCATCTCTCACTTCAGGTTACCATCCTCAATCAAACGGCCAGACAGAACGCATGAATCAGCAACTGGAATCCACCCTCCGCTGTCTCACTTCCAACAACCCCGTGGATTGGAGTCAATACCTCCCGTGGATAGAATATGCCCACAACTCTCTCCGTTCTGCATCCACTGGACAGTCCCCGTTCCAGGTCAGTCTCGGATACCAACCACCTCTTTTCCCTGCAGATGAGAGAGAGATATCGGTGCTGTCCGTTAACCATCACATCCGTCGCTGCCAGAGGATTTGGAGGGAGACAATCGCCACACTCAACCAGTCAACCGAGTCAGTCAAGCGTTTCGCTGACGCTAAGAGACGCCCCGCCCCTGAGTATTCTGTGGGCCAAGAAGTTTGGCTCTCCACTCGAGACATCCCCCTCAAGTCTGCAACTTCCCCAGTCCCTCCGTATCCATCCCACTTTCCATGTTTCCCAGATCAAACCTGTTTCCTCGAGCCCCCAAGGTCTGTACGAGCTAGACGTGAGACGCTGAAGCAGCTACGGACTCTGCTGATAAACTCTTCTCCAGAACCAACAGAAACTCCCCCAAGGAGAATAACTCAAGAACCCTCAAGGTACTATCTGAGCTCACTTGAAAACCAAACCCTGCCAGCAGTACATAACAGCTCTGTCTCTCACGCAGACTCCAGTGAAACCAGGACCCAGGCCCGAACCAGATTCCAGTACACTCTGTGTTTGTGCTTTAATAAACTGTTAAACTTTTATCCTCGTGTCCGCCTTGTGGTGTTCTGCATAACTGGGTCTCCATTTGAGAACCCATCATGACACTAACTTGATGACTAATGAACAACTTGGCCACATGGCAACAACTATCTCCTTAATAAAATGATAAACTACAGATAATATCTGTCCTGAGTTTCTTACATTTGTGGAACTTCATGTACATTTCTAAAGCAGTGGTGTCCAGATCCAGTTCTAAGGGCTGCTATCTGCCATGTAGAAATTACATTTCAAGAGAGAAAAACTGCAGCAGCAGATTACAGAGCTAAGCTGAACCAAAAGAAACAAATAACAAGCAGCTTCCTAGAAATTTAGAGGAGTAGAAAATATAATATTTAACTTTGAAAAGTAGTGGAGTGAAATTCATAAGTATTCCCTAAAAAAAGATACTCAAAAAGTACTTAAGTACAGGAATCAGGTAAATATATTTTGTTACTTTGCACCACTGATGACGACCAATTAAAAAACCTCCAATGGAGCAGGCGTAGTGGTAGAGGAACTAATGACTTATTTCAGTTTTTGATTAATATGTTTATTTTGCATTGTGATAAATTTGAAAACATCTAGTATACCCATGAAAAAAGAAACGATTGGCTGAGCTGTGGTCACATTTGTCTGGTTTTTTCTGATTGGAAAATTTCTTTCTTTCTTTCTAATGTCAAAGGGAGGTGCAGCCGTTTGCTTCCTGCTGGTGGTGGAGGTCTGTGCTGCTTCCTGGAACGTTAACAGGATGTTAACAGTGAGACTGATTACTGCCACACTGATGATCTGCCACCTACAGTGAAGCAGGTGAGGGTCTGGACGGAGGGGGCCATGGAGGCACTCCAGGACTGCTTTGAATGCTCAGAATGGGACATGTTCAAATCAGCAGCAACATATGACAACAAGATCAATGTTGATGAGTACGCCATGACTGTTTCAGCCTACATCAACCACTGCATCGAGGACGTCAGCACAACAAAGACCATCACCACCCGAGCCAACCAACGGCCCTGGATGACTGAGGAGGTCCGCCACGCGCTAAAAGCACGGAACTCAGCCTTCAAGTCTGGTGACAAGGAGGCACTGAGGACAGCTAGAGCCACCCTGAACCGTGCCATTAGGTTAGCAAAGCGGAACCATAACCAGAAAATCCAGCATCTGTTCCACGACGCCAACAACACCAGGAGCATGTGGCAAGGCATACGGGCGATCACGGACTACAACACGCCCCCTAGCCTCGGTGGACGGACTAAATAACTTCTTTGGGAGGTTCGAGGCACTAAATCGCACTCCAGCAGTGAAGGCTGTCCCACATCAGGAAGAGGAGGTGCTCTGCCTTGACACAGCCGACGTGTGGAAGACTCTGAGGAGGGTCAACCCGCGGAAGGCCCCAGGTCCCGACAACATACCTGGGCGGGTGCTCAAGGAGTGTGCAGGTCAGCTAGCTGTTGTCCTCACGGACATTTTTAACACCTCGCTGGAGCAAGCCACAGTGCCAGCATGCTTCAAGTCTGCCTCCATCATCCCAGTGCCAAAGAAACCTCAAGTCACCTGCTACAACGACTACCGGCCCGTCGCACTGACTCCCATCATGATGAAGTGCTTTGAAAGGCTGGTAAAGGAACACATCGTCTCCAGTCTCCCCCCAACACTCGACCCGTTCCAGTTTGCCTACCGGCGAAACCGCTCCACTGAGGACGCCATCTCCTCTGCTCTTCACCTGAGCCTGGCCCACCTGGAGGAGAAGAACACCCACGTGCGGATGCTGTTCCTGGACTTCAGTTCAGCGTTTAACACCATCATCCCACAGCACCTGGTGGAAAAGCTGGAACATCTGGGCTTCAACACACCCCTTCGAAACTGGCTGCTGGACTTCCTCACCAACAGACCTCAGTCGGTCCGGGTCGGTCAGAACACCTCTGACGTCATCACCCTCAGCACGGGCTCCCCTCAGGGCTGCGTCCTGAGCCCCCTGCTGTTCACCCTGATGACATATGACTGCGTCCCCAGGTTCACCACCAATCACATCGTGAAGTTTGCGGACGACACAACGGTGGTGGGCCTCATCAGGGACGACAACGACCGGGACTACAGAGAGGAGGTGGAGCAGCTGGTGGACTGGTGCAGTGAAAACAGTCTGATCCTGAACGTGGAGAAGACGAAGGAGATCATCGTCGACTTCAGGAAAAACCGCCCCCACCATGCTCCACTGCTCATCAACAGCTCAGCTGTGGAGGTGGTCAGCAGCACAAAGTTCCTGGGGGTGCACATCACGGACAACCTCACCTGGACTGTAAACACTTCATCTCTAGTGAAGAGGGCACAGAAGCGCTTGTACTTTCTGCGGAGGATGAGGAGAGCCCGCCTGCCCCCGCCCATCCTCACAACCTTCTACAGAAGCACCATAGAGAGCATTCTGACCAGCTGTCTCTCTCTGTGGTGTGGAGGCTGCAGAGCCTCTGACTGGAAGAATGTGAGGAGGGTGGTGAGGACAGCAGAAGGAATCATTGGGGCTCCTCTTCCCTCCATTAAGGACATTTCATCACAGCGCTGTGTGTCCCGAGCCCGTGACATCATCAAAGACCCCTCACACCCCCACCACGGACTGTTCTCCCTGCTGCCCTCTGGAAAGAGGTTCCGCAGCATCCGCTGCAGATCCACCAGGTTGTGCAACAGCTTCTTCCCCACTGCCATCAGACTGTTGAACCTTTGATCCACAAACCGAACTCTGCACCTATTGCACATTATCAGGCATCAATGCTGCTGAACGTTTAACGTTTAACTTTTAGCCCTTAAATTGTTCATCTCATTTCTATTTTCAATAACGCATTTTTTGCACAAATGCCTATTTGCACTGAACCACTGCAACTTGCACACTGTCTCTTATCCTCTCCACTGTTCACACTTTGACCACTGCTGCACTTTTTGTATTTAACTCGTGCCATTTGAAATATCAATGCAACGTTCATAAGCTGTATGTAACGCAATTTCGTTCTGTATGCACCCTGTGCATACAAAATGACAAATAAAGAAGTCTAACCTGTCTAACCTCTAACCTAACTAGGTCTACATGCAGATTAAAACACATAAACTGTCAGGTTTTCATCCTGAGTTTCGTCACTTTTCCATCTATAATCATCTTCAATTTATCTTCAACACACAATATATACACCAAGTAAAAATAGTATATAAAGTAAATTAATGTTTTCTGTATTGTTCAGTTTTAGCAGAAACAAAAAAACATAATTACTATTTAATTTTTTTTTTTTACTCAGAATACTCACGTTTGCCCAAATGACAAAAAGACTGCATGTTGCTTTAGCGAATAGCAGATGAGACGCAATAAAAAGAAACTGGGGAGAAGATTGAGAGATTTGCATTTATTTTTGTTACATTTTCAACACAGTTATTCTAGAAATCAGGTTTTGAAACATTAAACACTTAGAAATAGCTTTTTCCAGCCTCAGTAACAATTTAAATGTTTTCTTTACGCTTTTAAAACTAGCAAAACATGCGTGGTTCACTTATTGCAGCTTTTCTGCATGAACAGCTCCAGTAGATGACAGAAGAAATGATTCACTGCAAAGATAAGGACACCTGGCGATCTTTAAATCTGATTAAATCAGTGAAACTGAAACCAACAATCAGCAGAAAGTCTTCCTCTTAACAGATGATGTGCAGATTTTCCCCAAAGTGTAAACCAGTCACTGTAGGACATTCTTACACATCATTATGAGACGGTAGAAGTGTAGAAAATTATTATGACCTGAACAGAGAATAAATATTTAGTATTCATTCAGTTTAGAAGTCAGCAAACTATAAAATTGGCCATTATTTTATTTTTTTCCCAGATCTATAAGACATACTTTATTTTAACTACTTAAAATAATTTTGTTTTTTTAATAAAGATGTCAATTGTCAAGAGTGAAGTTAACAGTCTTAAACTAAGCTATTTTTCAGATAAACCTCTAATGCAAAGTAGTGTTTTACTCATAAAAAGAATTTGCTCCACAAAAAAAAAAAAAAACGTACATTTAACTTAAATGTATTTGGAAATATATCATTTTGAATTAAAAGCTGCAAATTGTATGGGAATATGATCAGAAAAGAGAAAAAAGTGTGCAACCTTTAGCAGAGGAAGTGCAACATAGTAGATAAATAGAAAAATATATAATAAAAACAGCTAAACGTCTCTGAAAGGACAAGTTTCCATAAGCAGAAAAAGTGTCTGAACAATGTTAGTTTTAGTCCGTGAGGCAGACACCCTGTCTACTTTTAAGGCTAGGCTTAAAACTTTCCTTTTTGATAAAGCTTCTAGTTAGAGTGGCTCAGGTTATCCTGATCTATCTCTATAGTTCTGCTGCTATAGGCTTAGACTGCTGGAGGACATAGGGACCCCTTTTTCATCATTCTGCTTCATTCTATCTCTATTCTCCCACTCTGCAGAATCTGTTAGTTCAATCTCTAACGTTCTGCTCTCTCTGCTTTTTCTCATAGTAGCTTCATCTGGTCTGTTCCTGTTTGGCTGTGACTCCATCCTGGAGAGAAATATCAGCTGTGCTGCTGCCATCAACACCTTTGTTTCTAGATGTTGGAGCTTGGCCCGTTTTCCAGTGTGGTCCTGTTTCTCTGACTGTGACTAACTGGATGTGCTCTCTTCATCCTCTGACATGGGAGCTGGCTCGGAGCTCGTGTGCCTGGCTGTGTGTTTCCTGGACGGGGCCGCCTGTGGAGCTGGTTGACAGTTGCCTTTTGTATCTATGCTTCTTTTTCTATGTCTGCTTCTGTCTCCTTGAACCCCAGTGGGCCTCAGCAGATGGCCGCTCACACTGAGCCTGGTTCTGCTGGAGGTTTCTTCCTGTTCAAAGGGAGTTTTTCCTCTCCACTGTCGCTACAAGCATGCTTAGTGTGAGGGATTGCTGAAGAGTCAATGAGTCGATGCAATCAGCTGGTTTTCCTTAGATAGAAAACTTTGAATCAATCTGACTGGATGATCTGGTGAACTGGAAAGTGACCTGAGATGACATGATGTGAATTGGAGCTATAGAAATAGAATTATTTTTATAGAGTTGCTATGCTGCCCCTGCAGGTCAGCTTCTGCTATTTTTAAAGCCATTGGCAGCAAACTGTTGCATCTTTTTAGTTTAAGCTGTAATTAACCTAAAGTTCCACTTGAGGGCAGCAAACACCATCATTTACTATAACTTTTCTATGAAAATAACGAACCCAATGTTTTTCTCACTAGTGAAAAATTACTTTGGCGCTTTTAATTTGGTTCGCTTTTTGCAAACCAATATTTTCCTCTGCTTACGGGAGAAATTTATCTAGCTAACTACATTATGCTGAACTAGAAATATAATAAAAAGAACAAATAATAATAATAAAAAAATACAATATCAGAACTGTACTTTTCATAAATAACAAAAGCTGAAATTTATTCTATATCAAAAAGGAAATTTGCTGTCCTGCTTGAAGTCATAAAATGTCATAATGTACTTCTTTAATCAGAATTAATATTGATAGTAGATTTTTTTTATCTAAGTTTTTCTTCTGTTCACTAATTTAATTTTGTTAGGTTTATTTATTGCCCCCTCCAGCAGTAAAAGCATCACTTTATTTCTGTTCAGTCGTTCTTCTCTCCCTTCACTCTGAGGCTCCCGCCTGCTTTGAGTCGCCTTCATGCTAAATCTGGGTGGAAAACATGCTGCGTTACAAGAATAAAAGCTTCTGCTTCACATTTTCTTTGTCGAGCGCTTTTCTCTCTTTTTGAAAGGTTTTAACTTTAATGGCCTTTTTAGGAAGAAGTTTTTGATCAAGTTGATCCTTCTAAGTTTCTTTTCATTTCACAACGCTGAAAAATGAATTTTACGAACCACACTGAATGTTATTTTTTCCTCTTAATTCTTGCTTTGAAGTAGTTTTAAAGTTCTTCAAGTCTTTGATATAAAATATAAATATTTCCTCCATTTCCAAAGTATCTGTTGCTTTTCTGTTTATGGCGTTACTCTGTTCTTTAGTTTGACTGATGTTTTATATTTATCTCACAGCAGGGTCAGAATTAACACATTTTCACACAATCTTGGAGCAAAGTTCCAGGTTCTATTTTAATATTTTTCACTAAAACAGGTCATTTCTAATAAAGACAATATATCAACATCTATGCTGATGATTTTCTGACATGTTATGCCAACTTCTCAATGGCAATGAGTTCTTGAAGACTGTTTCGCCTGTTTTCTCTGTAGTAGTTGAAAGGTCCTACATGTAGGAATTATAGAGAGCTGTTCTTTTTCTTTTAATATCATGGTTTATTTTTTCCCATCAGTCTAGGATTTATCTCCGCAGGATCTTCCTTGTTTTGCTGCAAACATGAAGCAGATTTAGTCTGGAGTGCACCTGCTGTTCCATAAAAGCAGGAATAGATGTTCTCTATTTCCTTCTCTACTCCTGTTAGCTCACAGCCAGACGTAGGAAATCATAACTGCATCATGCGAAGAAAGATCAAACATGGAAGGTAACAAACTTAAGAAATATCATCAGCATATAAGCCATATTCTGTTTTTTTATTAACCGTCTACTGAAAATCCACTGGCAGCTTATGAGATATTTGGATATTTTCTAATCTTATTTATTTTGGTCAGATTTTTGAATAATAAAGATACAGAAGTGGTGTGATGGATTTTTATATGTATATTTTAAACACACTGACATATTTTTTTTTTCCTAACTAGGATTGTTTTCTAGGTTCTTATAATAAAATGGTTAAAGTCTATAAATGTGATGACGGGTACCTGGATTTGAAGCGGAGTCGCTTCCTGTGCAAAAACGTTTGTTAGTCTTTGAGCGATTTCTGACTGCTGGTTTTCCCTGAATATGGCGGAAGCCGAAAGGAAAAACTTGACTGTTTTGTCTTTTTCTTTGAAAGCATCAACCTTGTTTTTTCTTCTCTTATTCACATTCCTTACTCTTCTAAATACAGACAAAAATAAGTTCTGTCCAATTTCATAAATAAGTAATAACTATATTATCCTGCTTTTTATTGCCTTTTACATTATCAGTTTCATTTAATATTTAATTAGAAAAATATGAAAATATAAATTCTTAATGCTTTTAAATAAACTAATGGAACCCAACAATGTATTTCAAAAAAAATTTAAGTCCTTTTTTTTAAATGGTCTTAAAGTAAAATAAAATATTTCTGTCATCTGAACAAAAACATGAAGGCAGACAGTTCCGAGATGAAAATTAGTTTATTATTATTACTCTTTTAAATTAACAAACACTGCTATACATATTGCTGTTTTTATTCATTTTGAATCATTTTAAACAATTAAAGCATTTAAAAAAAAGAAGAAATCATAGTTCAACAGGCGACAGACAGCAGATGACATGTACAGCAGAACATCTACAGTCAATGGCTTTTAATTGAAGTGTTGAGGGGGCTCTAGAACGTTCCAACATACAGACATTTAGACGGTTCTGGTTCTCAGATCGACTCTGTGCTGTCGAACCAAATCACCCCCCCATTGCTAGAAAACAGCCTGTCAAATAGAAATGACATTAAAAAACAGCTGACTTGCTTCCCCAAAAACGGAGAAGCAGCTTGAATCGGCCGTAGAACGAATCTGCATCCAGAATCATCTCCAATTCCTCTGATTAGAAAATAAAAGGAGGTTTACGCTCAAAGTCTTTGACGTTAAATTCATTTGGAATGTTTCAAGTAAACAAAATAAATTGTAAATATCGCTGATCTGTCAGTGCAAGATAGCAGAACCCTTGTCCCTTTAACATATACAAATAATAAACAAGAGATTCCTTTTTAAAGTGTTGGCTCTTTCACGTCAGACCAGCTGTAGAGAGAGTCTTCTTCATCCGTTTCCTCATCTAAAGTACCTCTGGCACTCAAAAACCAGCCCGTCTGAGTGGAGTTTAAAAATCACTGTTTTACTAAAAGTGACTGATCTACAAACACCATTTAGCCTATACAAATATATATATATAAACAGGGTTGACATCATGATGCAGCTGGCGACAGTCTGGACCACCGTGGCTTTTGTTCAAGTTAACCAAAAATTCCTCCTTTTTTATTTTAGACAAGGACTGATGAAACGCAGGATTACACGTGCCCAGAAAAAGCGGATTTGGCTTTTTTTGAAACCCGAGCTGCCCCTGAGAAGGCAGCGGCGGAACAAAAGGATGTTTATTTAGAGAAAGAAGCGGAGGAGGGTTTTCTTCAAACTTTGTTTTATATCAAAAAAACGACTCACAACAAGGAGATGAAACCTTTTTTTTTTCCCCAAAAGTACCACCTTTGCCACAGCCACTCTTTACGACGGGGGGGTTCTACTAAAACAAGCAAGATAATCCCTGACATCAATGTAAATCACATACACTTTGTCAAAAGAATAAAGGGTTCAGGTACAAAAATCACTGAGGAGGATAAAAAGCACACGATACTACTGCAAATTCATGCCGCTATGGCAAAAAAAGAGAGAAAGTATTGAGGATGTAGCTGGCTCAAACGTTCTGAGGTCAACCTCAGGTCACCTTCAGATTTAAAGGACAGGATGTTTCCACCAGCACAGGTCATAAATACACTGAAAGAGATGAAGTCAACAGAAGAAAGCGTGACCTCTGTCCTGAATCAGAGTCAGAAAATAAAACGAGAGTCTTTGCCTCTCTGCAGAAATCCCAGCAGATGCTGACCTCGTTTGGCGATCTGTTATTGAGTGCAAGCGTCAACCGCATGGCTTTTTAGGTGTTCTCAGAAAAATAATATATTAGTAAACCGTTCTGTGGGTGATGTCACAACATGGCCATGTTTTCCTTTTTTTTTCTATTTTCATAAATGTCAGTAAACACATCAGCAGTCAGGAGTTGAAATGGCGAAGGGTGGTAGATGAGCGCAGACACTGATGGATAGAAAAATGTTCACGCTGAAGAAGAAACGCGGCGTAGCCCTTATGGCTCCCCCCCTCCCTCCGGCTCACGCGTTCAGCTTGGTCGGGACTTTTTCCATGTGCTTTAGAGAGACCAGAGGGTCTCTGGGTGGAGGGCCGGTCTGTCCTCATTGTTTTCAACCACAGTGTTTGTTTCCCGGTTGGGCCTTGGCGCCCCGGCCCCGGCTGACTCAGAGCGCCAGGAGAGTGGGTGAGTTGAGGGAGTCGGAGGACTGGTCACCACTGCTGCTGCTGCGCCGGTGGGCTTTGGAGCAGGACTCAGAGGAGGGTGAGGGGCTCTCTGGCTCCATCATGTTGGAAAAGGTGAATATGAGGTTCTGGGCGTTTGGCGTGGCTGCCGGGGTGGACGCCACCACCACCGGCGTGTTCAGGCTGTCTCCATCTGGGATGTACATCCCACCACTGACGCCGCCGCCTCCCAGGCAGATGGGCTTAATGACAGAGCGCTGAGGTTTGCCCACCTGCTCTTCCATGTCCTCGGGCTCCTGCTTCACCACCACCTGGTTCATCTGAGCGCGCGTGTTCATGCTGTGGCGCATGGTGAGCTGCAGCGGGTTGCACTGATGCTGCTGCTGCTGGTGACTGGACTGCTGGTGGCGCTCCTCCATGGGCAGTTTGCACATGGGATTATGGGCGACCAGCATGAACTCCAGCTTGTCTTTCTCCTTCTGCAGGCTCTCGATCTCCTTCTGCAGGTCGGCCTTCTCCTCCTCCAGCTTCTCGGTCTCCTGTTCAGAAATAAACACGACAGGTCAGAGGTCAGAGGTCAGAAGAAGTGACACACAAAGAAAAATACACACATTAGAAAGTACTCCAACGTAGATTTCGGAATATTACTAAACACAAAAATAAGGGTGAAAAAAAAAACTTAATCTTTATGCTTTTACATAGATATTAAAATCAATTTAAAAAACTTTCTACTTTTTTGTTTATACACTTAAATTAATATAATTATTTGAAATATTTTACGTATTAGATGTCTATTCTATGCATGATCTTTTTGATGTACAAAATATGTTTACTAAGCATTTCATTTATTGTTCAGATTCGAAAATAAATTTTAGGCAGACAGCAACAAGAAAATATACCATTAAATCTAAATAATTATTTCTTATTTATATTTGTGTTATACCTTATTTTTTATATACATATAAACCTTTTTCTCTTCAGTGTGTGTATCTATATATATCTATATATATCTATATATATATATATATATATATCAAAATGACTATGCTATATACGGTTTTGTTTATGAATAAATATAATTGTTGCTTTTATTTCTAAATAAACATACATTTTAATTGTGTAAAAATCTCTCCTATTATTGTATAAAATGTTTCGCTCCATTCAGTTATTTTTTTAGTCTCATAATATCAACACGTATTTTTATTACTTGAAATCGTCAAGCTTGTTTTTTTTTACTATTTAACGTTTTTTTTATATTTTTATTGGCTGTACGTTTTTGCATTTCTTAGCGATTTAATACTTTTGACTATCAATTAAATCTTTTTTGTTTTCATTTAGTTTTTCTTTATTCTGGCAGTTTAAAATGATTTTTTTTGCCTAAGTTCGGCAGCCGACTTATAGAAATAGCAAACAGTGAAGAGAGTTACTTTGTCTAAAGCATTAAAAACTAAACCATCCTAAATCTGCTCAAAGTAGAAAACTTTGCTCCCATTGCTGTTTCTGGCTCCTAAGGCACCAGCAGAGGGCAGTGTTCGCCTGCTTCAGATTCATGCTGTTTTTGTGTGGCATGACCTTTGGACTGAAACCATGTAACTCAGAAGCCTGAATCAAAGAGTCTCCTAATGACTCTAATGTTTGTGTCTCTAAGAGATGCTGCCTCCTTCAACAGTTTGACTCCAATGTGTCAAATCAAACGAATCAAACGAAGGGAAACTGCAGTCGGACGTCAGGTAGGCTGACATGAAGGCCGTCACAGACCTTTGACTCATGGGAAAAGCAATCAGGAAGTAATAAATTAGACATGACGTTTTTTCTTAAAGGAGAAATAGTGCTGCTCAACTTCACTAGAAACCTATTTTTGGATGATTAAAAAGAAAATGATCAGGCGGGATAAAATGTGCCGCTTTACTCACAAAGCCACCTGCCTACAGCCAGTTCCACTCCAGGTTTTAAGCTCAGCCTGTCTCTAATTCCACTAATTAGTCCATTTAGACACCGTTACTGTCTGCCTACGAGACAGCCCAGCCTCTGTCTGCAGCCGCCCGACACAAAAAGCTTTTCAACGCCTTCAGTCAGAGCCTGCACTTAGAGTCAAACTTGTCTGGCGAGCTTGCTAAAGCAGGAGTGGAGTTGGTGCTTTCATCAGAGCGTCTGGGCACCCGTCCGATGGGCTGGATGTGATGCTCACCCCCTGCAGCATCTCTGTCAGCTCCCGCCTGCGGTTTCTACATTTGGCTGCAGCCAGCTTGTTCCTCTCCCGTCTCACCCTCCTTTTCTCCTCTTCCTCTGGAGTCAGCTGCGTTCAAAGATGAAAGAGAAAATAAGGGTGAAAAAGCTGTCCGATCTGTAGGCAGGATTAATGTGTAATAAAACCTTCAAACTGCTCACCTGCTCGTCTCTCTTGCGTCGCCTGAGGTCGCCGGTGGAGCGGATGACCCCGGGTCGGGCCAGCGTGTTGTGTGCCAGCAGGCCCGGCCCGTTGGTCAGGTGATGGCCGTAGGGGTGGGAGCGGGAGTATGGGTTGGACATGGAGGTGATGACGGTCGGCTGCACCATCCACTGCAGGTCTTGGCTGGTTGTGATTGCATTGATTGTAGGGATGAAGGCACTGTTGGAGCCAGGCATGTCAACCCTGTACTTCTGGAAAAAGAGAGGAAAACAGGGCGATGAAAGAGGAAAAAAGTCACCTTTTATCTTCACTTCCAAAGGATAAAGCTAAATCCTCTGAGCGTCGCCATCTTAAACATTTGCTGGAATATAAGCAACGCCACAAACACCTCCAACCACCAATAAATGAGCACATTTCCCCGAGTTTAAAAGCTTATAGTAATGATTCAATCCGTGTGGACTGTAGCCCCCAGAGTGGAACGCTGACACATGCAGTGAATCATGTGGGAAAGCCCAAAGGTGTCCAGCATCTCATTGTTCTACAACAACCAACGCCGCTCAGGCTTCTGATTGGATAAAACAGCTTTTTAATCATTTATTTGTGGAAACCTTGAACCAAAAAGAAGAACCAGTCTTATTTTTTCAGATAAGACATATTAGTGCCCCCCCCCAACCGAAGGCCCATCATAGCTCAGCCTCTGCCAAATATCTCTGGTTTGTCTTTCTTTGATTGTTTTTTTTTTTATCCCTGTTTTAAATAAATCCCACTGAAGATGCCTTCAGGTCTCCACATCTCTAACTTTTCAAAGCAGATCACTGTTCCTCCACAGATGGGGGGCCTGTCAGCTGCGCGTAATTTACGCACGTCCCCCACAATATTCCCGACTTTCCGTCGGATATCCCGGCAGTCTACTGGAACTTTGTTTATCCCAGTGAGTCACTGTGTATGGGATTTGTCCAGCACGTGTGAAACCAGCTCAGTTCCAGTAAAATGGGGGGAAGCAGCCAGCTGGAACAAGCCAGGAATCGCGCATTGAGGAATGTGAGAGCGAGAAATAAAGGGAAAAAACTGCTAGGTAATAAAACAAGCCTGGATGGATCCTCTCTGTGCTGCAGCGACTCAGACATTCCTTGGAGTTGTTACATTGAATACTTGCAGAGTGATAAAATCCTCTATTGCTCCAATAAAGCCAGAAACGGGAGGGCCGTGTAATGGAAAACAGGCAGTGAGTGATTACAGGCTGATAGAAACAGGCCAAAAGTCGTTTACTGTAATGTTGCGTTAGACTGACGCCACTTTTCCACAGAAGTGGAACCGACGTAAGACCGGGGTGTGGGGAAATAACATGCCTCGTCCTGAATTTACATCCTTTTTCTTTTAATCAGAATGTTAAATGGACGCTGCAGAACACCTTAATATTAACATGGTGCTTTTAATGCCCGAAGCGACCCTAAATGTTGCATTTCCTCTGCAAGGAAGGATCCTGGTCGTGTGAGCCGCTTCCCGCTGGAGGAAACGCGGCCATGTGCGGCCGGAGGCACCGACGGATCCAATCAGACAATCTGGACCCAAATATTAATAGTTATAATAATAAAAACGCCGCAAACCTCAAACTGCGGCAAAACAACACGCGATGTTTCCATAGATGCGCAGGAGCCACAGCAGCCTGTTGCATCCAGGACGCGCGTTACGCTCCGCTGGCTCAGAAAAATGCGTAAAATGATCTGAGCTTTAGTTTACTGCCGCCGCAGACCGATGATCAAACCGATGATCAGACCGGATCTGGAATCAGAGGCTTGAATCCATGTCGGTTTGAACGGAACAGGTTTCACATCGTATCAAACGCTCTGCTGGGAACAAGAAACGGATTTTCTGCGTAAATTCCGGGTTTTTCGTCCATAACTTGATGCGGTTTCATTTGTATTTTATAGTCTCCACTGTTTCAGTCAATTAAATAAACATTTAATTCAAAATGATGTAAATTGGTAGAGGTGGGAGAAGGTCTCACCTGGTAGTTTGAGGTAGATATCGGACTCCCGATCGTGCTGCTGCCGCTGGTGAAGGACTCTGGCTGCGCCGGAGAGGCGCTGCTGCCGCGGGATGAGGTGTCGTAATTCCCGGAGTAGTCCTGGTACATGATCCGGGAGGGAGGAAGGTTTCAGGGGACTGTTGGAGCTCTGGAGCTTTTTTCTTTCTTTCCTCCTCTGTCACTGACACACAGCCCCCCCGCAGTAAAAAGGCACCAGCAAGAAAAGAAAGAATCCTCTGATTGTTCAGGTATCCAGGAGCGCAAAGTGCAAATATTACAGCTGATCTACAACATCTTAGAAATATTGCAGGTGTGTTGTGCTTTCAGGTAGAACAGACTATCAGATCCTCTCAGGCAGTCAGTGACTCAGTCTTGCCTTCTTACTCTCAGCTCTCTCTCGCTCACGGAACCTCCAACTTTTTTTCTTTCCCTTTTCACCCCACTTCCTACAGATGACTCACTTCAATGGCACTAAGAAGAAGCGCGACGGCTTTTCAACACCAACGAAACGGCCCACGTCACGGCGGGGCGTGGCTTGCATTCAGCAGGGGAGGGGCTCTCTGTTCTCCTGCTTCAGTTTGTGGATGAGCGCAAAGAGAGAAGAGCGCAGTTCTCCCTCTGCGCATCGCCGCTGGGACCAAAACCTGCTCAGCAGCCAGAGCGGCTTTTATTCCTGGACGTCAGTCACCTGCTGCGGACTTTACGGTTCTGTCTCTGTCTGTCTCTGTCTGTCTCTGTCTGTCTCTGTCTGTCTCTGCGGCCCATTGACGCATGTTTCCTAAAATGGGCAGTTGCGTCAGAGCGCGTGTGGGTTTCCTTGGTAAAAAAGAAAGCGTCAGACTCTGGAGGGATTCCCTCCCCTTCAGCTGCGGGGCGCCGGATCCGCAGCTCTCAGGGTCCAGATTTGGTCTGAACAGCAAAAACATTCAAATGATGAAAGATGAAGAATAATCTGGATGATCAGATACAGGCAGGGGCGTCAAAAGAAAGTTTAGGGGGAGGGCGGGGGTAAAATAATTCCTACATTAAATATAGACTCTGTCTTCAAATACTCAAATCCTAAAATACATATTTTTTAAATATGTTAAATGCAATATCCTCATCCCTTTAAAATATTAGTTATACATTGGTTTTAATGAATCCATTGTTATTTTTTTATTTCATCAGTGAATCTGACCAAGTTATGCATAAAATAATCAGAATAGTTAATATTTACAAGGTAAGTAGATTTCTATCATCCATCTATCTATCTATCTATCATCTATCTATCTATCTATCTATCATCTATCATCTATATATCTAGAATCTGACAAAAGTAATAATAAATATATATTCTTTCAAATTGGACAAATTAAAATCAGGTTTTACTTTTTAACCATAAACACTCAACATGTAGAAAGTAAAGGAAAGAGAAAAACACAGAAAGAAAAATCACTTCTAAAGAGATTAAAGGTGAACGAACACCTGAAGGAACCAGAGTGACAAATCACAGTGTCCATCATCGTTTGAGCCAAAGTGGACTTAATGGGAACTGACCAGGGAGGAAACCACTGTTGAAAATAAATAATAAAAAAAGTCAGAAGGGAATTAGCAAAACTACATGTTAAGTAAAGTTCTGAGGGAATATCCTATGGACAGATGAGACAAAAATGTAATGTTTTTTGTCAAAGTAGATCAACTCTATGTTCACAGACAGAAAAATGAAGCATATGAGGAAAAGAACGCTGTCCTACTGGGAAACATGGAGGAGGCTCTGTTATGATCTGGGCTGCTTTGCCTCATCCCAGGATCGCCTAGATCCGTAGCGTAATTAAAGTTTATTCTGCAAAATGTAATTTAGGTTTTATTATTCTCAGAAAGATCTGCAAAAAATGAAAATAATAAAACAAAACAAATAAAACAACAGAAACCCAGCAGAACTTGTTCAGCTAAGGGTTCAAATTGATTGATTGATCTGATATATATGATCCCTTACTAAGTGGTAAAGCACTCTGCCCTGCAAACACCAGTTATGAGTCGTTAAGGCAAACTAATTAGCCCCGCCCCTTTCAGAATGTTGTAAAAGGCAGTGGTTATAGAAGAACTCTCTTTGGTGAAACATCACATAGATATTTCTCTCTGGCAAAGATGGAATCATGCAGGGTTTGAAACCAATGATCTGTAGAGAATGATTTAGCCCTCCAGTGTTGGTCATCTGTGTTGGTTTGGGTGTTTTATATTTCTGCTTAATTTTATGTTTGATTAGGTTCTGTCAGTTACTGTTTAAACGTCCTTAATGTTCCATAATGTTCCTTAATGTTTTCTAGCCTAGATAGGTTAAGTGGTGTCTGAATATTCCTGGGGTCTCTGTGATCCAGTGGTAAATCTTTTCCTCTCCACCTTTAGAGATCCACACTTGTAACCTTCTGAGATTAGAGTTTGCTTTAGAATATAGATGGATCGTTCTAGTTCCTGGTTCCCCTCACAGATGTTTACAATCAGCCCAACCAATAACCTGTTTTCATTCGCTTATGCTACGTTCACACCTAAAGCAGCAGGAGCAGCTAAAACGCGCGTGCTGCTTCATTTCTGATGCTTGTACCAGTTTAGTTCTGACGCGCGGCGGAAGCATCTTTGCTGCTCTAGCTGCACGGTGATAAAGTGGGTCTGATGCGCGGTGGGCGGAGCTACTCTATCCTTTCTCTGCCTGGAACAATGGCGGCTATATTAGCTGTGATCAGCGGGTAGAAAGTAGTTAGAATCTATGTTGAAGTGAGAAAGTCCTCCTGAAAACATGGTCTGTGCAGTCAGTTCATCCAGATTACCATCCTGCCTTCAAAGATTATTTCTCTGTGGGAGCCGCTCAGACCCCCACATACCGGCGCTGCGCTGTCACTGGGAATCCCCAGCAGCAGCTGCCTCTGGCCCGGGAGCCTCTTGGCGGTTTGCCGCGGCTGCTTAAAGGCGTTTTTTCTTGTCCGTAATCCAAACTGCAGGCAGCAGGATAATAAAAGCCAACATATTCTGCCGGCAGGTTTCTACATTCGAAGTTAATTTAGGCGTTAATAAACTGTTTCAGAGGAGTGATCATAGCGCTCTGCATCAGCAGTGCTGCGTCTGACTCCCTGCCAGCTCCCAGATCAGCTTCCCTGATTGGTTGATGAGGCGCGTCCAGCAGCTAAAGTTAAATAATTCCAACTCCAGCAGCTGCTGCGTTTGCGGCCCGTCGTACTTAAATGCTCCCGACCCGCTGCCTCAGCTGCTCAGACGCGCTGCGGGACGTTTTGCTACACCTTGATGCACGTCAACCATTGACTTTGCATGTAACCTAGCTGCTCCTGCTGCCTCTGCTGCCTCTGCTGCTTTAGGTTTGAACGTAGCATTATGTTCCTTCTCAGTGCATCTTTCAGTCTTTTCACCCTCTTTAATAAATCCCTCTGCAGTATGATTCTCTCTAACTCCTGCCTCTGCTTGGCTGCTATACAAAAATACTAATCTTTGTATGTTATCAATATGCTCATATTGGAAAATGATTGACTGGATGATCAGGTTGAACTGTAAAGTGCCTTGAGATGACATGTGTTGTGAATTGGCGCTATAGAAATAAACTGAATTGAACTGAATTGATGTTGAAGCCCCACATCTTTGATGATGGAATCAAGTTGGAAGATTTGATCTCTCAATTTCTTTTCTCTTGCCATCAACACCTTTGTTTCTAGATGTTGGAGCTTGGCCTGTTTTCCAGTGTAGTCCTGTTTCTCTGACTGTGACTAACTGGATGTGCTCTCTTCATCCTCTGACATGGGAGCTGGCTCGGAGCTCGTCTGCCTGGCTGTGTGTTTCCTGGACGGGGCCGCCTGTGGAGCTGGTTGACAGTTGCCTTTTGTATCTATGCTTCTTTTTCTATGTCTGCTTCTGTCTCCTTGAACCCCAGTGGGCCTCAGCAGATGGCCGCTCACACTGAGCCTGGTTCTGCTGGAGGTTTCTTCCTGTTCAAAGGGAGTTTTTCCTCTCCACTGTCGCTACAAGCATGCTTAGTGTGAGGGATTGCTGAAGAGTCAATGAGTCGATGCAATCAGCTGGTTTTCCTTAGATAGAAAACTTTGAATCAATCTGACTGGATGATCTGGTTGATCTGGATCTATACAGTGACCTGAGATGACATGATGTGAATTGGAGCTATAGAAATAAACTGAATAGAACTGAATTACTGTCATATCAGGGATTTAGTCTTTAAAACTTGGGAGAATCAGGATAAAGGGACCAGGTTAAATCGACTTTGATATGAACAGCTGCTCCTGCCTTTCTGAGAAGTATTTGTAGAGAGTTTAAAGTGCGATCTCAGCTCAGAAACAAACAGAAATTATTTCTATAGTCGCAGGGTTCAACTATGACTGAGTATTACATGATGGAAATCTGATTATTATGTTTACACACCTAGAAGTTCTGTAATTAGTTCTTATTGGTCTTATAGTTTAGGGTCACATTGGGTCTCTGTTTAATTTGTCACAGCCCAGTTGTGTGTAATCGGTCAGATTCAATGGGGCTGCACTGATTAGGGCAACACAACAAACCGTGGAAGCTGAATCCCTGTGAAATGTGGGCTAATTGTAATTCGGACGCACCTCATAAACAAGGGCAAAGCGCCCAGAATGTGACACGTTCCGCCACATAAAATGTCCTATTAAGTGTAATCCAATCTGCTACGGTTCCTATTTTAATCTGCATCACCAAAGCTGGGTGTTCTGAGCTCCTAAAGCTCCTTCCAGCATCAATGTTTGCCAGAAAGACTCGCCGTGCTAAATAAAAGTTCATTTATGTACTTTTTTTATTTTATAACTTGTGGAAGGGGGGGTTTGTTATTTTATGAGGTCCATAACAAGTCTTTTTTCTTACATGTGTTGCTTGATTGTAGAAATTTTAAAATCTTATTTTTTAATCTTTGGCAACAGAACTAAAAACTTGCATCTCAATAAACTAGAGAATTACTAAAAAGTTTATTTATTTTAATTATTCCGATTCAAAAAGCTCTTATATTATTTGGCCATTTATTTTTGTTACCTGTGGTTTGCACTCAATTAAAACTGAAATAAAGTTCATAGAAAGTTATTGCATTGCCAAAAACTAATAAATTGTTTATTAAGTACAAACATACTATGTATTATGTAGGGTGTCAGTTAAGATAATGAACATAATTCTTCCAGTGGAGGAAAAGACCTCAAAGGTGAATTCTAAAGAGGAGGCGTCTTAGAAACTACAGATAATACAGAGAACTTTGAGAGAATTTAAGAAGAAAAGAGTTTGGACAAATTTTATAGGTGCGGATTGAAAGTTTTATGACCCCCGCAAAGAATACTGTCAAATTGTAGCTCAGTGTTTCTAGACTATTTATTTATTTTTAATGAAGGCATTCTTGCATTTCATTTTGGAATCGAGGTCCTACAGTTTGGAGGAACAGTAGAGAAGCACCGAATCCAGGCTGGAAAGTTTCCATAATAAACGATGATTAGAATCAGCTGGTCTGAAATCCACCATCAGCACAGAGATAAAAGCATCACTATTCAGCAGAAGTGAAGGAGCTCCAGCTGAATACTGAGGGATAAATGCTGCACAGTGCATGGACACAGGTACCTTTAAGTAGGCCTGAATTCCCACATTTAACCATTTGTTTTGTTACAGTTTTCTAAGCAGCTGAATCTTGAGTTTTTATAAACTTTAAACCATCAAAACTTACAGGGATGTAAAACTTTCTGATTATATCAGCATTCAGATGAATCTCAACCTCTGCTCAGAATAAAATGGTCAACAGTTCAGCGACTTTCAGCTCAGAACATGAACTACTGAGATGCTGCCCTGCAGAATGTGATCTGCACCCAATGAGCAGAGACCATCCAGATGTTTAATAAATCTGTGTTTGACTGATATTAATTTATCATGAATGCTTAGCCTGTAATAAGCCAGCGGCGCAGCTTTTTGAACCGGAGCTGCGTTGCTAAGCGACACAGTTTCTGCTAAATTGCTGGAGGGGAATCAAATTAGCCATAATAGTCCTACAATAATTAATGCCTTAAATATCATGTGAGCTGCTGCTGGAGGGAAAACACAGTTTGATGTGGTGACAGCTCTACAGCTTGGCTTTAACAGCAGAAAGAAAATATACAGCAGACCAAGATCCTATCCAGGGGTCACGGTCAGGTGAGGGCAGGTGAGGAGCGTGGGTCAGCGCACGCGCTGAGGTCAGCCGGTGCGCAGTTTGTGCGCCACTGACGCGTCGATGTGCCGCAATCACACATCAGAAGGAATCAGGCGCCCAGAACATCTCATCCAGGATTATATCCTGCTGTCAGACTGCAGGCTTACCTGGCCAAGCGACGTGCGCCCGTGACGCAGAAGCCTGGTGCCTAATGCTGCATTCAGGTACTGTCGGATAAATCCCCACCTGCTAATAGGCAGCTCATAAAGTCCAGACTGTTTTAAGGGGAAAAGTCGGCAAAATGGATGAATATAAGTCAGTTTGTTTTTTTAAGCTTCCAGAAAATTGGGTCAGGGTTAACCAACCAAACTGGAGCCCAAAGACAACCTTGAGGTTGCTCACCAAAAGAAAAGAATATTTCTGGTGTTGAATTTTAGCCTAAATGTGTTTTAATTCCCATACAGATGTTTAACTTATGAATAACCATTATCCAGCATTCATTTACTGAAGTGCTTTCAGCTTGTTTATGAAGACATTTTTAAAACTAAACGCTGAATTATCTAAAGGCCAGAAAGACACTGACTGCAGGAACAATTAGGGCAGAAAATGCAAAATAATTATATGTGAAAGGTTTAAGTTGTCTTCTAAATAATCATTATATATTTGAGAAATTTTATTTTAACCCTGTAATGCCAAATGTATCGTATTTGATCCTTACGGTTTCTGGAATGTTTTGCGTCTAAAACCTTTTGCATAATTTAATGGTAAAAACTTTGCTCAAAATCCTATTGTACACAATCAGATTTACCTGATAACAGACGACAGAAGACTACACAAAAAATAATCCTGACTTATCGCATAGTGATAAATTATTAATATATAAAAATTTTTTTTTTTTTACATATTTTGTTAAAAGGCCAAATAAGGACTTCAAACCAAAAAAAAGTTATTTTCTGTTTTATTTTATTCTTGGATCGGGCTTTAAAGGGTTAGAATATCCATTATGTTTTTGCATTTTGTAATTGTGTAATAAACACATGATATTTAACAAATATTCTTGCTTGTAAATGTTAAATATTGTAAAAGCGTCATTATTTGTGTAAAGTAGGTTTAGCTCTAGGCGCTAGTTTAGGCTTTAGGCTAGCTTAACCACAATATTTAAATACAGAATTAAAGTATCATTAAATAAAGTAAAGCTTTGTTTATCACTTCATATGAGGTTCTAAACGAGCATTTCATGGACTAAAAATAAAACCCATAAATCTTTTTAGAAGTCTGAGGGCCCCCCATGTGGTCCATGAGGGGCCCCTTGGGGCCCGCAGGCACCACGTTGGTGACCCCTGCTTTAAAGTATAAAATAAAACATTTTATTTAAACCGCTGGACGGATATCAGTCACAGTGAGGTTTTCAATCTATTTCAAGAATGATTTAATAAAATAAAATAAAATATTTGTGACTCAACAGGTGAATAACTATGAAGAGGGAAAAAAAATCCATTGTTTTCCTTCAGATTGTTCTGTATGTATGATCCTCTGATGGAAAGCATCCCCACATCATGATGCAGCCATCACCATGTTTGATCATGCAGTGATAGTTTTATTTAGTTTTACAGTTCAAATCCTGACCAAACCCGGTCTTCCCTGCCTTTCAGGGTGCGGGTCATCGCCCTTCACGTTCAAAGCCTGGATATTTTTTTACCATCTGACCCTGATTTAAAATTCTCTCCAGCTTTGTTTCTGACCCACCTGCTTGGTTCCTTCTTCTGCATGATACAATTTGTTCACTGCTCTTCTGTAACAAACATCATCGGCCGACACAAAACAGCTTTTTACTATTTAGTTTAAATTAGCAGTCTTATTCAGGGGAATCAGAGTAAAGGGGTTTGTGCGACCCGATGTTTGGGATATTTATTTGTCTTACTTTGCACATCATAAAACCTCAATGAAATACATTAAAGTTTGCAGTATTGTAGCTCAAAATGAAAAAAAGTTGTGGTGTGCAAAAAGATCTGAAACATCAGCAAACAGTTTGGTGACTAATGGTTGGACTGTTTTATCTCTTTCTGTCTCATTTTGCATGTAAATCTATATAAATGTGTCTCCTCGCCTCTTAGAAGGTGAGATCAGCCTGTTCCTAGAAAACAAAAGCTAAACATGTTTTTACCTTTTTTCACACCACAAACAATAAGATCCAATTTTTGCACTGAAAGAGCAAGATAGCATCAGATAAACTGATCAGAACGCAGATGTAATTAAGTCTTGTGATATTGTCAGAGGCTGAACAAGAATCCCACCCATCTCTGCAAAATGAGACGCATTCAGCCTCTGACTCACTTTATTGCTGAACATTTAGAATTGAAACAGGTGTTTACCTGACTTTTTTTTTTTTGCCCTTGCATACCTTTGTTTTTTTTTTTTTTCTGCCCATAGCGTCATTCACATGTCAAGCTGCAAAACCTTAGCCTGGATAATCCTTAGCACGATTAGCATGGCTTATAGCTCAGCTCAGGTGCTGTCAGTGAGACATACGTAGACACCATAGTGCTGACTCAGACTGTGGAGACTGGGTTAAAGAGCAATCAGCATGACTGACAGCAGAGCTTATTATCATGCCAGTGGTCTGTTTACACACTTAATGCACTGCTTTATTATGCAATGCTGCACAGAAACAGCAACATGGGGCTGCAGCAGAAAAAGGAGTAAATCCAGCGTTGATCAACAGGTTGCCTGTTTGCATGAACCCACATGCTCCTCCTAGTCTTAGTATTTTGTGCAGGTCTGGCTTTAAAATAGAAATCCAATCACAGACCACCAGCTGTGGGGGAGCGGGGCTTAAAGAAGTGGCTGCTGTGAATTAAAACGACCCTCATCAAGGGTTTCATTTCCCCGTTGCCTTGGTGACAGATGCAGAGCAGTCGACTTTAGCAAATCAGAAGGGATAATACTAACGTCCATGACCTCCAGAGAGTGCAACTGGGGAAAATGGATTCCTTGGACATTTGCTCCACATTTTGGTCCATCACAACAAGAAATAGATATTTGGGCATTTTTGGACTAATCTGATTTTCCTAAAATGTTTAATATTTAATTAATTAAAGATCAGGTAACAGCTCTATCTCTGTAGTTTTTCTAGGTTGAGGTTTGATGATGCTGTCTGTGGGCATAGAGAGGCGAACTCCTGTTTTATCAGTTTCTGTCAGTGTGTTCAAATTTATTGAATTTTTTAAAATGTACAGAAAGGGGAGAAAATGCACAAATGAATTATTTTCTTTTGTCTCTTAATTGCATTGATTCTGGTTCAAATCATTCTTACTTCCTTGTTTTTCCTTTAGAATCTAGTTTGATAATCTTTTTTCATGCACTGGAATAAATCAAAATCTAGATAAGTAATTTTTTTCTTAAAATAAGTGCATTTGTTGTTGGATTGAGGAGGTAAAAGAGACATTTTGTCAATGGAGCAAGACAATTTACACTTAAAATAAGAAAACATTGCATCGTCTTATTTCAAGTGCATATTATCTAATTATCTTATTATAAGAGTAAGAATACTTATTCCATTGGGAAATCATCTAATTAGCCTACTAAAATTAATGGTAAATACACTTAATTTAAGACATTTTTACTTATTTCTAGATCATTATTTCCAGTGTGGATCCTAAAAGAGGGTAAAAATCCAGCAGAATCCAGCTTTAAGCCATGATGACAGCTGCTTCTCCACAGGTTTGGATTTACTGTGGTCCCACTAGGATCCGACCCTTGCACAAAATCTGAATCAAGCTTCCTCCGTAGGCCGGCGTGGCTCTACCTTAGAGATACGGTGAGCTGCTCCTCTGCAGCATAAAGGAGCCGCTTTAGAATCTGATTAGGATTCATCAAAGGTATGAAAACTCTTTAATATCACAGGAAAGTGTTGCTGAGGAGATATTTGGTTTCTGGACCTGCTGCCAACAGACAATCCAAGTTAAAATGGTAATAAGAATAGTTTATATGAGTTATTTAGAAATAGTGATTACCGATAAGATCAGGTATTTCTCATGAATCAAATGAATTTAGGGTGCAGGCATGGTGACGGTGATGGGGAACTGAAGCCAGATTGCATCATCATTTCTCAGACATTTACTGTCACATAAAAATGTATTCATAGATCAACTGTATCAGATCCAAAACTGGCTCTGCTGACATCAAAATACGGTTCAATGGCAGCTTATATTTCAACTGAAACTGGCTCATTTAGGATTACAGGTTTAAATAACCTTAGCAGTGAAAGTTCCTCCTCAGGTTTTAAAGGCAATAAATAATTATTGGACTTTCGGTCAGAAGCTGCTTTTAGGAACAAAATAATTTTATGAAATCATCCATTAATCTGAGAAATCACAGATGATCAGAGGTTGAAGGTGTCTGTAATAATACTTCCTTTATTTACCGTGGCTATCAAACATCATGACTTTCCGCCTCACACGGGTTAAACTGGCTTTTTTTCTACTCTCTTGATTGTGGTTTCCGTTGGTAACCATTACACCCATCAGCCGTCTCATTTAAATACACAAGGATGGTTTATGGTTGAAGGTGGTTGACGTGTGAAAAGGGCAGGACATGAGATAAAGCCTTCTGCCTAAACTTTAAGGCCCAGCTGGGATTTATAAAGGACAAATATTTGGGTTTTTTTGCACATTTTTATACATAAAGATTTTTTTGCTACTCCATTTTTGGGTGTTCTGCAAACATCCTGTTTTATAAATGAGACCCTTTGATGTTAACTGGACCATTCTTCTTTTTTTTAGGCTTTCTATTTTAAATTTCCACTATTTTTTAGATTTTCCATCATTGACCCATGTTGGTAAAGCTTCTCTTGCTGGAAACATATCTGACTTATCAATAATATCATATACTAAGGAAAATGTGTTTGATTCGGTGGCTGTAAGGTGCCCAGGCCCCATGCCTACATTGATAAAAAAGCCCCAATAATGACACATCCACCACTGTGCTGAAGTGTTAATATGAAGAGTTTCTGCAAAAGTTTAATTTGGTTTAGTCCAAACATTGCAGATGTTGAACCAGATGTCAGATCTGTGACAGAAGCTTCAGTATCTAATAATATTTAAAAACACTCATTTAGTTTTCAGAAAAATAAACATGTTTTTATCCAACTGCTGTGAATATTTAGAAATTTTCCCAAATGTGAATTCATACAAATATGCAAGATGCAAGTAAAATGGAACAAACGGGATTATTTGTGGTAGTAAACAAGCTTCATGCAGATATTCAGACGTATAGATTATAAAATAGGCTCCATTTCCATTAATATCAGGCAGGGTTAAAAGAAGAGCGTTTTCCTGTAGGGCTGAAATGTGTTGCAACCTGAAACCAGCCTACACATCCACTCTCCCTTTACTGTAAACAAAGGGTTAACCTTCTCTTCATGTAACAAATCCATCATTTTCATTTAATCTTTACCTGAAAAAAAGGAACCAGTGAGAATTTTCATTTTTCCCTTTCCGTCATTTAACTTTAGCTTCATCATCAAAGTTTTACATCAAGATTGAACTCACAGCCTTTTAAAGTGAGTGAATCACCTGCCGTGATCCCCAGAACCTTCCAATCAATACCCTCCAGTCACTATTGACAGTAAACTTAGTAGCTTTAAGGTATCAGTTTCTGAGACAATGGAAGGAAGTGCGTCACAGGAACGCTAAAGATCGAGACAAAGAAGAGCGGAACGCCGCTTGGGGTACAAACAGCTCAGTGGTAGAAGGGGAAGTGTTGTCGGGGCATGCGGTGGAAGAAGTGAACCAATAGCAAAGGTCTGAGAGAAGGAAAGGAGCGAGTGGTCGGGGGACTTCAGCCACCTGCAGCTCGCAAAAACAAGCAGGACCCTGATGTTCCTTCCACTTTTACTGGACGGCTTGTTTTTGACGGAGGAAAACAAAAATCCCCTCCCTGCTTCCACCTCGACGCAAGAAACCGAGGAGAGGAAAGTGTTGGCTGTCTGACAAAAGTGGGCTTATTATTCTGTTTTGTTCTCCTGCGACTTGTTTTCCTCGTCGTTGGCCCAAAACAATCAAATCAAATAACACTGGAGTGGAGCTGGGTGAGAGCAGCAGCAGTTCGCTCACAATGGGCCGGTTTATCTCCATCTGTCAACAAGGTTGTCAAAGTAATTTAGAGCACAGTGGACTGAGAGCAGACCCTGGGTAGTGCAGCCTGGAATGTTAATGGCTTTTTGGTTGAGAAGTCATCAGCCAAAACAATGTATGCAAATATTGGACAAAAGATAAATAAATATCCTTTTATTGCTCTCTGACATTTGACCCAGCATTTCAAATGTTTAAAGTTAAGCTAAGATCACCTAAACTCATTTTATTTGCTAAATTCCAGAATTTTGGAAAAGCCTGGATGATTAATTTATGGATTAAGACGCTTCTAGTTGGTTTATTTACAAATTTCTGGGTAAAATAAAGCAACACATTTATAAGTGATTATAAATGCTGGATGCCTAAAGGTTCCACATCCATTTCAACTATCATTGTAAGTATAAAGACTAAGCAAAGGCCTAAACATTATACCATTTTGAAAAGAGATGGGTTCTATGTTCCAGATTTGAACATATTTTAGTTTGAAATGTTCTCATCATCCAAAAATAAAAGACTAGGTAAAGATGCCAATACCAGCAACTCCTGTTTGCCCCAAATGGAAGAATGAAATCTCCAAAATCATCATTAAAGGTTACATTACACTGCAGATGCACAGAGGGACAGAGACCGTGACTCTTATGGTGACATGTGTTACGCATGAAGATTCGGTCACATTTAAAATCCCAGTGTGAGAAAACTCCTGGGATTGCAGTCTTAGACTTAGCTGAACAAGGAGGATTTTATTTTTAACTTATAATAAGGCATTGAAGCTACAGGATGGGATCCAAAGATCCCAAACAACGATCTGGAAGAATCAAATGCCTCAATATCTGGACACATAAAACAGTTTCTAACGTTTGCCTGGAGGGGAACAGCATCATGCTGTTGGGGTGTTTGGCTCCACTTTAAATCATGAATACCATCCTGAGGTAAAAATAAATACATAAAAGATCTTTTGGAAATATCTCAGGACATCAGCTGGTAAGCTAAAGCAAAAATCCATTTATAATATTCAATGAAATACTTTGAAAATCCAGATTTTAAGCCAATAGGGTTATTGGAATCCAGGATTAGACCTTATTACCTTTGTAACATTAAAAAATATGGATATTTTGATGGTAAAGATAAATGTCAATATAATAACAGGAAACGCCAACTTACCCGAATATATTAAGAAAAATAATAAAAGTGCTTCTAGAAGAAATTCATGAAAAACACTCTAAGAGTGAAACACATTTTTTTGATACAACTTAACCTTAGAGCATTAATGCTGATTCTGGAACTTACATTTTTTAGTTTATAAACCTAAATATTATTGTTAACTAGCCTTATTAACTTTTAAACTTTGCTCTTTAATTTAATTAGCTTTTTACCTTTTTTCTTCAGTTGTTAACTTTCTTTCACCTTAATTTCCAGCAGGTAATCTATTATTCAGGGCTCATCTAATTGATCAAATGCCAAAATCAGATGTACAGCCGTGTAGCAGGATCTATGCTGAATGGCTGGATATAGATCTAGTGCTTCTAGACCTCACTGAGGGACGGGGGGATTCCATTTCTAAGGGAACACAGCAAGTGATCAAAAACGCTTACTGGCCCAGTTCAGGGTTAATAATAATAATAATAATAAATCCAATTTTGTACCGCACTTTTCATTAAGAAAAATCTCAAAGTGCTACACAGTGCAGTGCAGGTTAAGCATGCTGACAAATTTATAACAAATGAGCCGAAACTAGAAAGAGTTCATAGCAGACAGAGAGAAAAAGGACACAGTGTTTTCATAGAGTGTTTGTAAAAAGCGGGTTTGAACTGCCGCCTCGCTGGAGTTTCGGCTGTTCGGGGCGACTTTTACTTGGAAGTTGCATTTCAAGAGTTTCAAGTTGAAAGAATCTGCTGAATTTCTGCAAGTTTAAAATTAACCTTCAACCAGAACACGGCTGATCACATTTAGCAGAGCGCCCAACATCCTAATAAGTTCAAAAATATGCAACTTTAAAAAACTCTAATTGAAAGATTAAATGACTCTAGGCTAGGCCTGTCATGATAGGAGTTAGCGAGAAAAAAAAAACACATCTTATGTTGGGGGAGAAAGCTCAAAATGGAACTGGTTTGAAAGCCGAGCGCAACAGCCGCAGTGTGGGAATATTTCGGATTCAAACCAAATGACCGAAGCGAACCGCTGAACTTATGCGAGCCAGCATGTCGCATTTGTCATAAAACAGTTGCAACTAAAAGCAGCCAACCTACACATGCAGCTAACATTTTTATTTCCACTGTGGGTTTATCTTTTGTTTAGTTTTTATTCAAGTGTATTTTTAGTTAACAGAGACTGAGAGTCCATTTGATTTTTATTTCTGGTTTATTTTGTTAACCAGTTCCAGTGTTGTGTTGAAAATAAGTGTGTTTATCTTTGGCAGGAAAATACATGCATTATTATGTCATTTTTATTAAATCAGTGTAAAAAGGTCTTAAAACAATATTATCGTTTATTGCAATAATTTTTGAGACAATTAATCTTTCAGCAACATTTGTTATCGTGGCAGGCCTACTCTAGGCTATTGTTTGCAATTAGGAGAGAGTGGTGCAAACTTTAGCAGAATTGCAACCCTTAGTAAACAAAAAGGTGTGTTTTGCTTAGTGGCTTTGGCCTTATGGTGTGTGAGCAAATACTTCTTCAAAATCATAAACTTGACATGGACTTTGGACCAATCCACCCCCTCGGCCAAGGCAAGCCCAGCCACCAGACATCCTCCATCGTCCCCTCACCTTACAGCAGGCACAGGCCGATGCAGGGTTAAGGTAGGCAGCCGGGTAGTACGGGAACGGTAGTTGTATCCTACCTGCTGTACAGCCAGCTGGCTCCGCCTCAAGGATGAAGCCAAACCCTCCAATGTCCCAGACCCCCACCCAATGCCAGGAACCAGGATCTCCTTTCCCAGACAAGGCATCAAAGCCATAGGATGGGAACCAAAGAGCCCAAGGTAAGCCAGAAACGCCGCTCCTGATTGGTTGAAGTATTGTTGTCTGTTGGACTACCGTGGATTTAAAACCACCTTCCTTTCCTAAACTCTAAGTGTCAAAATTCCTTCCAACGATCACAGGTGGGTGTGAGGAAGCAAAGCCAGAAAGGCGGACCCTTCTCCTTTGCCCCAATGGATGGAAATGTTCTAAATGATGCTGGTTAGGGTGTTCATTAAAACTGGGTCATAGATGCTACAAGCTTCAGAGGACCCACCCTGGTGAGGATCTCTTCCCCAGGATCCTATGTGTGTGGTTGTGGAATAGAGCAGGTGAGAGGAAGCATCAGAGATGGGGAGCAAAGGACGGGGGAACAGGGTTCCCCCAGGGAGCCAGCTCTCCTAATGACCCCAATAGGCACCCTGTTCTCCATCCTCCACCAGGGGAGCAAGGCCCCAATCACCGGGGGCAAGCCACCACCCAGACCGAGGGCTCCCAGCCCCCACTCTCTCCCCAACCCTCAAATCCCAACCCCAATACCGCACCAGAAATAGAGAGAGTCTGTCCCTGGAAGACAGGCTGTGGACAGGCTGCCGAGGCGACAGAGCACCCCTAAACCCCCGATGAGAACCGACCAGCCAGCGCCATGCAACCTTACCAGGGGGCACCATGCCCAGATGAGCGCAAGCCAAAGCACAGGGTCAAACCCAGCACAGAGCCCCCCACAGCCAGATCAGAAAACAATCACAGCAAGACTCACACCTAGCCAAGGCGGATCGAGGGCCGGACCAGCAGCTACACTTGCTAACACATTCCTCACACAATAGGACTGGATTGACCAGTGTTAGCCGAGCAGGTAGCCTGACAGGCCAACCCCCCATCCAGGCCTCCAGTGACTCCAAAGTGACTGTGTGGAAACCAATTAAAACAGGATCCTCTGCTCCATCCATCTTCCCATCATTTTCTAATACCCCCACCATGATACTGCCACCACCTGAATGATAAAGCCACGTTCTTGAACTGATGTTGCTAACTAAGAAAAATAAACCTTTTTTAATTTTACAGATAACTGTACATGTTGCACTTCTGTCTGTTTGTTGTCATATTTCACTATAAAATAAACCTGAAAAACTTGCATAAGTTTTGCCATAAATTCCCCTTCCTGACGCCCTGGATTCAAACCAACATCCACCATATTAGACAAACTGACTTAGCAAGCTAGAGTAAAGTGGGACACATTTGTTGCATCTTTCAAAACAGTTTAAATTTTCTCATTTGTCCTAAAATTTAAAGTCATCATCATGATGAGCATTCCTTAAGCGAAAAAATCCAAACAATTATTAAGTGGAAATGCAAACCAGAATGCCATCTACAATGGAGTCCTAGAGAGCATTGTGCTGAACATAAACACAGCTTTTACTGAAGCTGCTGCTCAGTCCTTGTTTATGAGGCTGTTTTATTGTCTGTGAAAACATTTCCCAGAACTCTCCTGTTGAACTAACTGTGGGTGGTAAAGAGGCTGTTTGCTTTGGATTTTCACCTGAAGATGACTCGGTTTCACAACTTTTCATCTGTTTTGCTAACTGTCAGCACGTTTGTTCCTATAGCCAGGAAATGCAAACAAATCGCTCGCCCTATTTCTGCCAGCTGTCCCAGGAAGTGGCAACCATGTTTGGAAACCTTCCCTGTTTCAGGGCAGCTTACAAGAAGATTATTTATGGCATGTTTTTACATGCAGTCATGTGTTTAGTGATGTTGATGTATGAACCCTAACCTGAAGAGATATCTTCACTGCGGAATATCCCTTGTTTTTAGAAGATAAACAGAGTGAATGCTCTGGAAGACTGATGGAACCAATTTATTGTCTAGTTAGTGCATGAAGTTTAGAAGGATTTGGCTTTAGTTTATGTTTTATCACTTGTTCTTAAAAAAGGACCTCAGTTGGATTGAGATCCTCCTGAAAGATACATCAAGATGTGCCTGAATAATTGGAAGAATATTTATGCACTTTTCTGCAGAATTTCAGTCTGAATAACTTCATTGGTCAGAGAGGCTTGATGTCCTGCAACCCCCCCCCCCCCCCCCCCCCCCCCACAGGAGGAGACTTCATTGGTGTCAGATGTTAAAGCTCTTTATTTTACTCTTCCACAGCATCACTGTGCTGATCATATATTTGCATTGCAGACAAATGTTTGCTTAAAGCTAGCATGAATTAATTATTGATTAATTATTATCAATAATGAAAAATTTATAACGACAAAAAAACTGTATGTTCAAACCAAGAGTGCATCACCCTAAAAAACGCCACAACAATCTCCACTGTGAAATACGGTGGTGGCAGCATTATACTTTGGGAGCGCTTATCTTCAGTTGGTAAAATAAGACGGTCAGAAGATAAAACAGGTTTATAGAAAAACAAGAACATCTAACCCCCCCCCCCTGCAACTATAATCATTTTTAAGAGTTTTACTGTTTAATCTTTTAGTTTCCTTCAGGTTGGATGAAGAGGCGGAGTTTAAGGACCTTGGGGTCGTATTTTTACGAGAGAGCGGAGAATGGAGCAGGAGGTGGATGGACGGATCGGTGCGGCTGCTGCTATAAAGCTGAGTGAAAAGTCAAACCTCTGGATTTATGGGTCGGTCTACTTTCCTGACCTCATCATAACATCTGGATCATGAAGGAATGAGATCATTGATAGAAGCAGCTTCTAACTGTTGATGTTTCCTCAAGTTTCAGGTGAAACTTACCGATCGAAGCTAACTTAGAAAACAAGCATGGTGGCAGATCTCCTTTCAGGGGGGGGTGTGGTGTGTGTGTGTGTGTGTGGGGGGGGGGGTCTTCCTCTCTTCCTCCTCTGCTGCGTCCATTCCTTCCATCCAGCTCACTGGAGGCTTAATGTGAGTGTTGAAAACTGGAAAATTTAATTAGGCTGCCAAAGGGGGTTTATGTCACTTGGGACGTGCTGCCCCCCCCCCCCCCCCCCCCCCATTATCACTCCCCCTCTGCTCTCACCCTTTGCATTTCCCCTTCAGCTTCAGCTACCGTCTTGCTTGCACTTCTTGTGGTAGTTTTAGCCGACCCACCAGGCCACAGAGTCAGACGGAGGTCAGCAGCTGAGTGCAGAGCAGAGTGGGTGTGAACTGATGTGTGGATACACTCAAGCTGCCTCTCCTCACATAATTACTGCCATACTGTTGGTCCTCAGATCTGGGCGATGAACCTTTAAGTCAAACAAGCTTGTGACAACCTTATTAACCTTATTGCCTCATGGCTGCAGCAGACCGTGGCAGGGTTCATACTTACCCTCATAGTTTGGGATTATGAAGAAGAATTTTCTTACTTTCTAAACTTTAAGCCCTTTTTCTGTGCCTGTGTTTACATCAGGTGTGGCTTAGCTGGTGTCCCTGGGGCAAAGATCTGCTGTCAGGCCCGTTTTAGGCCCCACCCATCTTACACATTCAGACTGTTCTGTTCTGAACATTGTGTTAAATCTTTCCAAAGATCCAAACCTGTTCCTTTCCCAGACTGTAGCTTCTAAATGCGTCTGCTGTCTGAATCTCCCAGTAAGCTGTAACACAGCAACATGTCGACCCTTACACTGCAAAAACACGCCGACATACATGTAAAAATGGAGCTCATTTTAGAGTCTCTCTGCGAATTTTGATTGTTTTTGTTAAATAAAGCTGAGCTGCATGAAGACATTTAAATATTGTTTTCATACATGACATTTAAATAAAACTTCAGGTTTGAAATTAATTGACTTTTCTTTATTATAAGTGAAATATCTTTTAAACTTAAAATTGCTCCAATCCTTTTTTGTATCCTTGGCAACTCTTTAAATGAACCAAAGGTTGTTATCTGAGTGGCCTGTTAAAGTTGACTGTATTTTTGGGGGGGGGTGGGGGGGTGGGGGGGGGGGGGTATTTGCAATCTGTAATCTTTGCTTTTTATGTTGCTTTAGGCTTAACAGCTCCTTCCTGCCTGACTTACCTTACAGCTCATATTTGTAGAGGACTCACCTCAGCGTGGATAATTAAACCTGTCAGCCAGTCTTTTTACAAAGTTTTCTGTTCTCTTGTGAGGCTGACATGTACGATCTGCATAAAGACATTTATCTCTGGGACCAAGAACCTATTCTCCTTTCTGAAAAGTATGTTTAGTGGCTAAAAGTGTTTAAACTGATGTGAGTTAAAGGTCTTGTTTACAATTTAATAAAATATTGCTGATTAACCAATCAAAACCATCCAAAGCAATAGCCTCATTATCTTGGTTTTCCAGATTGTTTAAAACCAAACCTTTGGTTTGTGAACTTTTAACCATTTATTATTGAGGTAGCTAAAACAGGACAGGTTTGGTCTGCTGCCGTTCAGACCATCTGGAGCACATGGCCTCCTTAGGCTAGCAGCACTTATATGCTAACAGCGCTCTAAAATTAGAAATAAAAATGAGACCTGCATTGAATGAGCTGTTCTTGACTGTAACAAACGCAGCATAGAAAAGCAGCACATAGAACTGCTCCCAGTCTGTCACCCTCAGTCATGCTTGACAATAGGAGCAATGACCATTACATCCGTAACTTAGTTTATAGGTCATAGTTCACTAAGTTTAGTGAAAAAGTGAACTGCACCACCAATGAAGTCCACTTTTGGTCAAAAACCAAGCAAGCGGATCAAAAGATGTCCCTGATTTGAAGATGCTTATCTGGCCCCTGTTATGATGACGAAATACTAAAAAGAAATTCTAATGATGATCTGCGCTGGAACAGACTTGGTTACTGATTGGTCCTTTGGATCTATTTCATTCTTTTTCTTTAAAAAAATTCTGTTTTACTAATTATTCAGAAACAATAAGCTGATAGCTTCAGTGGGACTGAGATAGGATCCCAGTTTTCATCTGTTAAATATTTTTTTCCACAACAAATAAAAATAATGGAGTTCTAATTTTTTAGAATTTTATAGAAAACTGTAGTTTTAACTTAAATGAAGTAAAAAATATGTAAAATTCCTAAATTATAAATGTCTATTGACTTCATAAGAAATATAATTTCTATTGAACCTAATTGAAAAGAAATTGCTCCACCATAGAAAGATTCCTTTATTGTGTTTCTATAATTTCATCAGTGCAACCAAACCTAAACCAGGCGGTGACGCGTTCACTGCTCCTCCCTCACCTCATGCTGCTGTGTGACCTTTGCTCCAGGATTTAATCATGAATGTTTATTATATATTTAAGCCCATATAGTCCTTTTCTATAGAGGGATAAAACACTCAGAGCCGTGATTCCAGACGAGGCTGATAGAAGACTTTTACATTTTTGCGGCTCCAGACAGATTTAGTTTTTGTTTGGGTTACCGACCTCTGACCTTTATTAACTTAAAATGTAGAAACCTGCCGGCAAAATATCTTTGCTTTTTTTAATTCTGGTTCCTGCAGTTTGGATTAGATAGACGAGAACCGCTAACAGCTCCTTCCAGCCGCAACAACCAGTCGCGGAAACCCCAAGAGGCGACTGGCCAGAGGGGATTTCCAGTGACAGCCGCTGGTGTACAGCCGATCTCTGCCATTGAACACAGAGCAGCAGGAGCATTAGACACATTTGCACTCACTTTACTGGACTGGTTAGGGTTAGACCTGGACCTCGTCAGACCTTAATGTGGAAAAGCATCCAAATGAAGCAGCAGGAGCTTTTGGAAACCAAACGGTGTCAATAAAAGAAAAAAGCACAGAGATAAAGATAAACTTTCTTTAGATCTCATCTGTAATGAAGATGAACTTGTGATTTCATGAAGTTGCTCAATAGCTTATCAATCCCGTGCAGAAAGTCAGGATGTTCAGATCAACGATTCGTCATGTAGCTGCATCACATTTATTCAGCCTCAAACTAAAACTTTCCCTTAACTCGTCAGGATACATCCTCATCCTTTCTGCCCTCTTCCAACTTATGGGTATTTATTTTTTCCAAGGTAAGGAGGACGGGGGGAGGGGGTTGGAGAGGAGAGGAAGCGGGGAGTCTTGTCACATTACATGTACCTGTCTGCGTGCGTCTTCAGTCGCAGCCGTCATCCCACCTGACAGGTCTATCAGTGTCCACGGCTGATCGGAACGCATCCCTCAGCGTGACAGGCTGAACCGACAGCGCCGAGATCCAGAGTGACAGCTCCTCAGAGGGGGGGGGGCACAGAGCCATGGGATGGGGGGGGCACAGAGCCATGGGATGGGGGGGGCACAGAGCCATGGGATGCACTACCAATGGAAAGTATTCAGACCCCTTTAATTCTTCCACATTTTGCTAAATTAATAACCAATTTGGAAACAAACATTTTCTAAACATTTGACAATCAGTGGCTTTTAGAAAGAAATCAACAATTATTGATTCATTCTATGTTAAAATGATGAAAGTGAACTAGATGCAAACCAGCAGCTCCTGACAGTAAAAGGTGAACTGGAAAAAACATCTAGAAATTAGTAAACATTTATTAAATTAAGTGTATTTACTCTTAATTTGAGTAAATGAGATGATTTGCCAATGGAATGAGATTAAAATAAGATACTTAGATAACATGCACTTGAAATAAGACAATGAAATCGTGTTTTCTTGTTTAAACTGTAAATTGTCTTGTTCTATTGGAAAATGTCTCTTTTATCTCCTTAATCCAAGAACAAATGAAATCATTTTAAGAAAAAAATGACTTATCTAGATTTAGATTTTTTTCCACTGAAACACATATCTTCTTTTTTTTATTTAGTTAATATGTTCTTTTGAAATCTAAATCCTTTCAAGCAAAAATACATTCAGGATTATAATAATTTTAATTGTAAGGGAAATACGGAAGACAGGAGAGGTTGGAAAGTCTATTTAGTGGCACTTTAATCAGAAAGAATAAATGCTTCAAGCTTTTCCATGATCCTAATATTTTAAAACATTTATTCTCTCCAGATTGGCAAAGAAGGCAGACTGGGCCTGTTTCAGTATTTTTCTCTAAAGGTTTAATCTTTTTTGACAATCATAGCAAAGCAAAGCCAAAAACAGCTTCTGCACTGCGAAGAAAACCAAACACCTGCAGGAAAAGCTTTAGTTAAGCTTTAAACTAATGATGGCGCCCACAGGGGTGGAATAAAGGGAGTCCTTCCTCGCTTTTTAAGGAGATCTCTGTACATCTTGTCAGCGGCCATACAAAACAAGCTCCTTCCAGAAAATGATACGAAACGGGAAAAACCTACCAGCTCCTGGGTGAAGACTCATCAGATCAGCTTAGCTACGCTCTCCTGCCTTAATAATTAGCAATTAACGAGCCGGGTTTAACTGGATCCAGTTAATAACTAGAGGAGTGGGAAGGAAGAGTGTTTGACTCAGGACTGCAACATCCTCCAAAAAAAACAAGTGGAGTGAGGAACCGAAGAAACGATTCAATTTATTTCTTTTTTTTTAATTTATAGATCAAACAGGCAGCAACAGAAGCCCCCCCCCCCCCCCCCCCCCCCCCCCTTTCCAAAATTAGTTAAGCCTTTCAGCTCCATCATCCCAACTCGGCTCGCATCAACAACCCTACGTCGCTTTGCAAACGCCCCAAACTTCGCCAGAGATCAGGAGAAACGTGGAAACTTTACAGCCTGACTCTCTGCCATGCAGAGCAACCGGCGGCTCGTCCTGTGCCTTCGGTCTGTAGAAACAATGAAGAAAAGGTCAAACATGCAAAGGAAGGATGACAGATGCAGTTAGTCGAGAGGAGAAGTAAACATGCTCCAATAAGGCGCCTGTCCACTATGGCTGACATATTGAGGCCTTTCAGACGCCTCCCTCTCTCAGATTAGCTCAGTCTTGCAACAGTTTGTCGTCTTTCTGGGAGATGATTCAGGATTTTCAGTCGCTCACTTTCTTATCTCTTCTGCATGTAGACACACTTCGTTTTCAGCAGAGTTTTGTGCTCTTCAGAAGTTTCCCACGACTCGGCTGACTTCTGGGATAAAGTGGGAAGGTTGAAGAGTTGCGGCGCTTTAAGTGATCCTGTTTCACACACTTGTCATTTCTTTAAGGCTGGCAGGTCCTGACTTCCTTTAAGCATCATGCTTGCAGAGTTTCTTTACTTAAAGTTAATCTAATGTAAATATTCATCTTTTTTTCTGAAAAGAGATGCAAATACTTCTATTAAGGAAAATATGACAATTGCATTTTGGTTTTGAGACAGAAACAGCCCCATGAAGCAAAAACCCATTTTCTTCATCTCTTTAGATCACTGTGTGTCCGAAGATTCCAACTAATATTTCCCATTTTAATGATTCCATCTGCCTGCTGTGGTTGGATTAGTGGATTTGGAGAATTAGCGGTGAGGGTTGGCAGACCTCTGAACTGTGATTCAGAAATACATCTTCAAAAGGTGCCTTTGCAGGATCATTAAGACGGGATAAATCCGCGTTAAGATGTCCTAAAGCGCATTAAGGTGAGACGTTTTTAGGTGCAGGGAGGTTTTTAAACAGGAGGCTAACTAAATGTGACTGTGATGCAGTTTAGGACACTTTGCAGGGAATTGTTGGAGTTGTATTAAAAGGCTTATGTCAGCTCGGGTCAACATCAGTGACTGGAAGAAAACGGTTTTCTCTAACTGACTCTCCAAGTTGTTGAACTTTCCCTCCTGTGATGTTGTAATCTGCACTTAAGCTTAAATTAAAGGCGCCGTTTTTAGACACTAGATTAAAGATGGTCAAACTCTTTGGAGCGCGTAATCAAGCTTTACCTATTTTTTTATGTTTCGGCTGCGACGCCTGCAGCCTTCTGTCAACTTCTTTACATAAGCTTATTAAAGATGCCCCCCCCCCCCCCCCCCACTGACTCCCTTCAAAAATAAAAGCAACTTATCCTCCGGCTGACAGCCGAGAATTTTTCAAAAACAGGTCGGAAAGGTTAGAGCGACAAATGAGGAGCGGGGCATTCCAAAAGAAAAATAATCTTGTTTTTATTTATTATTTTCTTAAGAGGCTTCCTGCTATTAAATGGCCCAGAAACATTCATCCTATAGTTCTCAATTAGAGCTGACAGCTGCTGCTTTACAGACAATAAATATAGCAAAGGGCTGCGCCTCCAGCCAGCAAGGACCCCAAACAACGAGCTGCTTTTAATGATGAAAACAAGTGAGTGTGCACCCCCCCCCCCCCACACACACACACACACACACAGACCCCCCCCCCCCCTTCTTCACATTCAGAAAACCTTGATGTCTGCTGCAGCAAACTGCTTTATTTGGAAAAGTGTTTGCTTGAATGAGACGTTAATGTGGAACATTATTTAGTAATTAAATGTGTTCATAACTCTTACCTTATTGAGGCTTGTTTTTTTCCTATTAACTGCAGGTTTAACGCTCGAGCTATTTCCCAGCTTCCCCACAACAAAAAGGCTCAATTAAATTTTTCGTATTTTCTCTCCAGTATGAGCTGCGCCGTAATGAATGCTTACACAGAACGTTATACCGGTTGTGCTTAGAGAACTTCGTTTTCATATAAATCTACTAATTCTTCTGAAAACTGATGAAATGAGGCAGTTTTAAGTTGAGGAGTCTGGAGAATCACTATGAATCTAAATATTGTCACTTCTTTTTCCAACATATTAAAAGTAATCTCTAGATTACTTGTATTAGATTACACTAGGAATGTTTTAGTACAGTAGACAGTTGATGAAAAAATCCTGCTTTAAAATATATTTATATAGAAAGATGATCAGATCCTTTCTGATCTGCTCTCACTGAAGTAAATGTTCTAATTCCTCGTTTTAAACATGCATATATTTCTTTTCTTTTTGGTTTAGGGATCATTTGTTGACGCTCTCTGGTTAATTAAAAGTACCACATATATTTCCAAGTTATATATATTAGACAGTAACGTGATATTTATTTGGATGGATTGTTAATAACAATAAAGAAAAACATTACTGTCTTTCGTACTCTTATGTTATCATGCAACTTTAACAAGCAGTAAATAGTTGATTAAAGGTTAAATAGTTTAGGGAGTTTTAAAGTGTAGCTCTAGCAAAATAACTAAGATTGACATCAGCAGTGAAGGTCAGTTCATGGAGTTATTGAACACGTTTTAGTGAATGTGATTCCCGATCACTAATGTTACAGCAGTAGCCATTGAAAATGTCCCCTTGGCCGAGTCGCTACGATTCCTTTGAAACATCAGACTTTGTAATAAAATATTCTGTCTTTTGTGGAGTTTAAGATCTAAAGAGAAGTTTAATCTCCTGGTCAGACCCTGTGATTCACTGAAAGGTTGGAGTCAGAGTAACAAAATACAAACGCCCAGGAGGGGGGGCGGGGGGTGGGGGGGTGTACTGCAGCATATGTGAAACTTCTCTGGACTGTTTCCCACCCTGAATTTGTAAAGTACTTTATAAAAAACTTAAGCTGGGGGGGTTAATATTTCTTGATTACATTTTGGTTTATTTCTGCCTCTAATTTCTGTATTTTTCTTTTTGATGGAATAAACTATTAAAAGTAAAATTGAACACTGCCAATTGAGATATGATCTTCTAAAAGAACGACGAAGCTGTTTTCCCGCTGGGTGTTTCAGTGTGTTTGGATTATTACAGGGAGTCTAAATACATTTATATTATACCTCTTTCACACTGGATGAAAACCAGTTTAAACTGGTGAACAATTGGCTCTTAATGGCAGTGCAAACAGCTCACGGACTAGCCGGGTCAAACAGCTCGGCAAGCGACCCGCGTTAAAATCCCCTCGGCTCTGATCGGCATTCTGTGCGAACACCAGACCCGGGTTGACCCGCTAAATTACGTGACACCATTGAACGCAGCGTACGGACGTCAGCACGCCGCGGCAGCAGCTTCTGATCTAAAACTCTGTTCATAGTCGATAAAAACGGTGCAGCACTGAAAAGAGATTCGGACAGATAAGAACGAAATAATGATGAATACTGACGACTCTCTGGCTCCCGTCCATGCTGCTCTCCATTATTTACTTCCCTGATTTCCGTTCCGCTGTCGACATCGTAAACGCTCACGCAGAGTGATGCCGTCGACAGACACCCAGTGTTGGGGGGACGGTGGCCATGCAGCTTGCCGATGAAATAGAACAAATAGCAGAAAGCCGATCGTTAGCGGGTCAAGCTAGCTTTGAGTGTTCAGCAGGGAAGCGGCTTAAATGTCTTACGCCCGTTTGGCATAGTTAGCTCTTGGGAAACACGATCAGACCAAAATAGTTTCCTGCAGCCTCCGACTTACAGGCAACATTTCCTACATCAGCAAACAGTAAATGATCGGCAGGATATTGAAAAATCATCAGTTATTGAAGTCGGTTTAAAACATTGAAACTGTGACACGGTAGAACGACTGAAACATTTCCTCATTCGGTGTTAAGTTAGCAGAAAAAATGAAGTTCTGTGCAACTTATATTAGTCAAAGCATCCTGAAAATAAGAATATTTATTTTCCAAATAGTGAAGTTTGTTAAGGTTTGAGTTACTAATAAAGCCTCATGTGTTTTTTTTTCTGTTTATCATTTCTTGACCTCTTTAAACGTCTAATGTATGTAAAAAAAATGTCCCCAACTCAATGTAGAATTAAACCATAATTTCTTTAAATCTCAGATTTATTCAATGCACTAAAACAATCAGAGGAAACATTGTTTTACTAAATGAATATAATGAACATTTCAGAAAGAGACCATTTAAGGAATAAACAGCTAAGTGAATAGAAAACATATCTAACATCATCAGCTGAGCACTAACTGAGAACCTGATGAAAGCAAGTAAACAAAGCTTGTTCTTTCAGCTCTTTCTAAAGCAAATAAATCTGAGCGTGGAGTTTCTAGACGTCACACACAAAACAAAACAGTATTTACTGTAAGAAAAAGTACAATACAAGCTGTCAGCTTCATTTTCTGCAAAAGTTTTAAGATTTAACGCTTTTTACTCAGCTGTCAACACTTGTGACGAATCTTCATGATGCCACAGAAAACAATTTCTACAGAAAAACGGCTTCTCCCCGAAGCTTCGGTGAGAACAATGTGAGATTCAAAGTGCAGACAGAGACACTAGAGCACAAACACTCAGACGCACTCCAGCAAATGTCAGCAGAGCTACAGTTTCCCGTTGGCGAAGGCTCCCTCCTGGAACTGAGGGATGAAGCTCTTGAAGTACGCTCTGAAAGAGAGACAGAGGTTTTAGAGGAGCTCTTCCGTACTTTCTTTACGCTGCAGGTTTGACCTACTTTGCCCTTTTAGCCATCTCGTTACCGTCCCAGCGTGGGCTGTAGGGGTATGACGTCTGCACCTGAGAGTAGAGCTGACCGCTGCTGGTGAAGTGGTACACGGACTGGAAGGTTAGGCTGGGTTGGTCCCTGGGGAAGTACAGCGGAAGATCCACTGCGATTTGCAGAGAAAAAACAAGGAGATAAATGTTAGAGAAAATAAAAACTAAACCTCAGGTTAAAGGAGGAGTTTTTAAAGCCCCGCCCTCTCCACTTAAAAGGAAAAATATTATACATCAGACTAAATAATACTACTTATACTTCAGCGACAGCATCAAGGTGTTACTTTATTATATCTCTTATATCTGTTGGTTGTTCTGTTCTTTTTCCTTCTCTCTGCAGCTGATGAAGAAGACTGAAAATGTTTTATCATTATCTCCATTTTATCTCCTCTTTCTTTCATCTTTTCTCCTTTTTTCTGTTTTTCCTTTCCTGTTCTATTTCCACTGCAGTGTCCATAGAATCTGTTTAACTTCCTGCATGAATCATAATAAATGTATTTATAAGCATAAATCAAGGCATCATCATGGCGATAGCCGTACTGCTCCACCTGGGAAAGTAAAATCTGTTGGCCTCTTTCTGGCATCAAGACAATGAGCGTGCGAGAGCGTGCACAAGCCCATTTATCCTCGTGCACGCTCTGTTTACACTGGAAAAACAAAGTAAGTGTATTTACAATTCATTTGAGAAGGTAAATAAGATAGTTTGCCAATGAAATGAGTAATTTTACTCTTGAAATAAGACAATGCAATTGTTTTCTTTCTAATATTAAATGTAAATCATCTCGTTCCAAACTGTCGCTTTCCTCCTCAATTCAAGAAGAAATTCACTTATTTTAAGAAAAAAATACTTCTTATATTTTATTTTTTTTGCAGATTAAAAGTTGTTTGCATCACTCATACAAGCTTACTTTCCAACAGAAGATTTGGAATTTTTCCAGCATGTCAGACTCACCAGTAGAAATAAACATATGAGCAGAATGATTGACATTTAGGAGGACCACTTATTTAGATGATCCACCTGGAAAAACCTCCTCCACCATGTTTGTAACTTCCCTACCATGCACCAGGAAGCAGAAGTCTTTCCACATGAGGAGGAGAGTCAGTTTGGTGAATCCCTCTGCGTCGTACTCCACCACCCCCCTGAAACACGCAGCGCCATTTTGAATCCGTTTCATATTTATCATGGAGAGCTGATAATGATTTGAAAGCAGACTTACGTTCCAAAGTGGCTAAGAAATGCAGCGATGTATTCCCTCCTCTTGTGATAACCTTGTATGACGTACTGAACCTGGACAAAAGGAAGAAACAGGACAACAAACTGTATCCTTTCAAAAAAATCAGATTATTCCTTAGAAATGGTCCATTTAAAAGAGTTTTTGACCATTTTTATTCTTTTTAAAACCATAAAACAAGCAACAATTGCTAAAAGTTGGATCCAAATGGAGACATTAAAGTGGCCTAATCTCCTGAAATGGCTTTGCAGCTTTTTAACGCTGAATCCCAAACCACTGACTATTAGTCAGTGGTTTGTCTGTGGAAGGTGCCTGGATTGCACGTAAGGCGGGTATGAACATGAAAGGGACGGCCTCCAATGGAAAGGGAAAGCAGCCGTTCCTATGGCAACACAGTGACGCCTCATGTGGATGGATGTAGCTCTGCTGCGCAGCTGAACATAACATTTGCCCCTTTCTTCAAAATGAATTTATGTCGTTAAATGTAATAACTTCAAAGAGGACCCCAGCGTTTAGCGATGAATGGATCTCTCTGTATTTTTTCTAACTTCTGTCATTGTGACGCAGATGCAGCAAACCGGTGGAAGGAAATGTAGGTGTTTCCTCCTCCATCAGGCCGCTGTTACACCTGCTGCCGAATAGGGAGGCTGCATGGATGCAGACTGGCACTTTAAGGGCTGAACTCGCCCTACCCACTACGTGCTTTGGGATGGGCGTGATGCACCTGCTGCAGGAACGTGCAAACACAGGGTTAGGTCAGGGTTGGCGCTGAGGAGCCGGTTTAGGATCAGGTCCAAATATAAGAGCAAGAGAGACTTTAGAAAACTTTTCACAGCAGATCTAGGATTGTTAATCAGGATTAGTCTGCAAGAGTCCGTTAAGAAAAGAACAAAGTAGCATATTTGGCTTTAAAATGTCGCGTGTGTGTGTGTGTGTGTGTGTGGCCTATAATTAATACAGCCTAACATTACTTCTACCTGCAGCCATGCATGTATCCAGTTTCTCTTTCCAGTTCTAAGTGAAATCATAGGAACCTATAAAGACTGTTTGATGGAGGTTTATGCAGCGTGTTTAGAGCAGGAGGATGTTTCATCATTTTCTGCAGAGTAAGCTGCACATTACTCACCTTCATGTATGACTGATAGTGTTTTGTAATAGTAGTAATATATGACACACACACACACACACACACATGGAGCTGTAATCCATTGATTGGTGGCGTCTCTTGAAGAACTCAAACACTCATTGTGTCTGCAGCTTCCGTTCAGTTGTGATGGTGACGGTGGAGGCGGCTGCTTTCTGAAAACAGCTGCAAGGCCACATATTCATTACACTACAAACATGTCGCTGTGTTTTTAAGGAACTGTGGATCACTGAACTTTCATGCAGTCTGAAAATGGGCTTCCTGCACACCCCCGCTGCTGTCATTGTGCCTCCACCTCCCATTGGCCGCCTGCAGCCGTGGGTGATGCAACCAAGGTGAGGTTGCTGTGCAGGTATTTGGACCTGCCCGCGCCCATGGCTGCTCGCCTCAGCTTCCAGTTACTGTTTGCTAATGGCTGCAGGGAGGATGATGCAATAAAGCAGGTCGTTTTTACTGCAGTTCCATTCACACTGACCTCTGACCCTCACATCAGAGAGGAGACAACTCTGTTTTTCCTCTTTTTATAGAGATTAATGCTGTTTGGACGTCTGATCATTACATGGGCTGAAAAACAGAGACGATACTGATAGAATAACTACAGAGCTAGCATCTAATCCGGTTCTTCAAACTTTTTCCATCTACACTTTCCCAGAATTCAGAAGACTTCTGAATCGACTTTGTCGATTTTCCAAACATTTACTAGAAATCTAGTGCAGGTTTTCCTATCAGATGCTTTGAAATAACAAACCTGCACAAACAGCATGGAGGAATAAAAAGGAAGGAAGGAGAAAAGGATGGGAATCAGGGCAAGATGGGGGGGCACAAAAAAAGACAGAAAGGTCAGGAAACAGGAAGGTAAACAAGAGAAAAGGGAAGCAATATAGAGAGAAATAAGGAGAAGGGAAGGAAATGTGCAGGTGAAAAAGAAAGGATGGAGAAACAAGAAGGAAACAAGAAGGAAGGAGAAATGATTGAGTTATGGAAGGACAGAGTGAAGGAAAGGAAATAAGAAGGAAAAGACAAAGGAAAGAAGAAAGGGAGAAAAAAGGAAGAACTACGCTCGTCATCTTCTGCTTATGGGGGATCAGATCAGATGCCTGACCGACGCAGGGCGCTCCCAGACCGACGCAGGGCGCTCCCAGACCGACGCAGGGCGCTCCCAGACCGACGCAGGGCGCTCCCAGACCGACGCAGGGCGCTCCCAGACCGACGCAGGGCGCTCCCAGACCGACGCAGGCAGGGCGCTCCCAGACCGACGCAGGCAGGGCGCTCCCAGACCGACGCAGGGCGCTCCCAGACAGACGCAGGGCGCTCCCAGACCGACGCAGGGCGCTCCCAGACCGACGCAGGGCGCCCCCAGACAGACGCAGGGCGCTCCCAGACAGACGCAGGGCGCCCCCAGACAGACGCAGGGCGCTCCCAGACAGACGCAGGGCGCTCCCAGACAGACGCAGGGCGCCCCCAGACAGACGCAGGGCGCTCCCAGACAGACGCAGGGCGCCCCCAGACAGACGCAGGGCGCCCCCAGACAGACGCAGGGCGCCCCCAGACCGACGCAGGGCGCTCCCAGACCGACGCAGGGCGCTCCCAGACAGACGCAGGGCGCTCCCAGACCGACGCAGGGCGCTCCCAGACAGACGCAGGGCGCTCCCAGACAGACGCAGGGCGCTCCCAGACCGACGCAGGGCGCTCCCAGACCGACGCAGGGCGCCCCCAGACAGACGCAGGGCGCCCCCAGACAGACGCAGGGCGCCCCCAGACAGACGCAGGGCGCCCCCAGACAGACGCAGGGCGCCCCCAGACAGACGCAGGGCGCTCCCAGACCGACGCAGGGCGCTCCCAGACAGACGCAGGGCGCTCCCAGACAGACGCAGGGCGCTCCCAGACCGACGCAGGGCGCTCCCAGACCGACGCAGGGCGCTCCCAGACAGACGCAGGGCGCCCCCAGACAGACGCAGGGCGCCCCCAGACAGACGCAGGGCGCCCCCAGACAGACGCAGGGCGCTCCCAGACCGACGCAGGGCGCTCCCAGACAGACGCAGGGCGCTCCCAGACAGACGCAGGGCGCTCCCAGACAGACGCAGGGCGCCCCCAGACAGACGCAGGGCGCTCCCAGACAGACGCAGGGCGCTCCCAGACAGACGCAGGGCGCCCCCAGACAGACGCAGGGCGCCCCCAGACAGACGCAGGACGCCCCCAGACAGACGCAGGGCGCCCCCAGACAGACGCAGGGCGCCCCCAGACAGACGCAGGGCGCTCCCAGACAGACGCAGGGCGCTCCCAGACAGACGCAGGGCGCTCCCAGACAGACGCAGGGCGCTCCCAGACCGACGCAGGGCGCTCCCAGACCGACGCAGGGCGCTCCCAGACCGACGCAGGGCGCTCCCAGACCGACGCAGGGCGCTCCCAGACAGACGCAGGGCGCTCCCAGACCGACGCAGGGCGCTCCCAGACAGACGCAGGGCGCTCCCAGACCGACGCAGGGCGCTCCCAGACAGACGCAGGGCGCTCCCAGACCGACGCAGGGCGCTCCCAGACCGACGCAGGGCGCTCCCAGACCGACGCAGGGCGCCCCCAGACAGACGCAGGGCGCCCCCAGACAGACGCAGGGCGCCCCCAGACAGACGCAGGGCGCCCCCAGACAGACGCAGGGCGCCCCCAGACAGACGCAGGGCGCTCCCAGACCGACGCAGGGCGCTCCCAGACAGACGCAGGGCGCTCCCAGACAGACGCAGGGCGCTCCCAGACCGACGCAGGGCGCTCCCAGACCGACGCAGGGCGCTCCCAGACAGACGCAGGGCGCCCCCAGACAGACGCAGGGCGCCCCCAGACAGACGCAGGGCGCCCCCAGACAGACGCAGGGCGCTCCCAGACCGACGCAGGGCGCTCCCAGACAGACGCAGGGCGCTCCCAGACAGACGCAGGGCGCTCCCAGACAGACGCAGGGCGCCCCCAGACAGACGCAGGGCGCTCCCAGACAGACGCAGGGCGCTCCCAGACAGACGCAGGGCGCCCCCAGACAGACGCAGGGCGCCCCCAGACAGACGCAGGACGCCCCCAGACAGACGCAGGGCGCCCCCAGACAGACGCAGGGCGCCCCCAGACAGACGCAGGGCGCTCCCAGACAGACGCAGGGCGCTCCCAGACAGACGCAGGGCGCTCCCAGACAGACGCAGGGCGCTCCCAGACAGACGCAGGGCGCTCCCAGACCGACGCAGGGCGCTCCCAGACCGACGCAGGGCGCTCCCAGACCGACGCAGGGCGCTCCCAGACAGACGCAGGGCGCTCCCAGACCGACGCAGGGCGCTCCCAGACAGACGCAGGGCGCTCCCAGACCGACGCAGGGCGCTCCCAGACAGACGCAGGGCGCTCCCAGACAGACGCAGGGCGCTCCCAGACCGACGCAGGGCGCTCCCAGACCGACGCAGGGCGCTCCCAGACCGACGCAGGGCGCTCCCAGACAGACGCAGGGCGCTCCCAGACAGACGCAGGGCGCCCCCAGACAGACGCAGGGCGCTCCCAGACAGACGCAGGGCGCTCCCAGACCGACGCAGGGCGCTCCCAGACAGACGCAGGGCGCTCCCAGACCGACGCAGGGCGCTCCCAGACCGACGCAGGGCGCTCCCAGACCGACGCAGGCAGGGCGCTCCCAGACCGACGCAGGCAGGGCGCTCCCAGACCGACGCAGGCAGGGCGCTCCCAGACCGACGCAGGCAGGGCGCCCCCAGACCGACGCAGGGCGCTCCCAGACCGACGCAGGGCGCTCCCAGACCGACGCAGGCAGGGCGCTCCCAGACCGACGCAGGGCGCTCCCAGACCGACGCAGGCAGGGCGCTCCCAGACCGACGCAGGCAGGGCGCCCCCAGACCGACGCAGGGCGCTCCCAGACCGACGCAGGGCGACCCCAGACCGACGCAGGCAGGGCGCTCCCAGACCGACGCAGGCAGGGCGCTCCCAGACCGACGCAGGGCGCCCCCAGACCGACGCAGGGCGCCCCCAGACCGACGCAGGGCGCTCCCAGACCGACGCAGGGCGCTCCCAGACCGACGCAGGCAGGGCGCTCCCAGACCGACGCAGGGCGCTCCCAGACCGACGCAGGGCGCTCCCAGACCGACGCAGGGCGCTCCCAGACCGACGCAGGGCGCTCCCAGACCGACGCAGGGCGCTCCCAGACCGACGCAGGGCGCTCCCAGACCGACGCAGGGCGCTCCCAGACAGACGCAGGGCGCTCCCAGACAGACGCAGGGCGCCCCCAGACAGACGCAGGGCGCCCCCAGACAGACGCAGGGCGCTCCCAGACAGACGCAGGGCGCTCCCAGACAGACGCAGGGCGCTCCCAGACAGACGCAGGGCGCTCCCAGACAGACGCAGGGCGCCCCCAGACAGACGCAGGGCGCTCCCAGACAGACGCAGGGCGCTCCCAGACAGACGCAGGGCGCTCCCAGACAGACGCAGGGCGCTCCCAGACAGACGCAGGGCGCTCCCAGACCGACGCAGGGCGCTCCCAGACCGACGCAGGGCGCTCCCAGACCGACGCAGGGCGCTCCCAGACAGACGCAGGGCGCTCCCAGACAGACGCAGGGCGCTCCCAGACAGACGCAGGGCGCTCCCAGACCGACGCAGGGCGCTCCCAGACCGACGCAGGGCGCTCCCAGACAGACGCAGGGCGCCCCCAGACAGACGCAGGGCGCCCCCAGACAGACGCAGGGCGCCCCCAGACAGACGCAGGGCGCCCCCAGACAGACGCAGGGCGCTCCCAGACAGACGCAGGGCGCTCCCAGACCGACGCAGGGCGCTCCCAGACAGACGCAGGGCGCTCCCAGACCGACGCAGGGCGCTCCCAGACCGACGCAGGGCGCTCCCAGACCGACGCAGGGCGCTCCCAGACAGACGCAGGGCGCCCCCAGACAGACGCAGGCAGGGCGCTCCCAGACCGACGCAGGGCGCCCCCAGACAGACGCAGGGCGCTCCCAGACCGACGCAGGGCGCTCCCAGACAGACGCAGGGCGCTCCCAGACAGACGCAGGGCGCTCCCAGACAGACGCAGGGCGCTCCCAGACAGACGCAGGCAGGGCGCCCCCAGACAGACGCAGGGCGCTCCCAGACAGACGCAGGGCGCCCCCAGACAGACGCAGGCAGGGCGCTCCCAGACAGACGCAGGCAGGGCGCTCCCAGACCGACGCAGGGCGCCCCCAGACAGACGCAGGGCGCTCCCAGACAGACGCAGGGCGCTCCCAGACCGACGCAGGGCGCTCCCAGACCGACGCAGGGCGCTCCCAGACCGACGCAGGGCGCTCCCAGACAGACGCAGGGCGCTCCCAGACCGACGCAGGGCGCTCCCAGACAGACGCAGGGCGCTCCCAGACCGACGCAGGGCGCTCCCAGACAGACGCAGGGCGCTCCCAGACCGACGCAGGGCGCTCCCAGACCGACGCAGGGCGCTCCCAGACCGACGCAGGGCGCTCCCAGACCGACGCAGGGCGCTCCCAGACAGACGCAGGGCGCTCCCAGACCGACGCAGGGCGCTCCCAGACCGACGCCGGGCGCTCCCAGGGCGCTCCCAGACCGACGCAGGACGCTCCCAGGGCGCTCCCAGACCGACGCAGGGCGCTCCCAGACCGACGCAGGGCGCCCCCAGACCGACGCAGGGCGCTCCCAGACCGACGCAGGGCGCTCCCAGACCGACGCAGGGCGCTCCCAGACCGACGCAGGGCGCTCCCAGACCGACGCAGGGCGCTCCCAGACCGACGCAGGGCGCTCCCAGACCGACGCAGGCAGGGCGCTCCCAGACCGACGCAGGGCGCTCCCAGACCGACGCAGGCAGGGCGCTCCCAGACCGACGCAGGCAGGGCGCCCCCAGACCGACGCAGGGCGCTCCCAGACCGACGCAGGGCGCTCCCAGACCGACGCAGGCAGGGCGCTCCCAGACCGACGCAGGGCGCTCCCAGACCGACGCAGGGCGCTCCCAGACCGACGCAGGGCGCCCCCAGACCGACGCAGGGCGCTCCCAGACCGACGCAGGGCGCCCCCAGACCGACGCAGGGCGCTCCCAGACAGACGCAGGGCGCTCCCAGACCGACGCAGGGCGCTCCCAGACCGACGCAGGGCGCCCCCAGACCGACGCAGGGCGCTCCCAGACCGACGCAGGGCGCTCCCAGACCGACGCAGGGCGCTCCCAGACCGACGCAGGGCGCTCCCAGACCGACGCAGGGCGCTCCCAGACAGACGCAGGGCGCTCCCAGACAGACGCAGGGCGCCCCCAGACAGACGCAGGGCGCTCCCAGACAGACGCAGGGCGCTCCCAGACCGACGCAGGGCGCTCCCAGACAGACGCAGGGCGCTCCCAGACCGACGCAGGGCGCTCCCAGACAGACGCAGGGCGCTCCCAGACAGACGCAGGGCGCTCCCAGACAGACGCAGGGCGCCCCCAGACAGACGCAGGGCGCTCCCAGACAGACGCAGGGCGCTCCCAGACAGACGCAGGGCGCTCCCAGACCGACGCAGGGCGCTCCCAGACCGACGCAGGGCGCTCCCAGACCGACGCAGGGCGCTCCCAGACAGACGCAGGGCGCTCCCAGACAGACGCAGGGCGCTCCCAGACAGACGCAGGGCGCTCCCAGACCGACGCAGGGCGCTCCCAGACCGACGCAGGGCGCTCCCAGACCGACGCAGGGCGCCCCCAGACCGACGCAGGGCGCTCCCAGACAGACGCAGGGCGCTCCCAGACCGACGCAGGGCGCTCCCAGACAGACGCAGGGCGCTCCCAGACCGACGCAGGGCGCTCCCAGACCGACGCAGGGCGCTCCCAGACAGACGCAGGGCGCTCCCAGACCGACGCAGGGCGCTCCCAGACAGACGCAGGGCGCTCCCAGACCGACGCAGGGCGCTCCCAGACCGACGCAGGGCGCTCCCAGACCGACGCAGGGCGCTCCCAGACCGACGCAGGGCGCTCCCAGACCGACGCAGGGCGCTCCCAGACCGACGCAGGGCGCTCCCAGACAGACGCAGGGCGCTCCCAGACCGACGCAGGGCGCTCCCAGACAGACGCAGGGCGCTCCCAGACCGACGCAGGGCGCCCCCAGACCGACGCAGGGCGCTCCCAGACCGACGCAGGCAGGGCGCTCCCAGACCGACGCAGGGCGCTCCCAGACCGACGCAGGGCGCCCCCAGACCGACGCAGGGCGCTCCCAGACAGACGCAGGGCGCTCCCAGACCGACGCAGGGCGCTCCCAGGACGCTCCCAGACCGACGCAGGGCGCTCCCAGGGCGCTCCCAGACCGACGCAGGACGCTCCCAGGGCGCTCCCAGACCGACGCAGGGCGCTCCCAGACCGACGCAGGGCGCCCCCAGACCGACGCAGGGCGCTCCCAGACCGACGCAGGGCGCTCCCAGACCGACGCAGGGCGCCCCCAGACCGACGCAGGGCGCTCCCAGACCGACGCAGGGCGCTCCCAGACCGACGCAGGGCGCTCCCAGACCGACGCAGGGCGCTCCCAGTGTGCTCCCAGGGCGTCCCATAGAAAAACCAGAGCCTCCTCATCTGATGCCTCTCGATGTGGAGCTACTTCCAGCATCTACCGGATGGCCGAGCTCCTCACCACATCTTTAACGTCACTTTCAGTAAGATGGTTTCTGTAGAGTGTCGTTTATAGAAAAACTCATAAATGTTACTTTGTTGCAGGAAAACTGCTTAAAATATCAGTTTGTCCTAAAGGTTTACTAAAAACCAAAAACAACTTTAGCACAACGAGGAAGATTCAACAATCAGAAACAAATGTTTCTATGAGTCCTAATCTGACTTCTATTTAAATCGTTCTAAACTCTATAACCGAACATCTAAGTCTCTGTTAAGGTTTTCATTTATAAAGCAGATCTAAAATGTCTCTACTCAGCTGCAGACGGTTAGTTTCAGAGGAATTTAACAGCTAAGCCTGAACGGTCTGTTTAACGGCATCATATTCCACCTTTAAGGGAATATTCTAATGAAGGTTCTTCTCTGACAGGATGATTGGTTTTAGGAAGCGATTAATCACTAATGAGTCACGATGTTCTCAGCAATGCTTGATGCTCTTTGTTTACATAATGCATTAAATATCCTGGCATCCATATGTTGCACCGGCGCCATTAACCAGGAGGCAGACATGACAGTTGGTCAAACTAGACATTTACTCAACATAGTTATGAAGATTTTTACAACTAGTTGATTTATTTAAAAATGTAAAATAAAAATCTCCTATGGATTCACTCAATGGCCCAATTAGAAATATTCAACCTGGAGAAAAGTTTGACCTAATTAGTACTTTATTTTTTTTAGTGTGAAAAAGTATGAAAATGATTTTCTTTCTTTAGGATATTTCTTATTTAAGCTGAAATATGAACAATTTTAATAGAGATGAAAACTTTTAGTCCTCAAATATGTTGATATCTTGACTTTTGAAGCCTTTTCTTGGTTTTCTTTACGCCAGTTTTTACAGTTAAAATGTGTAATTATATTATGTTAGTTGAGTGCAGGTTTTATTTAGTTTCTACGTTGTTTAGTAACTTATATTATAACAGACATATTCTTAATATTGTTAGATTTGATACAAAAGCAGCTGAGTCTACGTCTGTCCGTTTAGAGGTGGAACATATCGAGGTAACGATGATCGAAGGGGAAATGTAACGCATGACGGCTCGGATAGATGATGTGTAAATATTTCTGCTTGAGATGAAACAAAAGAGAAAAACCTGCTTTCAGAAAATCCCTCAACATGTTTAGCTTCCCTCTTAAGAAAGCAGCGTGTTTATTTCCCTTCTGTAATTTATTCCAGTTAGATGACAGGTTAGAGCTTTGTTTCTACGTTTCCCTGCTTTGGTTGAATGTTGTAAAGTTGTAGTGGTCTGAGGAGGAGGCTGGGCTCTGCAGGATAGATCATTTGGAGGTTCATCGTGATCCGGCTAAACCACTTCAAGACAGCCGATCTGAAACCAAGCAGTAATGATCTTGAGGTGTTTTGCACTGAACATTTCGTGCTTTTTCTTTAAAAAAAAAAAAGACATCCTGAACAGAATTAGTCTTTTTTTCTTTCTTTTTGTTAAAAGCAAAGCCAGATGCATCTTCTTTCTCCTGTTGGTCAGGCTGTAATTTGAACAGGAAGAGATGGAGAATCTGTGTGTGAGCGGCGAGGAGGAGGATGGGTATTCTGCCTTGAAGGAAATGGCATTACACCGCGTTCACGCTGCATATCTGCCTGTCAACCTGCGGAGGCCAAAGAGCACTCAGACAGCCTATGGAGGCTGGCCAGAACGCCCACGCTGCATTGGGCCGACACACGTGCACGAACACACAGATGCACACCTTTAGTTAGACGTTGCACCACATGTACAATAACTGATGTAAATAAATGGAAGCAGTGACAGAAAGGGTCCCTGTGCTCATCCAAAGAACAGCAGCAGCTTTTACCTTGTTGGTGAGTAACTGACACACTTGAGGGACGTAATCGATTAGGCATCCTCCGCTGGGGAATGCTGGGATGTGGAGAGCGGAGGAGCCTCCCAGAGCGCTGAGGAAGGAGAAAAAAGAAGCAACAGTTAGCAGTGCTTCTCATTTGTACTTTATGTTAAATATCATGTATAATGCTGAGTCTATTTTTAGATGCATTCGTGGCTCCAGGAGCAAATCCAGGCCGTGCGTGAGTCTGCCTGACTTTATAGGACTGAGCGTTTACAGCTAAACAAATCCAAAAAACAAGCATGTTAACATTTGCAGCAATCTACCTGAAACTGAGGAATTACAATTTTAAAAAAGAGCAAGTGGAGCCTGTGGCGCTGCCTTCATTCTCTTTCAGTTATTATTGTGACATCCATCTGATTTAATCCTGGAGCACAGCTCCATTAGTGATTAGCGCATGCTTATTTAATCAGGAAATCTGCTGCTGTGGCTCCCTGGTGACTAAGCCGTCGCCGAAGCGACTCCCCTCTTCATTTCTGACTGGGGCAGAAACTGAGGGAATACCCGGAGGACTGCTTGAAGGTCTCAGGAAGCTGCTTTAATGCTTTAAATGCTCATTTAAAGGCAGATAGAGGGGGGGGTTCTTTCACAGTTTGCTGTTTTTATGTCAGACTTGATAACATCAGGGAAGTCACAAACTGATTACAATAAGTTTTATCAGTTGCAAATAAACAGTCTGTTTAGAAATACAACAAAAAGGTTTTTCTTTAGAATATGGTTTCCTTTGGTCAAATACTGGAGCAGAACTTTATTGTTTAACGACTTTAACCAACGAATAAGAAGAAATAAATGCAAACCAATAATCTACTGGACAGAGTAATGGTCGGAATATTTAGATACTGAAGCGTTGAACAAAGCAACAATTTTCATACTATGTTGTTTTTCATATTTATCATAACCTGGAAATTATTTCTAGACAGAAAAATGAACCAAAGCAGAAGAACCGCAGTGTTAGAGGAGACATTGCTAGTTTGATTTCTGCTCTTTTTGCATTTTATCCATTTTTTATAAGGAGATTAATTGTATTCTGGATCATTAAAGCAGCTTTAAAAGCCAAAGATTCCTACTTTCTGTTCATGGGTCATTTTCAAAAAAAAAAAAATCAACCAAATTTAAATAAATAAAAAAAACTGTTGATCAACAGCAGAATAAAATATGGCAAAGTATAATAGATAAAGAATATTATTATGCTTTAGAAGGCTAATAAAACGTTTTAAACATTTAGCTTGTTTAATAAAATGTTCTCACCAAATCTCTTTTTATGTAGAAGCTGTTCTGTTAAATAAAATATCTGCTTCTTACAAACTGATGATGTTTTAGCAACTAAAAAAATAAAACAATTCAAAGGTGAGAGAGTAAAAATGAAAGATGAATAATTTCATCCAACGGCAAAAACTCAGGCATTTATATGTCCAATGTCTCTGACTTTTAAAACAGGCCAAAACCAGACAAACTTAGAAGGAATTTAGAGTTTATCTTTGATTAACCACCAAGTTAATAAAAAGGAATAAAATAGAAGCACATTTAAGGACAATGAATGTTGCAAAAGCACATTAAAGCTACAAAAAACAGGTTGCAAGAGCCAGATAACGTAATACAGCAGCTGAACATGGTCAGGAAACCCTTCCCATCATGTCCGAAATATTTTACACATCTACTCACAGTGTATTACAATTACAAGAAAAACAATTGCACAAGACTATTCCAAAGAAAAGCAGTGGGAGTAGCTCCTCCCAAATGCTCCACCTTGCTGTCATGAGACCAAACGACTCTTTCTGTGGAAAAAACTTAACTTAAGTCAAACAAATCCAACAGAAATAAAATAAGCCCAACAGGTTGAATCAGGACAAAAGTAAACCTTTAAACAAAGTTCTGCTAGTTAGAAAATAATCAACCAAGTTTGAATTTCAGTTTGAAGTTATTAGCAATGTCTATGGTGCTCAGCTGGAAAAGAAGAGCCTGTATTCAGAGGAAAACAGGGCATGTCATAAAGACGTTTTCATTGTCGAAATCCTTTTTTCAAGAACTCCAAAGCCACCATTTACAGTAGGCTTTGTGCACATAATTAGCATTAGCCTGCACACTAACAAACGGTCGATTGAAAATAGCTCCGAGCCGCGAGGAGAAAAGCTTTTGAAAATGAAAACCTAAATGATGCCCATCTATCCTCCCACAGATCTAAGAATAGCTGCACATCATTCAGATGGAAATGCGGACAGAGCCACAGAATAGTTGGCTCTGCGCTCGTCATTCATTTGTGTCGTTAGAAACCATCGGATCAAATGTGATGCATAATGCATTTCATGGCTTTAGCATTGGGAAGTATGTTAAGGGAGGAAGATGAGGAGATTAAGTTTAACCTCAGCTTCTCCGAATATCCTAATAATCTGTGTAGATTGTTTTATTTTATCAATCAGACCCCTCATATTTAGCACCATTAAATCTGACGGAGGAAAAAACCTGATCGATAAACCATGCAGAGCCCAACCCTACTTCAGACGAGTCTAGCCTGTTGGTTAAAACCGAAAACAAATCAGACTTTAACAGTGTTCCTGCTCATTTTGCATCACTTACTGTTTTAGTATTTGGTGTCCGGGTTTTTAGAAACAGGAGACAAAGCTGAGAAACGTAGTGGATTAAAGGCGACGGCGTGTTACGGAAAGACCGGCTGCATGGTCAACAGATAATCCAAATGAAAAGAACTTTACAGGGAAATCTGTTTTCCTTTATTTTAAAAGTGCCATCTGCAGCTCCTGTTAAAAATGGACCTTTACAGGATGAAGGGTTTTAATAAAGCTGCTAAAAAGGATCAAGTTCATCTGTTTTAATGTCTTAAAACACGTGTCTCAGGTTTGTTTTAGAGAAAGAATTTAGTTAAATATCGTAATACTTTGGTAAAGGAAATACATCTACATTTACAGTCATCTTTTTTCATTTTCTTGTGTAATCAAACATTTTAACTTTGTTTTTGTCCTATAATTTTCTATCACCAATTTAATTTGTGCAAATGAAGCTATTCTACATGGAGAAGAGACTGGAGGAACAGAGTGGAGCTCAGTTCTTAGCCAGAAACATCAGTCCTGTTTATTTCTAACCAATCAGCGTTACTTTGACAGCAAAGGTCTCTCTACATGGAACTACTTCCTGTCCTCCCAGAGTATTTACACCATTTCTACTGCATCCAGCAGCAGCAGTACACGGCCGTTACTCATGCAGGCATACCTAGGCCTTTTTAGGTTAGGAAGCGCTTGGCGGGACAGACTGGATTCATCAGTTCCTCACGCCACGCCATGTCTCATTCTGTCTCTACGGAAACACTGATTTGTTGAATGTGGGACATGGAAACGAGTCCAGGTGTTGGAAGATTATAGGATAGTTGTACTGGCAAAAAAAACACCCATTTAAACCTTTAAAACAAAACTTTTCAGCCCCCTCCAAATTCACAACATTGCACAGATTAATTTGGCCTCTGTGGCTGAATGGAGCTTCTGCTAACACAAAAAACCCTCAATGGTTTCTAGCTGTGCTGACTCTCATTTTCACAAATAAAGTTCTTAACTTTTTTTCTTATATAAAGTAAATTTTATTTCCCCGAACTAATAATTGCTGTGTCCAAATTTCTGCCCTAACCACTATATATGGCACTATATAATGATTACGCCATTTTAGATGAGTGTCCGAATGTCTAGTGGATGAAAAAGTAGTGGACTTGAAAGTTCCCACAATGCACCTTGAAAAGTATCCTCGGTCAGCTCTCCTCGCAAAGATTGTCACATCGGTCCGCTGTTGCCACCCAGAATACAAAGATGGTGCAGGCAACATGCTTTTTTTTTTTAAACTCCAGTTGGAAGAAAGTCTCTTAAGCAACTTTTAGCAGGTAGTCCAACAGCAGATGGCCAACTTTTATACTATATATGAGAGTCACAGCAAACATGGCTAATCTTCCTCACAATAAGCATTTAAATGGCCCATAGTTGTGTGAAAAAGGGTTTGTACTTTTCCTGATTTTTTATTATTTTGTCACACTTTACATCAGAACACCAAAATGTTTAAATAAAGACACAACGAGTAAATACAAAAAGTGCTTCCTAAATGATTTATTATCATAGAAAGAAAACAAACCTAGATGGCCTGTATGCTAAGATGTAATTCACCTGATTACTGTCACACCTTTTATCACCTGAACAGATCCCGCCACAAAGCAAAGGATGCCAGAACGTCATTAGACATTATCCTAAAAGACATTACACCTAGATCCAAACAAATTCATGAACAAATGACAAATAAAGTAAAATCTGTCCTCATCATCAGTTTAAATAAATTTCTAAAGCTTTGGGACTCGAGGTCTAACAAATGGCCGCCGACACTGACCCTGGTTATGCTCCATTGTCTCTAGAAGCATGCTTAGTGTGAGGGATTGCTGAAGAGTCAATGAGTCGGTGCAATTAGCTGGGTTTCCTTAGATAGAAAACTTTGAATCAATCTATCTGTATGATCTGGGTAAGTTGTTTCTGTAAAGTGTCTTGAAATGATGTGTTGTGAATTGGCACTATAGAAATAAACTGAATTAAAGGAAACCTGAATGAGATCCACTTTCCATAAATGGAGAAAAGTGCTAATGCTTCCCAGGAGAGGCTAGCTAAATAAAATCGAGGAATCCCAACGACTCATCCAAGACGTCACAAAGGACTCTACAACTAAAGCTGCTTGCCTTACTTGCCTCAGTTGATGTCAGATTCCCTGCCTCTGTCACAAAGAGACAAGAGAAACTGGAGATGAAAGACTGCTGCCTAGAATTATTATAATTATTATTAATATTATTATTATTATTATTATTATTATTATTATTACTATTATTATGTGATTTTGCCAAACAACTCTTGGCAATCACCAAGACTTTGGTGAATATCTTCTGCAGATTGATGAAACAAAAGATTAACTTTTAGGAAGGTGTGTCCCATTTAATGTGCCGTAAAACAAACACGTTGAAAACAGCATTATATAAACAATTAAAGATGGCGGTGGTAATGTTATGGTCCGGGGATATTTGGCTGTGATGAATGGAATGAATTCTGCTGCCTACTAAAATACCCAGAAACAGAACATCTTTCCATCTGTTCATGAACTAATGTTGAAAACAAAACGTGGGTTCCGCAGCAGAGCTACGATCTAAAACACAGATAAACAGAATTAAGATTTTAGACTAGCCTAGTCAAAGTCCTGACCAGAATCTAAGTCAGATGCTGTGACCTAAAAGAGGGCGTTCGTGCTCCTGACAAGATCACAGCAAAGTTTGGTTAGTGAAGGTAGGAAAGCCATCGTTAAACAATGATTGTACTATATTAGGTCAGAGACGGATTATCCTCGGTGCAGTTTCTCTAAACATCCATGTATTCTGGTTCTGAGAAAGCACTCTGCTTCTTCCCTCAGTGAAAGCTTTAAACCAAGCTTCCTGTGGGTGGACTCACAATCAAGACATAATGGTGTTTAAATCTCCCAAGAGGCACCCTGAAGTGTCTCCACTGGTGACACCACTCTCAGCACTACCCACACATGCTGGAGTCACGGTGCAGACATGCTGCCTGAGTCGAACCCTCTGAGCCATCCAACCCACCGCATGACATATTTACATTAGACTGTGTACATGTAAACACACAGCGTCCCATGCTGTACAGTGACGGGGCTGCCTGTGACTTCATCAAACGGAGAGATTATCCTCTGTGACTCAGGTGAATGGTGACGAAGCTCGGTTTGTTTGTTTGTGTGCGTGTGTGAGGGAGAAAAGCAGGAGTGTGTATAGCAGCGTGGGAAAAGATAAAGGCGCCAATGGAAGGAGGGCAGCCGTGATTCATGATGAAAGTGAAAGATGAGGCCAGGAGGAACTGTTTGGGAATTCAAACGCAGCTTCCAAAGCTGCATATTTCCATTTTCATTCCTTCATCATTTCCAAAAGGCCTGGGAGGCATAAGTCTGGATGTATGCCGTCTGCATAAAGCAGCACCGTGTGGTTCCTCTGAGAACGGACGAGGAGACCTTTGGCCTTTGGCAACACAACTTGGTGCCCTTTCCTCCGACAGTAATGAAATAATGTACATTTTCCATATATCAACCATTATGATAAAATCACATTCAGGGCTCCATGTTAACCATCTCCCAGGGCAAGTAGTTTTTATTGTTGGGAGAGTCCAAATTTCATTGCATTTGCCCGCCGGGCAATGATCGCAAAAAAATCATTTTATTTTATTTATCTTCTTTAGGACTAAAGAAGGGCTGCGTGGCCAAGAAACGCTGCTTTTAATGACAAAGTAGCATCAGGAAGTTTCCTTCACATGATTTCAGAGAAATATGCAAAGCAGGAATTTTCAAGGAGAGAAGAAGGAAGCAGTGAACCGTCTGCTCTGACATCTCAGACTGTCGAGTGTCTGCAGAGCTGGTGGAAATTTATTTTATAAAACACACAATTTCTGACTGTGACAAGATGTTTAAAAAAAACCTTGAAAAAAAAAAAGAAAGATCTGATTGAAATGCAGACTTTCAAAGTCCATAACACACCTCTGCAGACCCTGGAGAGGGGACACATGCACCCCCACAGCCGGCATGCACACACTCAGGGTAAAGCATGTGTGCACACAGGCAGAGGCACCTACAGGCAAACGCAGACGCACAAACATTAGTGCACTGCAGCCTAAAACTGTCTGTGTTGATTTTTCTGGGCTCCTAAATCTGGTTTGGGGGCAGAGATGGTGCCCACTCCATTCCTTTATGCCACGCTGCAGGTTTCTCTGGGGAAAGGAGAGATGTATCCAGCTTGTCTCACAGGCTTGGGAAAATCAGGTAAATGAGATGAGAGCATAGAGAAAAAAAAAAGAATTGAGAGACGGTCGGGTCCAGCTATGAAATGCCTAAAAATTAGCCAGAAATTAACGTCTTTGCAGAGGCAAAAAATAACGGCTGAGATTATGATGGAAGCTGCAGGTAAACCAACGGATTACTGGGTCTGATCTTCAGTTAGCACAGGTGCAGCTTCAATGAGGCGAGTTAATGAGCAGCTTCATTGCTGCAGGTAACAGGGAACCTTCCTTCACACAGATACAACATGAGAGCATTAGGGAGATTTTACCAAGAGGGCGACTTCATGTCTGAATTTCCTCGTTCTTTTAACCACAGAAAGGTAACTGGTCTAATAACAACATCAGATGTAGAGCCATGTAGCAGGATCTATGCTGAATGGCTGGTTATAGATCTGGTGCTTCTAGACCTCACTGGGGGGGGGGGGGGGGGGTTGTCTGTATTTGTAAGGGGGGATGCAAGTGATCAAAAACGCTAACTGGCCCTATTAAGGGTTAATATAGGGCACTTGGTGGAATACTTTAAAAATCTAAATTTCAAGCCAATATTTTTAGTGGAATCCAGGATTAGACCTTATTACCTTTGAAACATAAAATAAAAATGGATATTTGATGGCAAAAATTTATTTCAATGTAATAATGAGAAATGCCAACTTGCCCGAATATATTCAGAAAAATTACCAAAGTGCTTCTAGAAGAAATTCATGAAAAACAGAGTAAAAGAAAATCATTTTTTTTGGTCCAACATAAACTTAGAGGCATTAATGCTGATACTGGCAGTTAAAATTGGTTTATAAACCTAAATATTATAGTTAACTAGGCTTGTTAAAGATATAGTGGAGGAAAAACTGCAAATACAAAACCTAGTAAATAAGTGAAATGTTAAATTTCACTTATTTTAAGTGAAATGTGTGTGAGAGCGTGCACAAACGCTCGTGCACAAACGCTCGTGCACAAACGCTCGTGCACAAACGCTTGTGCATGCTCTGTTTGAAAGTTGCTGTGTGCATCGCTCATCCAAGCTTACTTTCCAAAAGAAGGTTTGTAATTTTTCCACCATGTCAGACTGACCACCGGTTAGTGAAAATGGGGAGGGGCATGTAGGACGGCCTCACAGAAACAAATCACCAGAATGATTGACAGTTAGGAGGACCACTTATTTTCATGATCCACCCAGAAAAACAACATCCTCCACTTTACAGTTAATATAGAACATTTGATTGATCAAAATGTGAATTCCAGCCAATCACAGCAAACCTCATGTTTTGTCTTAACGTTTCCTTTTCCTACAGATTCATTTTATTCAGCCAGCTGTCCATCATCCATTGCGCTGTTCTGCAGTCTGCCATTAAAGGCGGGTGAAGCAGGTTGGAGGAGGAGGCAGATCTCCCTCGCTTCAACTCCACTCTGATGTCCGTATTCTGATGATCGGTACATGTTTCCCAACATATCTGCTGGTTGGCCCCTTTGTGGGACCAGAAGAGGAGACCGTTGCTGCTTTAGGCCTGCAGCTCCTTCTAGGCACTAATAGTGAGGCTGGTGAACTGGCTGCATTGTCTCTGTTCACATTAGACTGCTAACGATGCAGCTGTTGAATAACAGGCAACAAATCCACCCAAAGCTTCAGTTATTTATGCTTTCTAAATGTCTACATAAATCTAACAGCTACTTTAAATGAGTGTAACACTATCGGCTTCACAGGACATTTTATTCCAGACGTCCCGTAAAATATTACATAACCAACGAACACTGAATGTTAAACAGGTGCAGCAGAGTGAACCCAGCAGAGTGGAAGGTTTAACACGATAAATGATTTCCACAGAAAAGAAGCAAACAAATCGGAAAGCTGTGTCTCATACGCTCGACTTAATCGATGAAAGACGTGGGTGTTTGTTGGGGTACTTCAACATGTTGTTGTTTTCCTTTCCCCTTGTCGCTCTGAAGGGCTGAAAACAGAGTGACGATGCGTGGAGGGAAAAAGCAGAGAGAATGGGGGGGGGAGAGAAGAAGAAGGGAATGGAAATGGAGGTATCAGGCTGTAGCTCAGGGGGCTTACTAGTGAGCGTTCAGAGCGCTGAGATCCAAGCCACCGCTGAAAGACAGCAAAAGTGAGATATCAAACAAAGCAGGAGTGATGGAAGGAAAGAAGTAGAGAGGTGGAAGGGAAGAGAAAATGAATGCTGTTTTTTTCTCCATGATGCGTTTTATTTGAGCGAGGGACGACCTTGCTGGTGAGAGCGCGGTGCTTTCCTCTCTTTTAAGTCCCACTCACTCCCTCAGTTTCCCTTTGAGGATCAGCCAGAGGGATCAGCAGAGGAAAGCAGAGAGAAGGATGGAAGCAGAGAGGAAGACGAGCAGCAACGCATGTGGAAAACATGAGGGGCAAAGATGGGGGTGGAGAGACATACGACCGGCGACGCACAAGTTCAAAACTTCAAAACTGAGTGACGGCGTAAAAAATAAAGACCAGAAAACATTTATTCATCATTAAAGGGAGAAAATGATGAAATATTTCTAAATATGAATGAATCATTTAGTCTTTTCATAATCTTTGAATCAATAAAACTAAACTGACATAAACATTTCACCTTAAATAACATTTTTTAAATGTTATTTACTTAATTTAATTATGTTTTCATACATGATGCTTAATAAACAGCTTCAAACAAGAGTTCGACTCTCATGGCCATCAGCTTTATACAACTAGAACCTCATTTATCAGTAATTAACTTTAAAAAGTGAAACTTGTTTTCTTTGTTACAGGATGATTAACGTCATGTTTCTGTTTGCTGTGATTATTACGGCTCAAACCGCCCTGCTTGTTCCAAATACTATTTCATTCCTGGTGTTTTCATCCAACCATAAAGACTCGGGTCGTGGTTAACATGCCTGCTGGTGACTCCAGCTGTGGGACTGCAGCTGGACTCACATCCACATACAGTACATGTGTGTATAAATATATAAAGTATAAGCCGTATGTCTGAACCAGAGGCGGCAAATATCGACTGGTTTTATTGTTTAGACACAATTCAATAATAAAGTTCCTTTTAAGATCTAGAGCAGAGTTAACCAATAAAAAACAATGAATAAAGAAAATAATCAACCAGTAAAGGTCCGGAGACATTTTGAATTATCACCTGTTACTTTAAACAGCATTTAATGCTTACATAAAATTAGTATTTTATGCACCCATGGGTGAATTGAATTTTTAAACAACAAAAAATAAATAAATAAAAGAAAATGATTCCATGTTAAAATCTAAAGTGTTTTTGAAGTAGAGAACAACAATCGTTCAGTTTGGTTTATAGATAATTTCCTGATTCCCATATTTTCTCAAACCCCTGAACTGATGGTTTGTTATTTTCTTTCTTTTTTCTGTCTTAATGTTGGCAGTGGGCTTTAGGCTGCCCTGCAAGGCTTTAAACCTGGGTTTAACCAGAGACTAAGCCATTCTCAAGCACAGATCAAATAGCATTTATTTGAGTTACAATACAATTATAGTTTCATGTTGTTTTTCAGACATTTCTTCTACTTCACCTTTTTTTATGTAATAAGCCTGTGTGACGGTTGGGATACGCTTCATTCAGAGCTGCTGTTTTATAATTAGTTCATAAACAGACTCACATATAGAGATAAATATTAGATATCGCCATCAGGCTTTAAAATAATAGAAAACTGCCCAGGCTCAACATGATCCAATTATCTAAAGGTTTAATGTGAAGGTTCCTCTCTGCTTACCTCATCAGACGTTAGCACAGAAATTTGGGAGGTTTTCATACTTTTGTGTGCTGAAATCATTTTCCATCATGATTAGTCATTTGCCTACAATCTTAAATGTACCAATACTTGCAACAGACCTAGCCCCTATCCCTCCCTATGGAAAAAATGTGCATGGGTCCAAATTTCATTGAATCCAGAAGAAATGCAGCCGTATTTCCACTAAGATATCTGATCTTATTTATAGTTGGACAATCCGGCACTTCCAAGCTAGTCAAAACAAGTCCGCCTAAAATTAGGGATTCCTGGAAAACCCAGAACTGTGAAACACAGCATGATGTCATCTTATCAAAGTCACCTTTGTACTCTGATGTCACAGAGGCCTCACATTTATCCCATCTTTGACTTCTTAGGATTAAACAGGAGACATCTAATAATTATGTGTTTCTTTTTGCAGAAATATACACTTTGTGAAATAATATGAAGAAGTCGTGTGTGAAATATATACTACTCAAAAAGATTAAAGGAACAGGTTGTAATCAGAGTAAAGCATGAAGTTGATTAAAGTTGTGGGATATTGATTTGGTCAGGTCAGTAGCAGGGGGGGTGTTAATCAGTTTCAGCTGCTTTGGTGTGAATGAAATGAACAACAGGTGAACTAGAGGAGCAACAACCAGACGACCATCAGAACAGGAATGGTTTTACAGGTGGAGGCATTTTATCCCCTCCTCATCTTTTCTGACTCTGTTTCATCAGTTTAGCATTTGGCTAGGGTCACTGTCACTACTGTTAGCATGAGGCGCTACCTGGACCCTACAGAGGTTGCACAGGCAGTCCACCTCCTCCAGGATGGCGCATCAATACGTGCCATTGCCAGAAGGTTCGCTGCGTCTCCCAGCACAATCTCAAGAGCATGGGGGAGATTCCAGGAGAAAGGCAGTTACTCCAGGAGAGCTGGACAGGGCCGTAGAAGGTCTACAACCCATCAGCAGGACCGCTATCTGCTCCTTTGTTCAAGGAGGAGCAGGAGGAGCACTGCCAGAGCCCTACAGAATGACCTCCAGCAGGCCACTGGTGTGAATGTCTCTGACCAAACAATCAGAAACAGACTCCACGAGGGTGGCCTGAGGGCCCCACATCCTCTAGTGGGCCCTGTGCTCACTGCCCGGCACCATGGAGCTCCATTGGCATTTGCCACAGAACACCGGAATCGGCAAGTCGGCCACTGGCGCCCTGTGCTTTTCACAGATGAGAGCAGGTTCACCCTGAGCACATGTGACAGACGTGAAAGGGTCTGGAGAAGCGTTCTGCTGCCTGTAACATCATTCAGCATGTTTGGTGGGGGGTCAGTGATGGTCTGGGGAGGCATATCCATGGAGGGACGCACAGACCTATACAGACTAGACAACACCACCCTGACTGCCATTAGGGATCGGGATGAAATCCTTGCACCCATTGCCAGACCCTGTGCTGGTGCAGTGGGTCCTGGGTTCCTCCTGGTGCACGACAATGCCCGGCCTCATGTGGCGAGAGCATGCAGGCAGGATGAAGGAATTGGTACCATTGATTGCCCCCCCCCCCCCCCCCCCCCACGCTCGCCTGACCTAAATCCAATAGAACACCTCTGAGACATTATGTTTCCATCCATCCCACGCCGCCATGTTGCACCTCAGACTCACCAGGAGCTCAGTGATGCCCTGGTCCAGATCTGGGAGGAGATACCCCAGGACGCCATCCGTCGTCTCATTAGGAGCGTGCCCCGACGTTGTCAGGCATGCATACATGCACGTGGGGGGGGGGGCATACAAATGATTGAATACCATTTTGAGTTGCTGCAATTAAATTTCAGCTAAATGGACTATAAGCCTGCAGCATCATTTTTTCACTGTAATTTTTGGGGTGTCTTTGAATTCAGCCCTCTGTAGGTTTGATCATTTTCATTTCCATCAAATGATGCGGCATCCTTTGTTCCTAACACATCACCCAGTCCATCTCAGGATAAATAAACAGCAGGATTCTTTTGCTACATTGAGATCTGATGTGTTTTCAAAGTGTCGCTTTAATTTTTTTGAGTAGTGTAGAAATTAACCCAACTTTAGAACTGCAATAGGTTAAAATACTGATAACGTGCTGTAAATCCTGCAGACAATTGTAGGTTTTCACTTTTAACAATGATTATTGAGGAAAATTAGGCCACAGAGAATAGCAAGTAAGTTGATTGTTTGTGAAGTGGAAGGAAAATATGATGTGCATTTACATTTGATACCTCTTTTACTTTGATCCCTGCAAATAAAATCCAGTTAAAGCTTTTCAAAGTCACCTAATTAGTGAAGAGAATCCCCGTGTGTTTTAATCTCAGTATAACCACAGCTGTCGTTTGAAGGCTTCAGCATCATGACGACCAAGGAACAGCAGGAGAAGCAGAAATTACAGCGAGGTTTAAAGGAGGAGTATTTTCTAAAAAGGGTACCCTAAACTTTGCACATCTCAATAACCAAAGCGCAACTAAAAACACTAGTAGTAGAACTGCAAATGTACCAAAACACACTATGGTGAAACATGGTTGTGGCAGTATCATGCTGAGGGGCTGCTTTTCTTTAGCAGAAACAGCAAAGCTTGTCAGAGTTGATGGGAGAGTGGACTTAGGTAAATAAAGGAGAATCCTGGCAGAAAAAGACATGAGAATATAGCTAAGGGTTCCAATTCCAGGATTAAAACTCCTCATTAACAGTCAGAGAGGGTTTAGTTCAAGGCATGGTTATCTGTTTAAACTTTCCTCCCTCCTTAAAGACTCGTTCTGTCTAATCTGACGGAGTCTGAGGGGTGATGCAAAGACAGATGGTCAAAACCTTCAGTCTCCAGGAGCTGGTAGGACCATGCTTGGACAGCGCTGAATATAAGAGCACCACAGAGTTTTTAAAACCAGATGCTACCTTGTGTTGGTCTATCACAGAAAATCTAAATCCCATTGAGGTCTGTGGCTATTAGGGTTAAATCGATTAATAATAATAATAATATTAATAATAATAATAATTGAGATTTATTGATCTCACATTGGAGAAATTTACCTCAGCATTTAACCCCTCCCCTTGGGGAGCAGTGGGCTGCCATAGTGCGGCGCCCGGGGAGCAGTGGGGGGTTTAGGGTCTTGTTCACAGACTGCGGGAGTGGGATTCGAACTCAGAACCTCAGGATTCCAGGCTCTATACCCAAACCTCTAGGCTGCATCTCCCCTAATGGGAACAATCGATTATTGAAATAATCCTTTACTAAATTAGTAATTGATTAATTGTTACCTGGAGTTAAAAAACTCTAAAATATGCCTTTAGCTCACAGAGCAACACACTGAGAGCAGAAAATATACAAAAAACATTTATATATATATATATATATATATATATATATATAAATAAAACACAGCAAAATCCTTGTTCTTCACCGTCCACAGGCTGCAGCCATTTTCCCAATTCCTCGTTTTTCAGCCACTTTTATTGAAATTTCTATTGTTTAATTTTCCAGCTTTTTCTCCGCCTCGAGATTCTTTATGATCAACCAGAAGATTTCCGCCCAAATATAATATATCTGACTAAATTTCTTCTATAAACGTTTTTTTTTTTTTTTTTTATAAAGCATTTTAAATGCCACAATAATCACGTTTAATCAATTTTAACGCCAATAAGGCCTTAATTTAAGAAATAAAAAGTTTGATGACTTTTAATGATTTTTAATGTTCCGCAGAAACCCAGAATATGCTGCATCCAGATCTCCACAAGGGGGAAACGTTTAGTGTCTGCAGGTTTAATTCTATAAAACTCTTCTTTAAGGAACCTTTTCTATCTGAATATTAATCAATGAATTAAGATAATAATTGAGAGATGAATCAATTAGCAAAAGAATCGTTGCAGTATGTACAGAGTGAAAAGACAGAATCATAAATTCAAGGCTCCACAGACAAATTCAGACTGACAGAAAAATTGCAAACAGAATGAGCTGTGATCATTTTCTGACTGAGGAGCTGTTATGACGCCCAGCACCGACAAAGCTGAGACACTCTGTGGATCTGTCACTTCTTACATTCACAAATTGACGGAAATGGGAATTGATTTAAACATTTTCCAAATCTGCTCCGATGCAGTTTTTTTCTTCCCTCCTGGCTTCATGAGATGCTGTGAACGTTTGTTGATAATGAGATTCGACGGCGAGCCTCCTGAACGTCGATCAAAAGGCTCTGCTAGAAAAACACAGACGTGTGCAGGCGCGCTGCAGCAAATGGCTTTTCCTCTTCAGTGGAGACAATGCAGAGATAATGGGCGGCTGTACAGGAGCGAAGACAAACCAGGGTCAGAGGGGACGTGGAACGGAGCTAACATGTTTGCATAAACACAAGTATCTGCATGCTAAATAAAGAGGCGTCCTCGCCAAATGCAACACTCGAGCTCATCAACCTTGCAGTCTTCAAATAACGGTGAATATGACTTTTTTATTTTATTTTTTGCCCTGGGTCATGAATTAACAAACTCCCACACAGCTGACAGAAAGGTGCATAAAAACACGCAGCGCAGCGTATTCATGGATGGCCTTGATATGCATGAAGAGGCAACATGGAGCAGAGGGCTTGGAAACTGGCTCAATCAGGCAGGTTTCAGCCTCTGCATTTGGTGATGTTTCTGAGAAGGTTCCTTCCTCTCCGCCGCCACCCCCCCTCACAGCCTCCCTCTGTCTGCTCGCAGCGTGAAGCTGGCAGAGGACTGAACCTCCACCGCAGCTGAAGCTGCATCAGTCTGGCCACTAATGCACCATAGTTGTAGCATTTCACAGATCACCAATCAGCAGCTCCATCAAATCAGAACTCTACCCGTTAAAATCAAACAATAGTTCAGAGGAGAAGAGAAGGAGCAGGAAGATCTGATGAGTTCTTCATGCACCCAGAATGAAATAATTGAGGCTTATGTGGGGCAGTCAGTAGGTAGGTGACCTTCTGTGTGGGGTAATTAGCTGCAGGGTGAGGATAAGGTCTCGCTCATGTCATCCTAATGAAGAGGACAATCAGCTGGGTGTGTGGGTGTACCTGTCTAGCCCTCACAGTGAGGACCTTTTTTTCCAATTTTACCATCAAATTGAGGACCAGTTGTTTCAAAGTGAGGAAACAAAAATAAAATTAATGAGGTGACCTGTTGTAAAGCTACTTGCTGCTCTGTTGAGATTTCTTCCTGGTTTTTGGAAATAAATATCAACAATTTAGAGTCTAAACTATGCTGATAATATTCTGCATGGTAATCATTTCAACGGCCGTATATTGATGACTTTTTCTTCTGTTCACTTCTGCTCTCCTGCTTTTGCTGCTGTAACACCAGAATGTCCCCTTTGTGGGACAATAAATGGATTTTCTATTCTATTTTTCTATTCTGTTTTATACAACAGCAATAAAATACTAAATATTGTCTTTATTACCTTTTATATTACATCATTTACAAAATGCTCGGCAGTAGAAGACATTAGTGGATAGATGACTTTTAAACTGGATGTTTTTTGTAGTGCAGCTTGCTGAAGGTTCCTGCCTGAAACTTGAGGTCATTGGTCCTTTTTGCTGATGTAAAATATCATTTATCCATTTTTCCTCTACGGTTTGGCTCAGTTTCCACTCTGGGACCCTGAGCAAAACCCTTAACCCCCCCGCTCCCCGGGCGCCACACAGTGGCAGCCCACTGCTCCCCAGGGGGAGGGGTTAAATGCAGGGATACATTTCTCCAATGTGAAATCAATAAAGTTCAATTATTATTATCATTTTTCCTCTATAGTCTAATAGAGTTAATCTGTTTATATTTGGTATTTCTTATATATTCTAACTTCCAGCCTCCTGAATTACATCAGAAATATTTTGCATTATGATCCCAGGAACTTTAACCTGCAGGTATGCAGTTTTTTTCTCCAAACCATAATAAATAATTTTCACTTCAATACATAAAGGATATATTCACTGCACAGCAACTGTAAACTATGAGGCAAACTCTTCAGATTGAGCATAAAGCACAGAAAGCAGTCATTAAAGTCCGCTCTCTGATAGGACTGACAAATAAATCCAGCAATTCCCACTTTGAAATATTGCAAATTCCTCCTTTTAAATATTTCTCTTTTCTCAGCACCCAGTCGGTGATTTAAAATCACTCAGGTTCATTCAGGAAGGAAATGACTTAGCGACAATCAAAAAAGCAGCTAAATTTGTTGACTTTGCTTAAATACTTTTTATGTTATATATAAAAATGCATTTATTATATAAACAAAAAAAATCAAAACATTAGCTGGAGTTTTCAGCTACTGGTATAAGGCGTTCATGTTAGGAATTGTTGTAATAAATAGGAGAGAAAAGCATGCAAACTAGCACGGAGCATAAATGTGAGAAAAACTCAGGAAGGTTTCCAGGAATGTGTCGCTATCGGCCGAACTGGGATTGTTCGGTCATGTAAGGTAAATGTTCGCCAAGTCAGAACTTCATCAGCAGATGCGTTTCTAACTCATGTTTAGCACATCAGCAAACAGGCCTGGAGACTTTTTTGCAAAATCACGAAATGTATTAAGAAATTATCTGTTTTTAATCGACCATATAAATCTGTTTACAGTCAGTTGATGTCAGCAGGACGTCCATCGGCTCTGGGCGGCAACATTTAGGTCCTGGATTAGTTGCTGTAGCAGTGGAGCAGTGATGCTCATCCATCCATCCATGCTGTCAAACTCATTAAAATGATGGACAGTGTAACGCCAGCATAGTTATAACCTACTGTGATCAAAGTGTAAAGTTAGAAACACTTTAGGAGAAATGAGGATCCCTCTCTGAGCCTTCTCCGTCTTCCTTACGCTTATTATTCTTCTTTTGGAAGGAGTTGTTTTTTTTTCTTCTCCTAAGTAATTTAAACCTCTAGCTTTAAGGAAAGTGGTAAATATTTTCTACCAACTGAACTATGTAAACAAGAGTCAGATGTTTTTAACCCTGATTGTAAATCAGTGACATAGATTATTAACCACCGGGGAGAAGTCGCCAGTCCATCGCAGAGCAACACAGAGAAGAACAACCAGTCACACACTGACACTCATTTAGAGAAGCCAATTAACCTAACAGTCATGCCTGTGGACTGTGGGAGGAAGCCGGAGTACCTGGAGAGAACCCACGCATGCTCAGGGAGAACATGCAGACTCCATGCAGAAACACCCCGGGAACCTAACCTGGGAACGGGAATCGAACCTGGAACCTTTTTTTTTTTGCTGCAAGGAAGGAAGCAGTGCTACCCACTGCCATATAAATAAATATATATATATATATATATATATATATATATATATATATATATATATATATATATATATATATATATATATATATATATATATATATATATATGTATACACGTGTGTATGTTTTTCTGAGGCAAAAAAAGTCAATCAGCTTCCCACGGTGTTTGTCAGATGGAATAAAAATGGATGCCTCTCAGCTACAGACATGATTACACTCATGAATCAACATGTCATCCTGGTTCTGCAGCAGCTATTGTTGATTCTGCAAACCCAAATTAATCAGCTGAATTCATGCAGTTTATCGTTCTTCCCTCTTGAGTCCTTTACAGTTAAAAAGCTCTTCTTCTGAGCGCTCTGCCTCTTCTGAAGAGAAGAAAAGCTGTTGAGGTTTCACAGGTGTAACAATAGCTTGATATCCAGCCCAGAACACCTGCTTTCTATTTTAAAGTGGTTTAGATCAATAGTTATTCAGAGTTTAGGCTGCCTTTTCTCCATCATAACCATTTTAAAGTACTGGAGACATAAAAGTAACTGAAAAGGTTGAATCTTTCTTCCAATCTCTTGAGCTCACATTTTTATTGAACATTTAGGTTTCTTTTCAATGTTAATAAGATGAAGTAATGCTGCAGAGAGGAAGTGGAGCTAAATTAGTTTGGATTACTAAAAGCCTAATAAAAATAAATAAATAAAAAAACAAACAAAAAATAAAACGAAAAAACAAAAACGTCGGTATTTGTGTCTCTATGCCATTCAGCCTCGGACTGCCTATAAATGCACAGAAATCTTTCTAGGTTTTTTTTAGTAAGCTTTTATTCCTGCCTTGCATATGCAATGAAAAAATAGTTCTACTTTTGGTTATATACTAATAAAAATTTTCAGTAGATTTTGCATTCTGTCTAATGTAGACAGTGATGGCAGCAAAAAGAGAAGACAGCTTAGGTGGTGAGAGGTCCGTTAATGCAGGAAAACATATCAAACAAGTTGAGAGAAATGAGAAGAAGAACAGATAAAAATGGCAAAATGGGGAGACGGAATAATTTAGGATAGAAGGAAAGAAAGTAGAGAGGAGCAGAGAGCAGTGGAGAAAAAGCATCTTAACCTGGTGTGACGGGGCGTGTGCTCGTAAATAAACATCAGCCCGCGATTATTCCGAGCACGGACGCCCAGACCGTGAGGCCCTGAGGTTAGAGTGGGCCCATACCTGGCTCTCTCCGTCAAACATACAAAACACATCTACATCCACCCATACAAGGACATGGCGCTTGGAGCAAAGCCTACTGGATTGCTGGTGCAAGCATGCAAACACAGCAGAATAATGAGATGGAGGCGTATCCCTCATAGGGGACATTAAACCCCTCACTCCTACATGTATAGAGAAACAAACGCATCTACAGACATGAGCCCAGAAATGCACACAAACACAAGAGAAAAAAAAACTGTGTATACACCTGCAGCAAACTGATTAAAAAAGAAAATCAACTTCCACCTTCAAACACAGACGTGTTTTTAAGGCTTAGCTGTGTGCAGACGTCCAGTCATCCCTGGTTTACACGCCGTCATCCATTAAATCTCCCATTTTTACTCTTTAGGAGAAATAACTAATGAGTTCAAACATAAAGATGCACAATTATCGTCAGCGACAAAACAAGATGCAAGGTGTTCAACCTGCTCATTAAATTAGTTTTGATTTAGGCTGTAAACAGGGAGAGCAGGAAAAACAGGTAAGGAACAGAAGGTTATTTCCTCTTTACCACCTTTTGAAGGAAGAATCTTGAAACAAACTATTATTACAGACTCCAGCTATGACTGATGAGTGGATGTACTTACTGCTCAATGCTGGGAGAGAGGTAGAGTTTAGGGAAGACCTGAGTAGCTTCAGCATCCTCAAAGCTGACCGAGAGCAGAGCCACATCCTCTCCTGGGTCCAGAGCAGTGTCCTGGCAGAGACAAGGGGAAAGTCAGAGGCCAAAGCTTTATCACAATATATTTCCTAAAGTCAGTCCATATAATTCCAACTTATAAACAAGATAACCTGCCAGAGACAACAGAGGCCTATAAAAACCTCTAAATGTTATTATCCAGTCCATTCAGCTCTTCCAGTATAGCATTTTTGAATTTATTGGTCAAAAAAAAAAAGAATCCACATCTATAACCGCATTCTGTTTACGTCAGGCCGTCCTACGGGCTCGTCCTGTCAGCCATCTTTCCTGCGTATATCTGTGGTGAGCTACGGCTTCAGGCAGTCATCGAAGCTCAGCTTTCTCACCGCGGTTCTTTGAAAATGGCCGACGGTCGGAAGAGAAAAGGTGTTGACAAAGCGTATGAGAAGAAAATAAAGACCTCAGCAGAGGCAGATATATCCCAGAATGTTTTGCGTAGAGAGCTCTCCTTGCAAAGCATTATGGGATTTGCTGTCACAGCGGTCCGCTGTCACCATTGGCTGTCGTTACCTGACAGCGGCGACTACTAACAAAGATGCTGATGATACCAGGCAGTGGAGGGAGTCACGTGACCACCGGGGAGCAAAAAGTAGTGATCTTCTGTCCGAACTGTCAGTTAAATGAGTTCACTATACAATCCACTATATAGTCCGCACCCGAACCCATGTAGATTTAGGGGTTACGGCGGACGTTCGGGGGAGTGAGCTTGAATGAGATATAAGAACAGAATCTTTTATACAGAGCGTGCACGAGGAGAAATGGGTTTGCGCACACTCTTGCACGCATTTTTTTTTAGGTGTTCCCTCTCCCTTGTGCATGTCCATTTTTTTAAAGTGGCAAGGGTGGATCTTTTAAAAAATCAGGAAAATCATCAACAATACCTTTAAGTTTCACCTGGTTTAATTTACTGAATAATCTTCTTTAAGGTTTTTCCATGTAGAGCGGTGATACATATTTACTGCATACTCATACTCTGGAGTTGACCAAAGTATTGGTTACAAGTCAGGGGCAGAAATATCATGACATCCCAGAAAAGAAGCTGGGTGTCTGATACTGATACTGTTTGAAAGTGCATTGTTTGGGTTTTCACTTGAATCTTATTTGAGTTTCATCCATCTTGGATTTAAATACCTGTCCCTTTCCACATTGGATCTTGGATTTTTCTTTTATTATTTTCATAACTCAGCTGGGAGGTGCTAACTGGCTTAGCTCATTACTTCCTCCTTTACCCCTGCAAACATGTGCTGTATCATACTTCTGGTTTGTATTCAACAAAATAAGGTCCTGGTGTATTAAGTTAATAAATGTCATATTACAAAGTAAAGTTTGTAATATGACAAGCTAAAGTAAAGTTTTCCAGCATTTTTATTGTCATTCCACTGTCACAAGTACAGTGCAATGAAATTCCCTCACTAGGCTGCCACTCCCCATACAAAAACCCTCAAGCCAGCAGTAGACGTAGCTTCGGCCCAATGACAATGGATTAAAGGGGTCATGTTGCAATATGTTGAGATAGAGTCCTCATTTTAAAAGCTTTGCATTGTTTTCTCTCCAACCGAGGCTTTCATCTTCTCTATTCAGGGTTTTTTACACCTATTACTGTTACAAAAACAAGTTTGCTTCTATAAAATAAAATAAAATAAAGCAGTCCTGCTGAAGGTTTACTCACAAATAGAATAAATGAAACTAAAATCCTCTTCTAACCTGCTTCCATCCTTAATTAAACTATAGGTGCTGGGCTCTGATGGCTTGGAAAATGCAGCTTATCTTAGTGCAGCACCTGAACACATCAAATGCAGATGCAAGGAGAGGACTGAGGCTGGTTACTGGAGCTAAGTCACCTTTTACCCCCACCACCATCATTTAGCTAGAGAAGTGTTTACAGTAACCTTCATTAATCTATTGGTAGGAATCAATGAGCAGAGAGTTGGTTGAACAGCCCTGAACAATGGAAGGATGATGAAAACCAACAGGAACCAGTAGCAGCATCTGCTTTGCTTCATTCAACATTAGATTCAACAGCTGCAGCATGAGTCTGAGCTTCTGACTGGGAGTACGATTAAAATCACGTCTACAATGCAGCTTTTCGTGCTGAACTTCTAGCTCTCTGAGGCGGTAGTTTTTTCTTCTAGGTTTTGTTTTTCTTTCTTTCTTGGAGCGTGGCTTCTTCTATTAGGGCAATTCCACATCAGGTCCTATTCTGGACTCCGCCTCTCATCAGGCTCTGCAGCGTTAATCAAATCTCTTACAGATGGTTTGAACTCATCCAATTGTTATAATCGTAGCCTGCCTTGGTGAGAGGAAATCTAACCACCATACATGACGGACGGAGGCACAGTGCAACCAGTCTGTTAGGAAGGCTGTTAACTAACACAAGCTTTGGACTGCTGATCCCAGTTCTAAGCTAAACCCTACATTCCTTTAGAGAACATTTCCTTCCCAACTAGACTGGAAGTAATCTATCAGCAGTTAATTTGATAATTGTTTAATCAAGGAACAAGGAAATGAAGCAGATAGGGAGAAATCAATGAGAATAGTTGCAGCCCTGAGTGATATACAGATGTGGAATGAAAAGATGCATTCATTAGCAGATGATTATTGGTAGAGAGGAAAAGCTCGACTGAGTGTCACACAGTCTGCCGTGCCACAGCTGATAAATGAGCGGCTCCAGACAGAAGAAGCAGGGAGGCAGAGGAAGACGGCATCCAAAAGTGTTGCCTGATGAAATCAGCTCACATCAGTGCAGAGCGCATCAGTAAACAAGAACTGCTCTCTGCCTCACAGCAGCGCTGGGGGCTGCGCTGGCTGACAATATGGGACAGATAGGAATAGGCATGGAAGTGGGGAGTGGGCTCTGGGAGAACATTGCTTTGCTCCAGTTTGTAGCTGTCATTTCCGGTTTTCATCTTTAGAGGTGATTTAATGAATGCTTCCTTTAGACTGGGAGAGAGTAAACAGACGGATGAGAACCAACAGAAAGGTGAGAGGGCCAGGAGACGCTCACAGGACGACTCTGTACGGGAGGCGGAGGGTTGCCCTTCATTCTGGTCAGACCGAAGGCTCTGAGGGAAGGCGAGTCCCTTTGTGGAATGATTCAGACTGATCTTGTCCCAGAAGACAGAGAAAATCTGTCACAAGTCATTCTGAATCAGGGAAACAAACCAAATCCAAAGGCAGACCCTTTATCTTTAAGCTAATGCCGTTCTAAATTAATGTGCTTTTTAGAGAACTGAACTAAACAGACATAAATAGCTGTTTTTGCTCAGTGAACTCAGAAATATTGCATAAGTTACTTTTACAAATAAAAGTTTTTGGTTTGTTTTTTTCTTCTGCCCAGCGTCACTGAAAACAGAAAACTTAAGTTTTGGATTTGTGACCCACAGAACCCGGTTTGGAAGGAATGTAACTTTTTTGTAATTTTGAAAGACATACGAAAAAGAAAAGCTGTTTTTTAATCACATTCCTTCCAATTCTTTTATTAGGAGAATTACAAGGCAGAGCGATTCATGATTGTAGTGAGCAAAATGCACGTTTTCGGTGAATGCAGTAAAGCTGAAGCTCCGCCCATCCTGCGAAGTACGCAAAGCTAAATTCGCAGAGGTTGAAATATCTGCACCTTTGTGCATATCGGTGCCCAGCCAGTCAGTTTGTCCCAGTTCTGGTGCTCTATGCTGGGTTGCTCTGATCTCTTGTTTCTCTTGTCTGAGCTCCAGAACATAAGAACAGTTTTAACTTTCCTTAACCTGCATGGAAAGTGGCTGTGAACCAGCTGTAACTCTGGACTCCTCCAACTGGGAGCCTCTTTGCAGCATCTGTTGCACCTGGAGACGGCAGCAGCTTTGTTCGACTTTCCAAGTGAATAAAAAGTGACGACTCACTCATTAAAATCTAGGTCTGCCATGTTGAGGTGAAGCAGCTAACTAACAGATGACGCGGCGAAGCCTTTCTCCACCCATTTAATTGATGACTGTCACAAAACTCGCTATTTTTTTTTCGCAGGTCTTGTGTTTTGATGGAAACACACCATAATATTACAGATATTAATTTATCAAACTGCTACAATCTAATGAAACAGAACCGCTATGCAGAAAATAACTCAGGAAATGGGATCCAGATAATGTCTTTTCAAACCTTTCCCTAATCTGCCTGAGATGCTTTATGCAGGTTTAGTCATTACTGCAGAATTGATTATCATAATCACAGAAAATTACAAAGTATAATAAACTGAATGATTGTTTCTTAGGTTATTTCCTTAAACATCATGGTGCAAAATACAACTTTCAAAGTAAAGTAAATTGTAGAGATGCAATGATTTTCTCTAGAGATGGTTTTAGTTACGGAATAGACAGAGAAGTAAAGGAATCCTCTTTAAGTACGGTGGTTATCTGGATGCGTTTTAAAATTCTGTTGCTTTTCGTCTCACAAAACCAAACAAACCAAAATGATCCTGCAAGCAAACGTTGACCTTTCAGTCTCCTTGCCTTGAAAGGAAAGAAAGAAAAACATCACAGCATAATGAAAGATAAGCCTCCAAATGACCAATAATGGTTCTCCTTTTATAGCATATCCACTTGAGGCTGATTGAAAGTATTAAAAAAAGGTTTTGCTGCAGAGGCTACAGGCTGGACTTTAATGAAGAGATTTTATTGTTTAGTAATGAGCATGAAATCCGAGGCAAGCATCCTGTACTAATGTCTGAGGCAGAATTTACTATATGCCCCCAAGAAGATGAGTCAAGTCTTCAAGGTCTGCCTTTACGAGAAGGGCAGAGGAGGAAGTACGTTAACGTAGAAGACAGAGGGGCCTCCCAGTCAACCCTCTTCACATGTCCACCACCCAACATCCTCCTACAATCTTAAAGCGCACAAAGACACACAGAGTGTGCCTGTCCTTGTGCTTTTGATGTCCCGCCCTCTGGCATCTCCTCAGCATGGCGTGTGACAGGTTGGAAATGTGACAGCTGTCCTTATGCCGGACCGTGTCTGGCCAATGTCACAACAAACACACACGTACAAACACGCTCATCTAAGTGAACGCTCCACATGCAAGGCCTGCACTACAGGGCTCAAACGGAGGAGGTGAGGGCACTTTGTCCGCCTTCTTCGCCCAACTTTAAATGTCATGCCTAGCGTAATGGGGCAGTTTGACTGACAGCAGGGCTGTCGTGTGAGGACGTGTCCAGCTTCAAGGCGAGCGCCTTGGAGATTCTGGACACCGTCTCGTCCCTGTACCGCTGTTTTAACGACAACGTGAAAATCTCCACATTACAATAACAGATCTTCAAGGCTGACAGAGAAATCTCAGTCCAATCTCACAGGAATGTGGATTTGAAAAGGAAAAAAATATCTTTATTTCACATTGGCTGCCTAAATCCATTAGCCATTATTAAACCAGAGGATTTCCTTTTAGAGGAAGAAATTTGACCCAAGAGTGAGAAAGTATTTGAAAACAAGTTTTCTGTTTAGGGAAAAAATGTCTTCAATATTGAACAAATAAATCAGCAACACTAATCTGTGTTTAGCGGTATTACAAAAACAAAGAGCCATGTCCTTAAACTTAATAGGGCTGGAATAAATGTCCATCATGTGTCCTTGGATAACTCCTGCAGTAGATTGGCCCAACACAAATGCTAAGAATTTACACAAACGGGTTGGAAAAACTATCATAAAGAAAAGAAAATGGGAAATATTAGTCCTTCAGAAGAAAAAGTAGGACACAACCCAAGACATGTTACCTACAAGAGGCTTAAAGTATAAATGAATGTTTGCTCAGTCCACAAACTGAACCCAGGAGGGTTCAAATAACTTTTTATTCACATCTTTTATCCCTTTTGAGATTCAACATCCAAAGCATAATTGCTAATTATCGTTACAGTTTTAGGCAGATATTTCTATAGTGGTAAAGCTTTACATTTTGGAACCTGTAAAAACTCAAAGAAGAAAGGAAGCAGGACAAACGGACACATTGATGGAAGGATGGATGGATGGACAGTTTAGCAAAGTGAAGATTAATCAATGAACAAATACTTGATTCAGACTTTCAGTCTAGAAGCTTCCAGGACCTACTTTAATCGCCTACTTTTCTAGGTCAACCGTGTGCAGCAGAGATTTTAGTTGAAGAAAAGTTAAGCAGAATGTTATAACCCCGACCCTCATGGTGTCAATAAAACCACAGCAACACTGGAAAAACAGCATTAGAGTCAGCTATCTAAATCAGCATAATTTAAGGTATTTTAAAAAATAAAGATGGCTTGCATTACCAAATGCAATGAGAATGGTGGACGCATGTGGAGTCACGATTAAGATCTTATTTTAATATAAGCCAGGCGACTGCGACAGCTGCAGAGAGTATGCAGAAAGAAACTAACAAAAACAAAAGAAAAGAAAAAGACAGTTGGTTATTGCTAAAGTATTTGTCCTCTGTTTGCAGAAGGTGCACTCAGTGAATCTAAATAATCCCACTTTCTCCACCTAAGTGCAGAGAGCTTGCATAAGCATGTAAATGTGGCCTCCATGTCTGAGGAAACTTTGTCTGTGTGTCTCCAGCAGCCGATCAGCTCATAAAACCGTGCAGGTAGATGATTAACCGGGCAGCTCTGTGCCGCTTCATAGTCGCAGCCCGAGCCAGGGATTCATTTTGACATGGAGACAATAGAGCAGAGATTAAGGAGCTCCACCTGGAACCATATTGGTGGACCAGCAGCCGCACACACCCTAACATTAGGCAGTGCTTGCTGTCACGAAAGCTTTGTGCACAGGCTGTTCTTACTGGACAGCAGGCAGCAGATTAACAAGATGAAAGGAGCAAAAATAAATTACAAACAGGACAAGAAACTCATACAGTATATTTCAGTTGCAAAGTTTGACATATTTAAGTAATTATAGAAGAAATATATATAATATAATCTTTCTAAGAGTTTGTATTCAATGCTCCAAGAAGGCCCAGTTTTGTAATAAAAAAAAAAAACATAAATTATTTTAATGAACAAATTTATCCTTAGGATTTCAAATGTCAGTTCTTCTCAGTGATGCTGTCCTAAATATTAATAGTAAACAAAGAGAAAAGTTTTTCTACACACAAGAGTGAATATGAAAATGTATTTCTTAGAATTTAGCCCTATTTCTTTTTAGATACTTTTTAAAGATATAAAGACTCAGACCTGCTGCCTAGAGTCAAAAACATGAGCTCCTAAACCTCTCACTGATGGACAGGTCACTGCTTAACAAACCTGAGTCAAATACAGTATACTATTACTACAGTATACTATTACTACAGTATACTATTACTATATTATACTATTACTACAGTATACTATTGCTACAGTATACTATTGCTACAGTATACTATTGCTAATACTTCTGCCCAGCATCACGGAGTCTATGCTACCTCTAGGCCATCATAGATTTTTTCTTGTACTTATTTACAGTAGGTAATATATGGTGGCATTAAAGCTAATTGGTTTAATAAATAACATTAACGGCCATGTGGCAGTGTCTTTGCCGAACTGCTGGATGTAGATCTTGTGCTTCTTGACCTCACAGAGCGATGGTGGCGACTCCGTTTGTAAGCGATCAAAAACTGTAACTTGCCCTATAAAGTCAAGGCAGGAGCAACATTTAAAAAATTCAAAAAAATGTTTTTGTTGTCTCAGTGAAATTAGCTGTCCCTTTTAGCACAAAGCATCATTTAAAACAAATTGCAACAGAATATAGACTGAAACTGTAAAACATTATTAAAATCAAATAAAGAGTAGATGGAAGAATTTCTAGTGGTAATCATTTTCTAATAACTTTTTTCCCTTTTTTTCCTGATATCTTGATAATTCATCTTCCACGGTTTGAGGTTGGAATTTCTTCCCACTATCACCATAACTTTAAACTCCCTCCACAGATTATCTGCCAGATTGAAGTTAAAACCCTTGATGGGCAGCTGCAAAAACGTAATATAACCTCTGGTCAGCAGACACAATATGGTCAAATTAAAATATTACTAAGATTGAAAGATGTATGAGAAGGTTGAGCTTTACTGCATCGCCTCTGTGATTCAGTCACAATAAAAAAACTTTTTAAAATACACATCTGACGAGTTGCCAACAGCAGAATGTAGTTCATGAAATCTACTGGACCCATTTAACTGTTTATAAAGTCTAATGACACCGAGCGACATCCTAAAAACTCCACAGTCTTTACTATGGAAAATAAAATAGAAATGGATAATTATGATGGGGTAACAGAAAACATGATTAACAACATAATGCATAAAAATACTATTTGCAATCCTTTTGAGACACTTTGACATAATGTTTGACTTCCATGACCTGTTTTTCTGTATCATAAGGCCATATGTGTTGTTTGGTACTTAGTTTGACCTTTTAACTTAGTCAAACATTGTTGCTAAATTTCTGAAACCTGTAACCGCTGCAAAAGGTTAGAAGTGCAATCTGTTGCACAACCATTTACCAATAATTCCTCCACCCTATAAAGCCTTGAGTTTACACTTATTGCTTTGTGTGGAGCGATCTGTCGTTGGCGGGAAATAGCTGCACTCTCCTCACAGTTCAAGCCGTCTAATAAAGCCAAATCAAAATGAACAGACGATCTAAATCAAACGTGGAGTATTGAGAGAACTGCAGAGATGACAGTCATGCAGGATTTCTGACTTTTCTGACCAATGTAAGGAAATCTTCTCCACTGTGACATGTAGGGCAGACAGACCACCAACATCCAATAATGTCTTCCATTTAAATCTGCAACCAGGACGTCTAGGAGAAATGCTGGAGAAATTTTCCTGCAATGTCATAAGTGTGATTGGGGCCAAGTGTTAATGATAGTGTGTCTCTGCAATGATCTGGTGCGTTCTGCACAGCTTGTGCTAAAAGTGTGATGGTGGGGCTCAAAGCCACAAGGGTGACTCAAAGAATGTGACATTGCATGTGGAAAATTAACACATGCATATGGTATGTTCATGCCGATGACATAATGTGGAGTGAGGCATCAGTCCACTGCCTCCTGATTTATACACATTGGTCCCACAACGTTTCACATTTGGTGTACCCTGGAACAAATCGCTTTGCTTAAACTTTCACACTTGTTCACAAACTGTAGAATTTCTAAGGCCGATGTTAGTGATAATACACTATTTTTAACGCCAAACCTCCAGGCTGTTTTAATCCCAATTTATCCCAGAACATTATGGAACAAAGTCATTTTCATGTAAACAATCAGGAAATAATACATTTATTCTTACTATAGAAAACTGAGACAGTTCATATAGTTAGAGCCATAATATGTTTGCATGGATTTGGTTTTAGTCCAGCTCTTACCATCCAAGTAACCATGTGCAGTTTAACATGGACTTTGAGAAGGAAGCTGAGTAGTCAGTCACTTCATCTGCATGGGATTCAATTGTTCTCAGATAATGTAAAAACCTTGGTGTTAAAGATAATCTGGACTTGTCATTTAAATCCCATATTAGACAAAAAAATTCAAATTATATTATCCAGTGATGAAGGAGAGAAACTAGTTCATGCATTTGTTACTTTAAGACTGGACTATTGTAATTATTTTTTATCAGGAAGTTGAGGAAATGCTAACAAAAGCTGAGAAGCCAAAGTCCTGATGAAAATTAAAGAGAGAGATTATTTCTCCTAACCTAGCCTCCCTTTATTAGTTTCCTATTAACACAAAATAAAATTTAAAATCCTCCTTCTCACATATAAAGCCTTAAATGGCCAAGCTCCATCTGATATCAGAGATCTGATTGTTCCTTATGTTCCTAACAGAGCACTTCGCTCTCAATCTGCAGGTTTACTAGTGGTTCCTAGAATAAAAATAAAATAAAATGAGGGGCAGATCTTTCGACTCTCCTGAGGGAACAACAATCAGTTTTAGTCCGTGAGGCAGAAACCCCGTCTACTTTTAAGGCTAGGCTTAAAACTTTCCTTTCTAGTAAAGCTTATAGAGTGCCTCAGGTTATCATGAGCTTCCTTTATAGTGATGCTGCTATAGACTTAGGCTGCTGGAGGACATGGGGGGAACTTTACATCATTCTGCTTCATTCCATCTCTGTTCTCCCACTCTGCAGTATTTGTTAATTTAACCCCTAACTTTCTGTTATATGAGCTTTTTCTCAGCATAGTAGCTTCATCTGGTCTGTTCCTGTTTGGCTGTAACACCATCCTGGAGATAAATATCAGCTGCGCTGTTTTAATCAAGGCTGTGATTATAGATTATAGACTTGGGCATGTTTTTGAGTGTTTAGTAATGTTTCTCTCCTAGACATAGCTATGGACTCAGAGGAACAGTTGGGGAAGTGTTCCTGGACCTATGAAAGGCATTTGATACAGACAGTGGTTGATTACGTTACTCTTGATCATCTGTCCATCATCGTATAAAGCCCGCCCTGACAATTTGATTGGATCGCCTGACAGTGGGCGATAATACTCGCGCTACTATGGAGCAGAGCCAGACCAAACTTCCCGACCTCAAACTTTGTGGGCGGGACTAAGTTCGGAATGGCACCCAGGCTAATACCAGCCACCCTCGCACACAGGCCAAACACCTAAATTACTTTTATTTCTTTCGCCAACATAGGAACATTTTTGCCGGTTATCGTAGTGAATGATGGTAGCGGCATATATTTAGTTTATCGCGCAGGCCTACATTTTGTCGTTTACTTTTGTTCCCTGTTTGATTAACATTACTTGATCAAACCTTTTGTACAGTTCTACAATATAAAATAAGTAATAAAAAAAGCCGCTGTGATTCATGCTAATATTGTATCAGGTCAATATCAGTATCGACCAAGTCTCAAAGGTACACTGTCGCTATGCAAAAGACTCTGTGGCACATGGAAAAGTGTGGGGGTGAATGGAGGGGGTGTAGTCATGATGATGGAAAGTGAATTTCACATGACTGAATAATCAAACTACTTGAATTAAAATGTTATGTCAACTAATTCAGAAGAGAAATCTCACCTGAGACACACTGGCTATTAATGCTAGCAACTCCAAGAGCTTTGTTCATGGTCAGAAACCAGATCGTCTGCGACGCAGTTAATGTAGATATGCCCCTCCCCCCTTTCCGCAGACACTATGTGTAATTCCTGTTTAGTACCTAATTGCAGAAAGTCTGGCTGTAGTGCCGTCCACAACTATCCCAGACAGCGTGCAGGATGCTAGTTTGTGCTAGCTCTGTGCGAGGGTCTGTTGGTTTGCACAGAAATTGCATCATCTTCTGCTTTTTTAGTTTGAGTCTTTTTGATATGGTAGACATGAAAAAGAACACAAACAATATAAAACTTCCGTAAAAATTCAAAAAATATCCACTGGACTTGATTTCCAAGATTTGAAGACGTTTCTCCACCTCTCCAGGAAGCTTTCTCAATTCAAATGTCTGGATCCGCAGTGAGTTTGAGTCTTTATAGACGAAGGCTTGTATCGCTTGGAAACATGCAAATGGAACCGATGAATGGGTCGTTGGGTTCCATTGTTAGCCTGTAATATCTGAAACCTGTCTATGATCCTGATGGTCGGTCGTTAAAGGGGGGGGGGGGGATTGCCGTTAAGGGGGGGATTGTCTCCTGTAATACCTGAAACCTATCTATGATTGTTAAGAGTCGGTCGTTAAGGAGGTATTGTTCACCGGCTGGCCGTCTTCAAATCTTGGAAACCAAGTCCAGTGGATATTTTTTGAATTTTTACGGAATGACTATGACCTGGATGACTGAGAACCTTCATCAGCATAACAATATAAAACCAATCATCAGTTCAAACAATTCTTAGTACATATTGACTGATAGTCCCCCCTTTTTCGGATGCTGATAATGATTATCTTCAAATCAGTCTTACCAATTCCTGATGTGTGCTGCTGATTTTAAGGGGCTTACGTTTTTGAAGCCATTATTGCTTTTTCATGGTACAATTATAACACATTTTTCTTAAAACTTGATTTAAACAAAAAAGGAACATTTAATGACAAGTGGAGGGAACGGTAGAGCAAGTGCTTCATATGGTCTCACAGCATGGCTGCATTCATTAATGCACAGAAATATATTGGCTGATCTGTCTATATAAAAAAAACCCTGCAGGTATGGGCCAAAAATATTGGCAGGCTGATGTATCGGTTTACCTCTACTTATTAGGGACATTTTGCAGCCACTTGACTTTTACAGCTGCTTTTTGTATCTATGCTTCTTTTTCTATGTCTGCTTCTGTCTCCTTGAACCCCAGTGGGCCTCAGCAGATGGCCGCTCACACTGAGCCTGGTTCTGCTGGAGGTTTCTTCCTGTTCAAAGGGAGTTTTTCCTCTCCACTGTCGCTACAAGCATGCTTAGTGTGAGGGATTGCTGAAGAGTCAATGAGTCGATGCAATCAGCTGGTTTTCCTTAGATAGAAAACTTTGAATCAATCTGACTGGATGATCTGGTTGATCTGGATCTATAAAGTGACCTGAGATGACATGATGTGAATTGGAGCTATAGAAAAACACTTATAATCCATATGTTGTGCCTTTAGCATTGTTTATATTTTCCCCATATTATCAATTTTACACATCAGTCGGAAAGAGAATCACAAGGAATAAAATGCATACTGTTAAAAGGAGAAAAAGAAAGAGCAGATACAGCTTGTTTAAGAGTGATGGTGGAAAGTAGGCCATATGCAAATAATTCCACAAGGAAACGTACAGAGGTGGGGGTCGATTGAGGTAAGGAGAGGGGGGTGGAGAGGGGTGGGGGATCTACTCCTGAGATGGTAAAGCAGGAAACTTCTGATGCTCAGCTTGGGGTCCATGCAGGTGGGTGGGATTCGTTTGGAGATGCTGTGTGGGTGGTTAGGGGAAGCGGGGGATGGCCACTGAAGCGCTCCGTTGAAGATTTGCAGTGAGAGACGAGGGAAGATTGACTTGACCTTTGGCTTCAAGGTGTCAAACTGGGGTCAATGTTACATCAGGGAATGGGTTGGAGCTCAGTGAACTCTAGTAACCCCTCCTGAGGCGACGGTGCCTCTTTGACAGCCTTGCTCCGCTGAGGATGCTAACTTTCTCTCCATCATCTCCCTAAACAAGATCTTTTTTCGGAGGTAATGGAAGCTTCTAATGTGGTACATGAAAGGCATGAGTGTTTCATCATTTCCCAATATAGAAACCCGGCACTTCATGTATTTTTATCTGCACAGGGGGATGTAAAGAACGTCCATAACATGGTGGGCTTCAACAAGCAGAGACTGAACTCTTTTAAATGAAAATAGCCTATTGTGTCCTTAAAAAGGAAAAAAAACAGACAATTCAACCAGAGTATCGCCTGCGGTTTCATCACCATCAAGGTGAAAGCAACTGAGAAAACATGTGCCCTGAATGCATGACATCATGATGCAACAGATGACTCAGATACAGCGAGGAAAACGTTCATCATGTGCAAACAATTATCAATTCATCACCATCAGAGCTGTTCGGAGGCATTAGTCACCGCATATGCTCCCACACCTAGCTACGCTATGATACAGCAAGACTTCATAGGCCAAACGTGTGTCATCAGCAGGGTGCTGAGGTAGTGAATGATGAATTCTCACTTCTAATGAAAAGTGTGCTTCCAGGTTTAGGACAGCTGCATAAAAGGAAAAAGGTATAACAAGGTGGGGAAGGCAAAGAAAAGACTTTCTGTTCTTGTAAAGCGCCTTATTATCTGCTCAAGGAGTTTGGAGAAGTGAGAGAAAGAAAAATGGTATCATCATCCATTAAAACATCTCCTGCCTTACTCTGCTTTTCATTATGAAAATTTAGAAAGTTCTTAAGACTCCCTGACTGCCAAAGCATTGCACTGAAAGTAGTTATAATGTGTGGTTACTGGTAAGTGATTTCTGATTGGGATGCATGGAGCATGGATCCTCTCCTTGGCCAATGCAGGTCATGGTTTAAAATCAGGACTCAAACATAAATGAGTCTATGTGGCTCTGTGTGTGTGTGTGTGTGTGTGTTTGGGGGGGGGTACAGATATTTCATAGAAAAAGTACAGCAATGTTGTGTTTCATTTTAAATAATCCTGCATAGAAGATATTTTCTCCTGAACCTTTACCAATGGGAACCATTTCAGTACAACAACAAAAAATAAAATCTGAAATGTGAGAAAAGTAATGGGCAGCCATTTTTAATAATATAAGAGTCCGCCTTTTTTCACTGAACCACAACAGACTGTTAGGATAATTATCACTGATGATGCGTGAGTTTATTACACCTTAATATTAGCTGCCTGTTGGGCGTCAGAAGGGATGTTTAATTATCATAGTTCCTCTATATACAGTTATAATCTTCATTCTGTACGTGGCAAAGATTTGGGAATGGAATGAGAACAATGTTTAATATTTTGATAAGGCTGGAGCCATGGATGTCTCCTCACCTGCTGACACGTTGGATGTAAAATGTGACGATATGGCAGACTGGAGACGTATAAAATGACTCTTTAACTGTCCAGGCCACTTCCATAGGGGTGAGCCCGGTGGGGGGGGGGGGGGGGGGGGGGGGAGGAGATTGCAGCTGCCTTCTGTAACTCTGAGCTACTTCTCTGATCTGAGTGAGATTATAATCTGTTGTCATGTCTCCTGGTTATTTAACACATATAAGTTATGAGGTGTTATTTAAAGCTACAGTGTGTAATTTTCAGCGACATCTAACGTCCAGACTGCAGCAACATGAACATCTCCCCCCCACCGCTTCTCCCCCCAACAGTACGGCGAGCGTTATGGGACAAAATGTCTTCCACGACGTCGGAATCACCTACCTTCTCAAGTGATGAGGTTTGTTTACATAGATAATTTTACAGATAGTATTTCATTAGTCTGTGTAGGGTATAGATTTCATGTAGACTTTAGATAATGAATATACCCGTTATTTTTTCTACATCGTTGTGACGTTTTGGTGAGCTGCTTTGCATGGTGATATAAACAGACGAAGTAATTGTAGTCATTAGTTTAACAGCGAGATTGTGTTCGCTGGAAGAATATATATTCCCCGTTTACAGAGTCCAAGTCTTGTTTGTGGCACGGGGGTTACAACGCGAGGAAGAGGGAGAGGAAGAGGGCAGAGAGGCCGGGGTGGGCGTGCAGCCAGGGCCAGGCGAGGGAGAGAGCAGAGGAGGAAAGGCTTGAAGATCTCCAAAGGAGCCGGAGAGAAGTAACCGAGGTATATATCCAGAAAATTATTTTACAGAAAATTACTGAATCATTACCTGTGAAACGTCAGGGACGTTGCTGAATAAGTATACTGGAGAGTAACAGCATCATCACGGAGCATGTTATTGTTTTAGACAGGTCTGAGCATCCTGTACTCCAAAAACTGCAGTGATATTAGCATTTGATAATATATTAAAACATCACATGTATTTGTCCTGTGTTTAATTTTCTCAGAGACTTATTGGGGAGATGACCCTGGAGGAGCACAGGGAGCTCACCACCCAGCTCCTGGAGAGGCAGCCAGGACTACTTTTTGATGCCCTGATGATGCATCAGCTCAGGCATGGTGCCCCACCGTTTACTGGTGTACAGGGAGTACCATGGTGTACTTGTGGTAACTGCAGGGACATGCCTACAGACCGGGAGAGGATATGCTGTGGCCAGGATCCAGCTCACTGTGTAAGCCGGCTACCTCACTTCTCCCAGTACTGCTTGGAAGAAGGTTTTTTACGTATTCATAGGCAGTACAGGGAGGAACTGACAGTATTTGGGCAAGTTAGGGGGCCTGGGGATGACAACCGGGAGTACCGTTATGCAGCATATAGGCATTTTATTTTCTGGCAACATGGCTCTTTAGGCCAGGGAAACCGTGTTGTCATCCCCAGCTGCTGTGTTTGGAGCATCAGGGACAAGTTCCCTGACCCCACTGGACATTACACAGGATTCATACCAGGCATCTGAGTATTCTCCCTGGCCCTCTGGCATGTCAATACAGGACCACAAGTGCTCACAAACCTGTGTGAACATCATCAGGGCATCAAAGCTATTTTTCCTTTTTTTGTGGTTAGACTTTACTATTTTTTATTATCTTTCAAAGTATGTTCTATTTTTTTCACTGCAACTTTGTCCAGGAATTATTTTGTATTAAATTATTTATTTGTGAAAGTTATTTGTTTTTGCAATTGTAAATAAAATCTAAAAAATTACATATACCTGTTGTATTTGTCAGTATATACATATAAGCATGGACCCATAGAAAAAGTACTTTCCTGTTATGTTTGTAAATGATAATTTGTAATTCAGGCTACACTAATGTACTTGTGTTATCACAGGGATCAGCTTTGTCCATGTAATTTTAACCCAAAAAGGAATCTACAAAAATAACTTATGTTGACACAGTTTATAATCTAAATAATTTCCAAGTTAAATATTTTGGCCATCTCTTCAAATCTTGACAATATAAATAGAAACATTGTACAATCATAAACCTGCAGTTTCTAGTGTATAAATAGTTGTAAACAGCTCATTTCATCTTCACCAGAACTGTCTTTGACAAAGTCAAAAAATAAAGTATAATTTCTTGTTTGAACTGAAAGCTAAATGCACCCTATCATCCTGTAGTTCTGCCTTCAACTCAAATTTGTATAAAAAATACAATAGCTATAAGAAAAACAGCGGATCACCAGCTATGCATCATTTATTTACTGCAGTGACATAGATATTTTCACTTGTGCAAAAGGGGAATATATTTCCCAGCAATATCTGTACACATCTGAACTCGTTCATTACAACTTTTTTTCATGTTGTATGAAGCAGGATGTCTGAATCACATATCATCAGGTGGACTGAAGACTGGTCCTGTTGGAGACAGTGTCATGATACAAGTAGTTAGTATAGTATTGCACTGATTTCTGTTTGTGGTCAACATCTTACTTCACTTGTCATGCAAGCTATACCCTAATATGCCACAATTGAGGCAAATAAATGTGTGTGACTTACCTAGACCTCTCCTGACTTGTGTTGGCACAAGTTCTGATGTGGCAGGTGCAGTTATGGGGGGCACCAAACCGAGCCTCCTGGGGTCATCTGGTCGAAGGCTCCGTCTTCGCGGCATCCCCACCTCAGTCACAAGTCTTCTTTTAAGAATTCGTTCCTGCAGCTCCGGGATATAGCTGTAGTTTTTTTCAGATTTCAGGGCATATACACTGTATCTTCTGGCGTTTTTGTTGTACAGCCTTCTGAAACTAATTAGACAGATTACAACACTTCAGAGTCAGTTTTTTTTCCCCCACAAAAGAAAAAAATAAATAAGCTCTTTTAAAAAAACATAGATTAAGAGTGTCAGTATGTGCTGTAGTTACTGGGAGTATTTAGTTGTAAGTTTATTAGACTTACATCTCTTTGCCTTCGGCTGTTTTCATTGTAGGTCGGTTCCGATGGAAGTTGTAGTCAAGAGCAGCCAGCAGAACTCTTGCCTCATAAACTGGGGGACTGAAAGCATGACGCTTGCTGGCATACATCAGAATATGGTTCTGGAATGCTTCTAGGTCAGCAGTTGATCTGATTGAACAGTAATTGTAAACTTCAGTGTTTGCAAAAACAACCACAGAATAGTATAATGTACACAATGTGATTTTGTGTGAAGCATTTAGATGCACTTTACCTGAAGCGTAGGTATTTATGAACATTCTTCTGCCAACGCTTATTGAGAATAATGTCTATTAAAGCTTTGTGGCATTTGGAGTCTCTCTGGATCCACTCCTTTCCATGCAGTTCTTCCAGATGTCCATGTTCGCATTTTCCTGTTTTCCATGTGTGAATGTTGCACACATGGTGGGTGATGCCAATCCATAGTGTCTGTGTAGAAAGTAGAAAAGCACTTTTTCATACACAAACTGTATCCTGAAATTCATTAAATATGTGTGCAAATTCTCATACACATATGCACTTACAAGAAAATGCTCAGTTGTGTCAGCCATCTTACAACACCACCAAAAATGGTTCACAATGTCTTTCAGCCAGACAAAGAGGGTTGATTGTCCTTTGATTTTTGCTGCCTTTAGCAGAAAAACAAAACATATATAAAAGGCAAATGACATAAGGTATTCAACCATATTACATGTAAGGGTAAAAGTAGACACATTTTAATGTTGAAGAATACACCTGATTGATTAGCTAACTTCAGTCATACTGTAGATGCCTATACAGTCATCACTTTATGATTAATGTAAATGATAAAATTTGAGCCATTTTTTAACTTACAGCTGCTATTTTTTTAGCCAGGTTTTTGGCACCATGCCACATGTCCAGACTGTGATGAATTCCAAGTGCCTTGTATTTGCCTTTATCTGGGTCTGCATAGTAGGGAAACATACAATATCACTACAGTATTCTAGTAATGTTTAAAACAAAGAAATTCATACACTTTATCAGATAAAGCCTTACTCATAAGGGCCCCAATCTGGGCATGAGCATCAGTGCAGACCTCTACAAGCTTTATCTCTGATGTTAGCTTGTCTACAGTCTGGATAAAGCCCTCCCTCTCCATGACAACAGAGTTCCAGGATGTGTGCCGCTTGTCAATGGTGGCAACATGAATGATCTCTTTGGTGTCATTCTCCATGGTGGTGTAGCTGCAGTACTGTGCACAGTGGCCTGGTGAGTCATTTCTTCCATCCGCTGAAAAAGTAACAAATACAAAAAGGCAAAAAATAAAATGATCAGCTGCTTACAATCACACTGTCCTTGTCTAATGTCTTTATTACTCGTTGAGCTATGTACCTAGAACAACAACATCTTTCCCTTGAAGGGAACTGAGGGCCTCACTCCTCCTCTCTTCCCAGAAGTCTTTTATGGTGTCAACACAGTAACTGTCCTGAATGGAGAAGAAGGTGTTCTTGTTCACCATCCCCATGTTCATAAATTTGAACAAAAGGGCAACCTTTGCATAGTTATTGCCAGACAGTAAAATGTTGGTGGACAAGAGAAAATCTCCTATTTGCATCCCAAACTTCATTTTTGCCTGGGAATTCCATCTCCACAAGCTGTGTCCTTTGGGACAGACCTAAAAGTCAAAGACATGCGAATAAATAAATAAATAAATAAATAATACTGGCTTCCACTAGAAAATTGTCATAGCTAGACAACCATAATCTTACGATGTGCCACAAGGGTCTAGACTTACCCATTCCACACTTATTGCTGTCCCCTTGGTAGCGATGTTTATCTCAAATGGGGCACTGCTGTTGCAAAACGTGCCAGTCTGAAGAAGAGCTGTACACTTATCCACCGGCAGGATCAGAAATGTGGCCAGTTGTTTCAAGCAGTCTTCATAAACTATTGCTGCTCTGGCACCGATGTCATCCTCACAGAGGACATGCAGTGGCTGTGGGAAAGCAGGTGCTTCATCACATGGTGGCTCATCAGGAGGGTCTTCACGTGCAGGCTGATCATGTACAGTTTCATCTAGTCCAATAACTGGAAGTTCATCAATTGATAGTCCTTTAAGTGCTCCACCCATTCTATTGAGACACATAATGAAAGCATGTGTGCAACAAATAATTTGACAAAAAAAAAACTATAATACCACACAACAGTTGCAGTACAAAGAATGAGTGATGACATACCGTATACAAATAGGTGGAAAATACTCTTCATCTGAGCTGTCATAATTCTTGCCATCATCACTTTTGGGATGAATGTTGGAAGAACCTTCATCTGTCCAATCGATTCTGTAAAGAAGGGAAAATTAGGGGGGAAAAGAAATAAATTAAAAATATAAAAATCGTTCACAGCACATTTAGAATAGTTAGAAAGTATCACTTACACACTATTCAACAGATCATTGAAAACATTTTCCCCCATCTCCTCCTCAACAATACTCATGTCCTGTAAGCTGTTAAAAAATAAAAAAAATACACCAATTATAAGTTTATAAAAGAAGATGACATAGCTCAAAGATGGTACAAGTTAGCTGTTACCTTTGCTCCAGGCTCTGAATTTCTGTAGCTCCTGCAATTACATCCAAATGCTCCTCTCTGTAAAGTATAATCACAGCATGTTTCTTTACACATATGGAGAGCGACGGTAAACACTACAGAAAGCTGACTCACTTGCTATTTTATTAGCATCAGAATCTTAGAGTAGCTTTATTTATTACTGAACCAATGTCACAATACAACAAAACTACAATCAGGTTATGAAGTGTGTTGGGACCACAATAGTTTCAGAGTGATGACTTGCCTTTCTGTGCCACTAGAAGCACCAATCGTTGACAGAGCTGGGGCTGTCACAAGAGAGGGTTTTCCCTTCATCGGAGTAGACGCTGAAGGACTTCTCTCATAGCTGTAGGACCAGTGACACATCTGAGGTTACAGAGTCACACACAGCTGTAATAATTGCTGTTACCGTACATAAGATGAAGCTGAGAGGAATGGCTTGCCTAGACTTACAATATTGAAATATACCTGTATACGTGATAAACAGCTATCAGATACAAGTGTTAGATAAATCCAGTGATAAGTCTGCTGCCTGGCACGTAGCTCGCTAATATGCAGCTTCATATATCTGTCCCTCTCACACTCACACACGCCACTATCAGCTGTGGTAATTTTATGAAGCTGTGGCCTTATCTAGGTAATGCTACCAGACATCTTGACAATAGTTTGGTTGAAACGGGATGTGGGGGTGGGGTATTACGTGTATAAAAAGACAATTGTGTGTGTAGGATTAATTACCTGTCCAAGAGAAAACTGGCAACTTGAGCGTCACTTTGAAAACCTTTTTCCTCCATCAGTGACTTCCATCGTGTAAATGCCGTGCCAATGTTGATCCGTGTTTTTTGCCGTTTCTTGTCACGCTTGAGTTTATTCTCGTCGTGTTTCCGCTTCTTAGATGACGGGGGTTCGGTGTCCGCCGCTTTTCGTTGTGATACAGAGTAGGCATGATCCTCCATTCGTCTGATGTTTGGCCACACAGTGCCAAACAGTTTGCCAAGTCACTCACGCCTGCCGCCTTGTTCACCTTTGTTGTTACTGAAGCGCCGTATACCTGCTTCTTCTTCTTCTTTGGTTTCAGGCAGACTAAACGCTTCTCAGGCATAATACTGCCATCTACTGTTCAGTACCATCTCAGTTCATCTCTCTCAACTTGCCGTAGTTATTTTCGAGCGTAATGGGAGATCTCGCAATCGCTAGTTTGTTGCCTCTGCGCTGCCGTAGAGCAAAGATGTCAGCCCCCATGGCTGCGCGACCCGCTCCTATGTAATTATAAATAACGAATTCTAAGGCAACGCAAATATTATGGTTAAAAGGCTGATCTCAAAGGTGATGATAAATAACATAGTTATGTATAATATATTACATTTCTGACTTTATATTCCTGTAAAAATTACACACTGTAGCTTTAAAGAGTTTTTCCCAACTGATCTCAGGAAAAATAACGGGAGAGAAAGCTCCAAGGTGTAGAAACAGAAAGCCTATTTTAACAGGACAAACATCTCATCATCTTTTTGACTTCTACTTTTCTCAGGCTGCAATCACTCAGTTAAATGTTGTTTCTTTAAAGCTACAGTGTGTAATTTTCAGCGACATCTAGCGGTCAGACTGCAGACCGCAGCAACATGAACATCTCCCCCCCAGCGCTTCTCCCCCCCAACAGTACGGCGAGCGTTACGGGACAAAATTTCTTCCACGACGTCCACATCACCTACCTTCTCAAGTGATGAGGTTTGTTTACATAGATAATTTTACAGATAGTATTTCATTAGTCTGAGTAGGGTATAGATTTCATGTAGACTTAAGATAATAAATATACCCGTTATTTTTTCTACATCGTTGTGACGTTTTGGTGAGCTGCTTTGCATGGTGATATAAACAGACGAAGTAATTGTAGTCATTAGTTTAACAGCGAGATTGTGTTCGCTGGAAGAATATATATTCCCCGTTTACAGAGTCCAAGTCTTGTTTGTGGCACGGGGGTTACAAGGCAAGGAAGAGGGAAAGGAAGAGGGCAGAGAGGCCGGGGTGAGCCTGCAGCTGGGGCCAGGCGAGAGAGGGGAGCCAGCGGGGTGAGAGCAGAGGAGGAAAGGCTTGAAGATCTCCAAAGGAGCCGGAGAGAAGTAACCGAGGTATATATCCAGAAAATTATTTTACAGAAAATTACTGAATCATTACCTATGAAACGTCAGGGACGTTGCTGAATAAGTATACTGGAGAGGAACAGCATCATCACGCCGCAGCATGTTATTGTTTTAGACAGGTCTGAGCATCCTGTACTCCAAAAACTGCAGTGATATTAGACAATTGTGTGTATAGGATTAATTACCTGTCCAAGAGAAAACTGGCAACTTGAGCGTCACTTTGAAAACCTTTTTCCTCCATCAGTGACTTCCATCGTGTAAATGCCGTGCCAATGTTGATCCGTGTTTTTTGTCGTTTCTTGTCACGCTTGCGTTTATTCTCGTCGTGTTTCCGCTTCTTAGATGACGGGGGTTCGGTGTCCGCCGCTTTTCGTTGTGATACAGAGTAGGCATGATCCTCCATTCGTCTGATGTTTGGCCACACAGTGCCAAACAGTTTGCAAAGTCACTCACGCCTGCCGCCTTGTTCACCTTTCTTGTTACTGAGGCGCAGTATACCTGCTTCTTCTTCTTCTTTGGTTTCAGGCAGACTAAACGCTTCTCAGGCCTAATACTGCCATCTACTGTTCAGTACCGTCTCAGTTAATCTCTCTCAACTTGCCGTAGTTATTTTCGAGCGTAATGGGAGATCTCGCAATCGCTAGTTTGTTGCCTCTGCGCTTGCCGTAGCGCAAAGATGTCAGCCTCCATGGCTGCGAGACCCGCTCCTATGTAATTATAAATAACGAATTCTAAGGCAACGCAAATGTTATGGTTAAGAGGCTGAGCTCATAGGTGATGATAAATAACATAGTTATGTATAATATATTAAATTTCTGACTTTATATCCCTGTAATTATTACACACTGTAGCTTTAAATAGCACCAATTCACACGTGTCTTTATTTCTTGACGGTGTTTCTGCTGACAGAACTGAGGCCATTTTGTTGGATGTTGCTGTTGGCATTCTGAGACCTGCTTCCTGGAACCTGGATCTATACCTGCGTTTATTAAAGTTTATCACTTTGCTTCCAAAATCCTTGGAAAGCTTTAGGTATGTTTCCATCAGCTTCGTCTCATGTGAATTTTAAAGTATTGCATCAGAAAAGCCAAAAAAACAAACAAAAAAGGAATAACTGGAAAAAATTAAACCCACCAATTCATATACAAGGTTTTAAACCTGCTTCAGGTGGTTTTTGGCAAATGCGCAAAACAGGAGATGGAAAACTTTTTCCGTTTCAGTTCTGACGTCAAACTTTGATCCCACATGACTGATCGGCTCTCCCTACTGTTGCGTTTTCCTCGATGTTTCTATTATTCTCACAGACATGGCTCACAGCGGCATCGCCATTATTAAGACATCTGATTGCAATATATTCATTAAAACTCTCCTCCACTGATCTGTGGTCAGCGCTGGATTGCAGCCTCTACTTCCTGTTTATTACAGCCACGCGTGATGGCGTATGATGACATTAGGCTTTGAGGTGATTGGTTAATTCGCTTTAAACCAAATGAAAACACCACAAGTTCACATTTCCTGTTTTGTTTTTTAAGTTTGAAAAGTTTGCTTTAAGTATGAATCTTGGTCGGATGGAAACACGACTTCCAGGAAGGATTGAAGTAGCTCTTGCAGCAAAGTTCCAGGTTTATTTGTTTTTTTCTTGTAAATCTCTGAATTCATTTTTTTAGTTCATTACTGCACTGCAGGTCAATCGGTTCCATTTGCAGCATAACAGGAGAGAAGGTGCAAAAAGCTGGAATGTATCACCCTGGGCTGACGTCTATAAATCTTTCATCCAACTCCATGTTTCCAATATCCGTCCCACAATAATCAGCACTAAATGCTGCAAACTTTTCCATCAAACATCTGCACGCACGCAGATGTTCCTTCCATAGTTTAAGTTTTGTGCAGAAAGCTTTCTGTTGTGATGAGCTAATCAGGACATTGGACAGTAAGGTTTAGGATTTTAGTTCATGTGTAATGTCCACAAATAATGTCACATCCATCCCCCCATTTTGGAGCATCTAGCACATGAATATCCACTCTACTATCTTCCATGAATTTCTATATTTCAGCTCTTCACTCAAACCTCTTCAAACACCTCCCCTGCTGAGCCAGTGTACCTCAGTGGAGTACATGGCGAACATGGCCATAACACGTGTCGATTTCTTCTGAAAACAAACAGAACTGTGTCGTAAACCTCTGGACCTGATGTAATTCATGTATTTCTAAACTACTGAAGCATTTGCTATATAGTGCTTGCTGATATATGATGCAATGCGGAACGATTGCTGGCTCAGCGTTTTCCTCCTCCAGCTTTCTTGGGACCAGCTCAATCTCGCTCCATTATTTTTGTCCGTCACTCATGGCGCTCCATCAGTGGTAGCACCCACCTGTCTGTCCCATGGCATACCAGTTACACTCAATCACATTACACAGCTGCTTCTAATACATATATGTGGCTGTGGCCCGGCTGAAAACCAAACCCAAACCTAGAAACTCTACCGTCTGATAGAGGCTGCCAGTCGTATGATGTCACGTCTATCAGAGCTTCCATCCAGCACCATGACGTGGTGATGTAAAACTTTGGCTTTGTCCCATAGTTGTTCATGATGTTAGCTGAGAGCCCCTTAATTCACTCTCCCACATTCTTTTCTTCTCAGAGCAGAGAGTATCAGCCACAGCACGGAGTCTTTCAGAAACTCACCTTCCTTAAATGCTTTTCCTGCTTTGGAAAACTAACTTGTTGCATCAGTAACTTAATGGACTTTTTGAAGATTCCTTGCTGGATATGGAATCCTGCTGCTCTTCTCGTTGTATTCTGCACTCCCCTTTGTAGTTCTAATATTGCTTGCTGTGGCATAATGACTCTTGAAGCCGTATTCACTGAGAACAGACGCTCTTTCTCTTCACATCAAATCGCTTTTTTAACAAACTCAACAAATAATCCTGCAAAGTCCACCTGTCTTGAAAATGTCTGGTTAGCAGCTCATTTGGTTTCTTCTTCTACTGCTAGTTGGCCAACCTCTTCTTCATGTGTTCTCCCACATTTAGAGCAATGCTCTTCCTTTGTAACGATGTTTCTTTGTCAGTTCTAGTAAGATGATTAAAGAAGAAGATCTTATAGAGGAAAACTGCATTAGATCTTTGAGAGGGGTCGGGTGTGAATGAATGAATGAATGGATGGATGGATGGATGGATGGATGGATGGATGGATGGATGGATGATGGATGGATGGATGGATGGATGATGGATGGATGGACGGATGGATGGATGGTTGGATGATGGATGGACGGATGGATGGATGGATGGTTGGATGATGGATGATGGATGGATGGATGGATGGATGATGGATGGATGGATGATGGATGGATGGACGGATGGATGGTTGGATGATGGATGGACGGATGGATGGATGGATGGATGATGGATGATGGATGAATGGATGGATGGATGATGGATGATGGATGGATGGATGGATGGATGGATGGATGGATGTCTGGATGGATGGATGATGGATGGATGGATGGATGGATGATGGATGGATGATGGATGGATGGATGATGGATGGATGATGGATGGATGATGGATGGATGGATGATGGATGGATGGATGGATGATGGATGGATGATGGATGGATGTCTGGATGGATGATGGATGGATGGATGGATGGATGATGGATGGATGGATGATGGATGGATGATGGATGGATGGATGATGGATGGATGTCTGGATGGATGGATGATGGATGGATGGATGATGGATGGATGGATGTCTGGATGGATGGATGATGGATGGATGGATGATGGATGGATGGATGGATGTCTGGATGGATGGATGATGGATAGATGGATGGATGGATGGATGGATGGATGGATGGATGGATGGATGGATGGATGATGGATGGATGGATGGATGGATGTCTGGATGGATGGATGATGGATGGATGGATGGATGATGGATGGATGATGGATGGATGGATGAGTGCAGGTAGAGGCAGTCCCGGGTCGTTGGGACATCCAAGAAAAAAAGAAAAACTAGACTCCAAAGTAAAATAAAAACCAGACCTAAACACTTACTGTCAAACCTTCATTTAACTTACTGGTAGAATAACTAATTAATAAAACATTCATGATCTGTAGAAGGAAGACAAAGTCCCATGAAAACCCACACAAGTATGAGAAGAATCTAAAACCAGTCCGTATTTCTGACAATGGGACAGTAAATAAGCCTATATATATATATTTTTTTTTTTTTTTCAAACCTGAGTTAAACATCGACATGGACGATTCAAACCCCTTATCTTTATGTAATAAACAGGGAGCCTGTATTTATTCCTGAATCTTATTATCCAAGCTTCCAATGTTCAGAACTGCTGCTCTTGAACTCTCTGAGGACCTGTTCGCTCCTGTCTAAGTGTTATTTATGGTTATAGGTTGGATTCCTCAGTCTGTGTTAAGTCGCCTTTGGAAGAAGTTTTAAAACAACATCTATTGTTTCAGCTCTGTTGCTGAATCAGTGTTTAACGTCAATAAACCAACTAAAACAGCTAGTTAGTTCTGCCAACACTCCTGTTTTCCTAGAAAGCATTTGGCAGATTTTAGTCTTTTCTGCTATTTGTTTCTGAGATGCAAAGGACAGTGTAATTACAGTGTTCATCTGCATAGTGTAGTTCTATAATGATCTGAAACAATAAGTTGCCTAAAAAGTTTAGTTACTATTTGTTTGTTTTTTTGGCCAATAAATTACATTGTTTTTCATTTGTTTGTGTGTTTTTTTGCAGTCCAGGGTCTGATCAGACTGGGTAGGTCTCAGCCAACCCTTGGCCTCCACCTCCTAAAAAAAACAACAAAACAAACAAACAAAACGCTTAACTTTCAGAATGTACTTTTGGTTTCATGTCTTCTTTAAAAAAAAAAACTGAAGCCTAGAGTTCACCTTTACCTTTGACCTTCTTTATGGTCCTACCTGCAGATTTTTTGTCTATTGATGCAACCTTTTTCCCCCACTGTTCCGGTCCAGAATCGCACTTCCGAGCTCTCGTATTTATATTTTAAAAGGGAGAAAAAAAAAGGTTTGCTTGTAAGAGACGCAAACTGTGGTGGTTTCTGCCAATAGCCCTGTGGCTATACTTCAGGTCAGACCTGATTTTCCTGCTTTGTTCAACAGAATGATGAGGGTGATGCATATCAAACCACCACATCCACATGCCTTCACACCTCCAACTTCTCACTGATAAGGTTTTCTGGAAGAAGAAACCTGAAACTTTACAAACCTCAAACTAAGTTTAAAAAAGAAACTTAGATAATCTTCATGTCGCCAACTCTGGTTGTTGTTCAGCATTTGTTTTTACAAATAGAGTTTGATAGGTTCCTCTTTACTAAAAATCATAAAATGAAATTGAGGGCTTAAAGAATTTAGCAGTAATGATGATGCCAGAACTTCAAATATTTACATTAGGCTCTGTGGGTGTTTGAGGGCGTGGCTATCACCGACCTCAAACTGATATTTACAGGAATGCGGATCAAAAGCTCTCTGGTTTTCCACAGACTCTTTTTTTAGGCTTTAGATGCTGGTTGCTGCGGGTTCAGCTGTTGACCTGAACAGTCACATCTATTCCAGCTAATACGCAGTAATTGCAAATGACCTCACACTCCTCATGACCTCATCTATGCTACAAGGCCACATTAATATGAGCATGATGAAATCAATCTCAACTCAAATCTCCTTTGAGTCTTACTGGCAGAAGACTGGACGCTCCAGACAACTGTCCTCTAACTTTATTATGTTCCATTGATCGAGAGTCTGGTGTTAATGGTAAGCAGTAAATCGTCATAGCTACAGCAAGTTTTACTCATTAAGAAGCTGTAAAAGTTTTGCGTGAAAAAACAAAGGAAAAAAAAAATCAGACTCCTTCCATCCACAATAGCAGAAAACAAGTGTGAAAAAGGTTCTCCATCAGTCTAAAAAAACTATTAAATCCTTTTTTGAATGTCACAAAATGTTCTTGCATTCCCTAAAGGAAGTTTAGACAGAGGAATTTCTTTCAAGAAAAAAGGTTGAAATTTATTTAACGTCCTCAGAAGGAGAGATAGAGCTCTGACTGGCCAAAGCCCAGTACAAACATTTATACCTTACCATTTCTCAACCCCCGCAGGGGAACCAACCCACCCCCTGCATAAAGAACTTTCTCACACTTGAACTTTTGGAAAAAAACTACTTAAGTTCATCAAGGCCGTTCCCTGTTAGGTTAATCTATCTCTCACTGGCCAGATGGATGTTTTAATAACAGCAGTCCTCCCCTTTATGCCACGAAGGAGGCTGTGAACTTATTCTTATCTCTCATGACCTTCGTTTGGAGCCTGTGAGGCTAAGAACAGACAAACCTCAACATTTTTAACTCCACACTACTTTTCTGATACTTTTGCATCCTAATATCAGGAGGCCTAGGACCTATGCCATGTAATAAATACAATGCAAAACCATCTATTCAGAAATAAATTGCATTTATAAAATAAAATGCATTTATATTCACCCCTCCTCTCTTACTCACCCCTGAACACAATCAACTGGAATGATGCTTTCAGAAGTTATCTCATAAACCCCACCGTGAGAAAGGGGGGTTCCATGATAATGATTGGGGGAAACCTTTCTTCAACAAGAACAGAAAAGCTGAGCTTGTCAAAAATAAAAGGAGCTACATGCAAAGAAAATAAAAAGAGAAGGAAAGGGATCAGAGGCTGCCTCAGTCTGACTGACTGATTAAGATGAAGCCCCACCTTCCAGTGAGACACTGACCCTAAACGTCTTATAGGAGCAATGATGTAAAGGGTTCGAGTGTATTCGTGTGTTTGAAGGACCTTCACTTATATGGAGTCGAGTTTTGACCAGACTTGAAAGGGAATATTCGCAGACCGTCATCGTCTGAACTAAAGCTATTTTTGTGAAGAGTTAGCTCTAACTGGCTAAAGCTGGTGGAGATTAACACTAAAAGACTTGAAGCTGTAACTGATACAAAAAGAGGTTCTTTAAATAAAGAAGGAAGAAAAACATCATAAAACTATATTAAACTTTGTGGTCAAAAGATGAAAGAAGGGAAACAGTTCAAGTATGAAGTATTTTTGGTTTATATTGTACTTTACTTGCACATTCAAGAGCAACAGGTGCTTTTTCAAAGATGCTACAGAATTAACTCACATGCAGAAATGATTAAAAGCATAATTCTGCCTTTGATGGCTCAGCCCAAAAAATCACTTATTTTACATGCAACTGCACAGGTGCCCTTTGATTCCAGCTGTTTGGACACTGCATGGCTGTGCGCTACCTTTCCCTTTGTGACAGCCTGGAACAAGAACAAGATGAAAGGATTTTATCATTAGCAGAAGCGGCTACATCCAGTCTCTTTTTAATGTTCTCAGAGCAGAACATTTTTCTCAAAGCACAACAGAGCCAGATGTTACAGCAGCTGGCAGTGATCACAGCAGGCTCCCAGGTCTGCAGGACGCATGAAGGAGACAAATCAGATGTAAAGCTGGACCTCCAACAATGTTGGTTGGTAATATTAAAAACAGTAAACATTGACTGCAATTAGTGTCCGTGTTCTCCTGACCATGACTCAAAGCTTCAAACAAATGTCGATGTGTGTCGAGGTTTTCATTAACCCAAAAATGAAGAACTGTTGATGAAATCTAACAGGCTAACTTAAAGAGATGAAATTTCCTTTATTCTAGGTGGTGTTGGAGATGTGTGGACAGGAAGAACTTCCTTCAGTTAATCTGCATTCAGGGAACCTAAATTTCTCTAGAAGTCGACTTAATCGCTGAAAACCCGGGTTTTTCAAAACCGGGTCGACTCGTTAACAAAGAGATTTTGGCTCTTTTCCCATTTGAACGAAAAGCCGCGTCTGACCCCTAGCTGGGTGGCTACTATCCCCCACCACTGCGTGTCTGATGAAGGCATCACGCTGGGTGAGCGTTGATGATGTCACAACAGAAATCAGGGAAGTAAATAATGGAGAGCAACATGGACGGGAGCTGGAGCGTAGTTAGTATTCTTTATTATTTCGCTGTTTTATCGGTCTGAATCTTTCTCACCAGAGCTGTTCCATGTTTATCGAATGTAAGCAGAGTTGTTTCGGAGTGATGAGATGATTTCCGTACATTGCGTTCAATATATATATATTATAATGCAGTGGGTCAACCCGTATCTGGTGTTCCCACAGCATGCCGATCCGAGCTGGGGGGATTTTAACCTGGGTTACTAGTTGTTTGACCCCGGTAGACGCGAGTCAGTGAGCTGTTCCCACTGCCACTAAAAGTTGATTGTTCTCGGCTTTAAACAGGTTTTTGGCCGATGGTAAAAGGGCAGTGTTAATAAGATTACTGTCCTAAAAGCAAAGCTTTTGCCTTTACATTGTCACGTTAAAACGCTCCAACTGTTGGGAGCCGCTGCAATGAGGGGAAATGGCTCCTTTCTGTAGAGAAGCTGTTTGAAGAGATTCACCCAACTGAGGAGACCAAAGCTGCTTGTATTGATGAACATCTAAAGAAAAATGCTTTTAGGGTTACCATTAGTACACAAGCAGCTACTATTTTAAATAAAACAGTTACCACAGATCTTCTGAATAAACACAAAGCAAACACTATTATCTGTTCATGCTGAGAGGAAAAGAGAAATAACTCTTTCCAAAACAGGGTGTAAACTATCCGAGAACTTTTAATGTTCTTTTAAGGTTTTTTTGAGTTTGATAAATACATGAAGATGATGGATAAGAAAATCAAAGTATGGAATTCATTAAAGCCACGCAGGCAGGGGTCCGACACAGACAAGTTGTTGAGAGTATCATCTTCCCCGCAGTGTGGGTGTTCCTGATAAATATATGTGGTCAAAAGTTCTTCAAATACAATTAGTGTAAAGATCTGATCTGGAGCAAATATCTGAGAGTTGGGTAGGAACTGTTCCAGCTGTGATGTGAAGCTGGTTTTATAAGATCAATATTATCAAAAATGGACGTTGATTCGGTTTGGGCCTGAAACACCAAGAGTAGACCTTCCTCTTCTCAGTGACGTTGATGTAACATCTAGGATAGATCATAACCAAACATCCTGTGGCCCACTGTATCCTGCTGTTTTGCAACTGCATCAAGCTTCTTGCAACAGAGAACTTTCTGTTTGCCGCGTCAGCAATCTGCGGAGAGGATTGTGCATTTCCTGCCATCCGTTTGGACATAAGCCTACCCTTATTTGGTGCTATTCTGTAATAACGCCAGTTGGAAACAAGCTTTTTGACATTATCTTCAGGCAAAGTTATTAATCACAGATTAGTAATAAAGAAGTCGTTTCTTGAGAGTAAAAAATAAAAACATTCATTGGACTTTTTTTGCACTCTCACATAAGATTTGAGTTTCGGACCTTTTATGCCTGACATTTAAATTCATCTTCCAGAGCACACCAAGCTATAATACATCCACCGTTTAAAAGCCACATAATTGTTTATCTGCATGGAAGCATTGGCTGGCCTTTTCTGATTTCACTCGCACACTACATTAGTGCAGCCCAAACTGGCAATTACTTGCCGATGTCTTTTGGCCAACTTGCATTCTGAATAAATGCCACATTTCTCAGTGCTGCACGAATACCTCATCAATCAACGATGGCTTCTTAAAAAGCCCAATGTTTCATTAGGAGAGTATTTCCAATATTAGAGATCGATTTAGATTTGAAGCCGTTATGAAAAGAGGTCCAGCGACAGCTAGGCTGAAATCAATGTAAAAGGAGTGCTGTTTTACAGATTAAATGGCTCACATGAGATGGACATACAAGAACATGTGAATAAATGACATCATCAGTTAAAAAAGGACATTTTCCTTTAATTATAACAATGCATGTGTGATATATCACCTCTATACTGGGTTGGATCATTGTATGAAGGAACCACTACATCATGGAGGGATTCAACCTGAATCTAGAAGCCCAGGTTACTTTAAAAGCAGCCTTCAGCCTTTGTTGAGTCTGTACTGATACGCCGTATATTATCTATACGGTTCTGGTCAGGCCCATTAGCTTAGTCCAATTTACCGCCGTTAATAAACAAGGTATGAATAGTTTTGGTGCCAATTCTGGTTTAAAAAAACAACCTGTTCTAATTTACAGCTTTCATGACTGCAACTAATAAATGAAAAAGATCCACATCATCAGATGAACCCAAATCATCACTGACTGTGGAAACTTCCGGCAGCTTTGATGCTCTGCTTTTTGACAGACTAGTGGACTGAGGAAAGGGTTTAGACCCTCTTTTTGCTTTTTAAACTCTAGAAAGGACATTTTCTTCATTACAACCTCAAGAAATTGCTTTTTTATGTCTATAAACCTTTTTAAACATTATATCAACTCAATAATCAATTGCTATGGTTGGATGCAGCCAGTTTAATTGGCAATGATATTGTGTAGCTTCACCTAAAGTCAGAAACTGTCTGCTAAACAACACTTAAAAACGCAGCTCTTGCATCTTAAATGCTGTTATAACAGAGTTTCACTGTCTAAATATTTATTTCCCTTATTGACCTTGCATAATATTCATGTAAGGCCAATGACAATAACTGGAATGATTTGAATAAAAATAAACTCCCACTCTTGTCTAACTAATTTATCAAAAATAAACTTTTATATAAGAATATAAAACCCATCTTGATTGTGGTGAAACGACATTTGAGAATCATCTTTTGCTCTTTGTTGTGTGAGGTTGTCTCACTCGGTTGCCGAATGCATGAGGTCTTTACTTGTCCTTTAAAAATGGGATTTCTTATGAGCAACATCTGCTGCTGAGCGGTCAGAGCTGGTCGGGCGTAAGGACTGGAAGTCCAAACTCAAACCATCCATGTTGCCCTGAGTCTTCTAAACCTTTTGTTGTTTGATGCAAATCATAAAAACTTTTTCACAAAAACTTTTTCAAACTAGTTTTATATTGTTTTGGGAAAGAAATACTGCAGTCTGCTTCCTGCTGCAGATACTATAGGCTTAACTAATTATCTCTATATGTATGGCAGCCAGTGCAATAACTATATATATAAATATAAATATCCATCTATATCAATACCCATGTAAACACACTTTACCATCATGTTCCAACAGGTCTGCAGGACCTCTGCACACCAACACCCACCCCTGCGTCCTTCTAGTGTCCCCCATTCTTGGACAATTCCTCACACCAGCTGTTTATGGACATGCCTGGACGTCTCCACATTGTTCACTTGCTCAGTCGCCACATTTGACTTGTTGAAAATGCACCTGCTGATTTCCCACCTTGCTTTTCTTCTCCAATGAAAGTTTCCTTTTGAGAATAAACATGAATTTTATGCTCCTTGGTGCACAGGGCGATGTGCAATACCATGAGCAAAATAGAGAAATATTTAGTTTATTTATGATCGAGGAGGTTTCAATAATGTTAGAACTGTGTTGCATCATTATGGTTGAATTCCATCGTTTAACTGTAAATCATAAAAGCTAAAACATTGGGATCGATGCTCCTTTAATTTAACTTAAGAGTCAAATTTCCGTTTATTCTGCAAAGTTCATTTTTCTGCATCTTAAATTTTGCGTTTAACTTTTGGCCACAGGTTTGTTTTTTATTTGTTTTTTTTAGCACTTTATACATTAAAGCCCCAGATGTTTATAGGCACTGTGTAAAAATATCCATAAAGTAGTTTAAACCAGCAGTGTCCAAAATGTGACCTAAACATAACATTGACATTAAATATATAAATACGTAAAAGCTTAATAAATCAGCATACAATTAAATGGATGAACAAATACATCAAACAAACACATGTGAACAGTTTCTAAATTTTTGAATAAGAAATAAATGTAGAAATATATTTTCATTAGTTTTTTTCACTATTGCCTATAAATATGTAATTTAAAATGTTATTTATTATAATGATCATTTTTCGCAATTTTCTAATCTCTTTTAAATGTATGGTTTTTGATGGATGATTGAATTTTCTCTTTATTTCCTTATATCCATTTTTAGTCCATACATTTCTTCAACCGTATTTATTTCCTTTTTTGTAAGCATATCTGGCTTGTTATGCAACATGAGGAGGGTCTGGTTTTAAGGCAACAGTTACTGCTTACTAGTTGGTTACCAGGGCAACCACAGTTACAACAAGATGGCTACCCCCCAGATTATAAGGAAGGTGAGCAACTATAATCGAAAACATTTCAGGGGAAGCAAATTTAGTTTCCATCTGATTTCTGAGCAGCTGGATGTGGAAATAATGGTGTTTGACTTTAGTTAAAAAGTGAGAGAAGGTCTAAATCTCCTGCCTTGTGTATTTTGGGTTTGTTACCAGAGAACATCCGTCTATCTGGAAGAACGAGGCTTTGGATCTGATTAGTAGCCTTAACTGGATGTAGGGTAATACTAAGGCATTGGAAATCTGCTGTTTTAGGGAATGAACCGATCTGATGACTAAAATGGCCTTAATGAGACGGTAACCTTTAGTAGCAGAGGGAGAGGAGATCCGTTCAATCAGGTTTGGGGGTATTTTGAATTATATAGAAGACATGGTGGGATAAATGTGATGTATGTGATACTCAGGGGGTCCAGGTTTAATATATGGTGTAAAATAGGCACTTTGTCTTTGTTTTGTCTTTGGTATTTTTTGTTCTGTTGTTCGTTTCTTTTTTATTGTGGTTTGTGTGTTGTTTCCCAACACACCCAAAAGGGACAGAAAACTCATGTACATCTATAATCTTCTTGATTTCATTGATTTATATGTTTATATGTCTGCCAAAACGACTAAAAAAATAAAAACGACGATGCCTGGTTCAGTCAATAAAGTTTGTTTTTAGCTAAATGAGCTGGAATGTTGGATGATGTCCTCACCTGTTTGCTCCTCCTCTATCCAGGTGATGCTCATTTGGCACCCGAGATAAAAAGCACAGTCTTTATAAAAACAAAAGCGTATACAGATATAAATACATACAAAAAACAACTATAAAAAAATAAAGGTGAAAATTAGAAATATTATTAAATAAATGAAGTAATTATTACAAAGATGAATAAATAAAGAAGCTAATTAAACTATAGTTTTTTGTTCCTCATTGTAAAATTTAATTACTGTTTATATTGATAAGTTCTCTATTAAGTTGTATGCCTATTTTTCATTTCTCTATTTATTTTTAATTATGTCAGAGTTGGTCCTCCATAGGCCTTTGATGTAGAAAGAAAAAAACTTTAACAACTTATTATCCTCGTTTTTGTGTTTTATTTAATGAAGCAAAAAAATCCAACAAATTCCAGTGACTTTTACTCAAATCCCATATTTATCAACAGCTTTCTATTTTTTTTTTTGATTATATAAGGTAAAAAATATAAACCAACAAAAAAAGAGAACATTTAACCACCAAAATAAAGAAAGTACATATATTTTTTTTTTTATTGAAATGTTTATGTTTCAGATAAACTTTTTCTAGAAAGGTCTGACTCTGTTATTTGTTCAATAAATTGCTAAGAAAGTGATGGGAATTAATAAAACTCCAGGAAGTCTTATATTAGTTCATATTTGGATTAAAAAAAGGTTTTGTGGTGTGAAACAGTAGCATTTTGGACCCTTTAGGTCTGAACTGTAAAGTTTTAAGAATTCATAGGTGAGATTAAGTTTTAAAAGTCATGCTATGGTTTACCTGCACGTGTAAAATGGTTTAACTGCAGGAATGATGATGAAACAGGAAGGGAGGATAAGGGTTTCTTTTGTGCTATTTTGGGGTATACATTTGTGAACCTGGCCTGGAGCCTTTATGGTGTTTGCTATAGTTTTATATTGTGTGTCATTATTGTCATTTTGTACGTTTTGATGGTGTTAAGCTTTACCTGCTCATTTGATTCTTTGCTTTTGTTTTGCATCAGCACCAATTATCCTCTCAGCTTGTAACTCATTACACTCTTAGTGTATTTATAGTTCCAGGTTTATGAATGTCTTTGTTCAGCTAAAGCATCTCTCTGTTGATGTTTCTCTAATGTTTTTATGTCCGATGTTATTTTCTATAGACACTGTGTCTGTTGGCTTTTTGTTTTTTATAATTTAATGGATTTAAAGTGTTTTGCATTTTCTGTTTTCACCTTAGTTTTTCTCTCACCTAAATTCTTAGCATGACACAAACAACATATAATACAATAATTTGATTCCATCATGAAAAACAAGAAATGGGCAAACAGGGACTAATTCGCCCTGTAAAAAAAATCTAATAAAAAGATTGTAATGTGACCAAGAGAGCTTAAAGAAAAAACCAAAAAAACCCAGATGAGACAGAGCTGAGCCAGAGGAGCAGCACACTCTGAACATTATGGGAGTAACCTGCAATTATTTTATAGCTCTTAAGATTCCTGAGCTCTTAGTCAGTGTTTACCGTGCAGGGGCAAGGCAAGGCCACAAATTACAACCGCTGCTTTGGCACCAAAGGCTCAGCAGTCACGCACATGCATGGGCTTTCTTTCAAGGTGGCAAACGGGCTGCAAATTGAAAAACAAAAAGGGTAATGGTGTCAGGGCAGCCCTTCTGTAACACTCCTACTTAATATTTGTGCGCACAATGATTCAGAATCGTGGACAGTTCAAGCTGCATTAAGCGCATGGCATGATGAGATGATTCCTCCAGCAAAGCTCTGCTGTGCCACATTTACCTGCTTGCAGAGTGACAGATTTATGGCCTCTGGAAAACGTCCACAGGGTTGTTTTTCCAGGTCTGTGGAGGGAATTGTGAAAGACCTGTCATGTGATGAAGTGGGCTATCTTCAGCCACGACTTCTCCAAAAGCTCAACTGCCACAGAAAGAGGGACAGCAAACCGCAACAACGACAGCCTCATGGGAGGTTGAGAAAGGAGCAGTAATTATGTGGCAACCAGAGAGGTAAGGTGACCACGGCTGCTGAAGGCCGATGAGCCTTCTGGCTTATCTTTAGGGAAGCTGAAGGAGCTACCTGGCCCACATGCAGAAATACAATAATCAGAATCCAGACCCATATACAAATAAACATTAGTGGAGTTTATTAGTGGCTGTGTGTCTTTCTGCAGCTTGCTTTGTCCTGCTCCTGAGATGGGGAGTACGGCAAAAAAATATTTCAATCCCAAGATTGAAACCGTCTGGTTCCGGGAATAAATTGCTTCTCTGAAGAGATTTAAAAGAACAGTTGCAATAATTTGATTTCAGGTTAACGCGTTAGAGTAGACCAGCCAATGGTCTCAGCTGCCTTTAGTCTTTCACAGAGGGGGTTCTGGTGAATTCAAAACAATCTTTTCTGTAATCAGGGTTTTATTTTCCTCTGAAGGTAAAACTTAAATCTGGGATTAATACCAAATATTACCTCAAGAAGTTCCAGTAAAACTTAGGAATCTTGTGGAATTTGCTCATTTCTATCCTTAGTGACCAACCAGACAAGGAATGCTGACTCTTGCAGCAGTCTTAATCAAAAACAAAAACAATTCTTTTACCACCATTTATATGATTTTGCAAAGTTTTTTTAATTTTTGCTATTATCACTATGGCAGCCATATTGGACTTGAGGGATCAGGTTGACACCACTGTTCTCTATTTATTCAATGGATTGCTGGTAGCTCGAAAAAGGTGAAGCCACCATATTGGCACTCCCCGCTCCCACGGAGACGCGCCATAAATATGCCTACGTGCTAAAAAAATAAGCAGTTTTCTGGCTTTTTTTACAGGTAATTTCAGTCAGTGGATGTACTAACCAAGAAAATCCATAAATACGTCGATATATCATATAGTATAGTATATAGCATAACAAAAGTTAATAGGCTGGCTATCCAGTTAGCATGACCATCCAGTTAGCATCAATTGTGTCTCACCTGAGAAAATAGAAAGCGATTCACTGCGAAATGTTAATGTAGTAATTTTTGATTAAATGGATGATGCTGTCGTTTTTGTTTTGTTTCTCATTTGAAAAAGTCATGAGCTGAAATATATTGCAACTTATATTGATGGAAAAAAAGCAACTCAGACGTTTTTCAAGGCTAATGCACATAAACGCAGTCGCAGCTTAAACGTATATGGCACCATTGCATGCACAATCTGCAAATAGGAAAAAAAATATAGAATTAATGGACTGAACTTGAAATTTAGTCTTTATATGATTTTTAAAACTATATGGAATATGTAATTACCAAAAAAATGTTTATCAATACATGTATATTACATGTACATCATCAATTTAGGCATTTGGCACAACAGTATTCTGTTTTAACCCAACAGCTAACTTGGAGCTTTAACCTCCTGACAAACAAGGAATTGCATTTTATAAAAGTAACAAAAGTTAGAACACTCTTCTTAAAATGTGAGAGCATATTACAGATACCACCAAATAAATGTAGCATGTTATAGGTTTGGAAATAAAAATGTTGTTCTGTCCTTTCCCAGCTGGAAAACCGAAAGGGAAAAAGAAATGATGCATTTTCTAAGCAACATCGCTGACTCATGTTTCATTACTATTTCCCTTCCAAGCAATCTCACGCATATTATCCTTTAAACATATCAGCCAAACCTTTTTTTCTAAAATCAACCGAAGTGGCATTAGATGCAGTTTGTTACGGGATGTCTAGTTTAGTTCTTTAGCTTTAACAATTTAGTTGTAAACATTTCTGACATACCAAGAAAATCCTTCCTCCTTAAAATGCTGAGAACGCTGCATGGATTTCAGATACTTTTGGCAACAAAAACACAAACTATAACCTGATCAGTCATAATGATTCAGCCACAGGAACATAAAGCGATTGTTAAAGTCAACCACAGCCACTGTCAACACTTTGCTTTCCGTCAGCATCAATAATAGCCGAGTGGAAACTAGAGTCAAACTCATAAAGCCAAATGAAATGAAATGCTACAATTTCTGGTGTTTCTTCAGGTCAACTGATCGGTTTGATTCTTTTGCCTTCGGTGATGTCATGGACATGGAGCACAGCTAAAGTCGTAGGGAAGCGGCTGTTCCAACCGTTGCATTCCCAAATTCTCCCGAGTGGTGCACGGCTTTACACGGGTGAATGTGATTATCAAGAAGGTGGGATTGTTGTGGCGGAAGGTTCGCAAGCAAGTTTGATTGTAGCCGGTTTGTGGGAAGCATCTTGCTAACCAGTTAGCAACTTAGTGCTAGCACGTTCCCAATGGGAAATTCCATTGGGACCAAGTAGCACTAAATTGGTGACTTAGAAACGACGCTGTCAAGGAACGCTATGGACAGTGGAAACATGCAAGAGGAGGAGAGTTTAGTGTCGGAGGTCGTGGATGAGTCTCCTCCGTCATCCATTTTTTATTTAGAGGAGGAAAGCGGGGACGAAGATGTTGTGGAAGAGGACGCCAGGGCGGCAGAAGCTTGGTTTGGTGTAGAAGGCTTCCAGCCGTACATGTTTGAGCCCTTGCCTCGCAACGCTGCCAGTTCCGTTAGCTCTACGCCTGCCGAAGACACAGACGTCCATCCCCGTGAACACTGGGACGCAACTCAATGGGAAAGGAAAGGATTCTGATTTCAACCGTTGCGTATATTAGCTGCGACACATGAATCAAGATGCTATGACTGAAAAAATGTGATTTACAGATGACCGTTGATATATGATTGGCCGAATTTAGGTGTTCAGGCTGACGTAGAACTAACTGGCCTGCAGAAGATAACGGAAAAAAACAGACTGTAAGACAGGATTAAAAATTTATATTTTTTTTTTTTGAATTTTTGGAACAATATCGCCTGATAAAGATAAATTTATATACATGTTTAAGCCATGATATGATTTCCCTACGACTTTAAGCTGGTGTTGATCTTCAGCATGCTTAAAAAAACCCTGTAATTTATAAAGTCCTTTGCTAGGAAAAAACAGCACTTTGTTTTTAAACTGCGTCCATTTTGCATGTGGGTAATTAATGCATGGAATAGCATAGTTAATATATATTGATTATTAGTTCTGGATTTAATTCTTAATTACATGAGCCTCAATAATGATTTTTATTATCAGAATGACAAAACAAAAAAAGCAATGACTCAGCACCTTTGGTTTGCTTAGGGCAGGGGGCATGACAGCAACACAGGAGAGGGTTAAACACGGTGAAGAAGATCATAACAATATTGTGCTTCTGTTCCTTCACTTCCCCTCCCAAGAGAATCCTGTCGACATTCAGCATTCAAGAAAAATCTCTCCTCTTAGAAATTACACATCAAGAGGTTCTTAAGTGATATAAATCATAAGAAGTCAAGATTGTAAATACAATGCAGTAACTAAGTTGTTATCAAAGTTTGTGGATATAATTTTGCTACAGGCTAATTTGAGTCTTGATTAAATGAGTGAAAATAATTCTTCTTCAAACAGCAACACAGTGACAGAATGAAAGCCGATGGCTCTGCTTCACCCCAGCCCTCCCTGTCGGCCTCTGCCTGCAGACATCAGAAGGTTAAAGCGAGCATGTGTGGTGGGGGGGGGAAGGGGCTACGAGGGTGTGCAACCAAAAATAATTAGAGTACAAATAATTAGATGCAAGAGCTGTTGCTGAAGTATGCACAGCCTTTACTGACCAAACAGCCATGCAGGGATGCCAAGGGCTGGGTGCTGAAACCCCTCAGGTCCTTCTTACCGGGGGGGGGGGGGGGGGGGGGGGGGGGGACAAATGAACTAATGGGAAAACATTCGGCTAAATACTCAATAGTTATTTGATAATGAAAAAGACTCAATATGAGAAAGAAGTGAGTAGAATATTTTTCGCTGTAAACCATAAAACTATTTAATCAACTCAGTTCAGACGACAGAACTGAGCTTTCTGAAACAAGATAAAGTCTAAACATCTGATGAATGAAGCAGCCATTACAGCAGGAGGTCTAAAGCAACTCCTTACAAAAATGAATTTTGGAGCAGCTGTTTCAGAAAAACATTAAGCTTTACAGACCAACCCCCCCCCCCCCCAGATTTATTAGCAAAGAAAGCAGCATGGCTCACTTCAAGAAGATGGATGGATGGACGGATGGATGGATGGATGGATGGACGGATGGATGGATGGATGAATAGATGGATGATGGATGGATGGACGGATGGATGGATGGATGGATGGACGGATGGATGGATGGATGAATAGATGGATGATGGATGGATGGACGGATGGATGGACGGATGGATGGATGAATAGATGGATGATGGATGGATGGATGGATGGATGGATGGACGGATGGATGGATGGATTGATTGATTGATTGACGGACGGACGGACTGATGGATGGATGGACGGACAGACGGATTGATGGATGGATGGACGGATTGATTGATTGATTGATGGACGGACGGACTGATGGATGGACGGATGGATGGATGATGGATGGACGATGGACGGACGGACGGATGGATGATGGACTATGGATGGACGGACGGACGGATGGATGCAGGGATGGATGGATGGACAGACGGAACAACAGCTAAATATAGTGAATTCCAGCCACCCTTAATCCATATGAATATCTCTGCAGTATTTTTTAGACCAGATTCCTGGGGTAGAAACTACAGGGGTCAGGGGTCAAGGGTCAGACCTCCAGAGGAAACTTCCCTTTGGTCTCCAAAAACTGAAGCTAATCATCCAGCATCCATATCCCAGAACATCCAGTCCACTCCAGCGAATGCCTGAACAACCAAGGCCAGCTGCTGGAGGACCCGAAACGCATCAATCTTCCTCTGACGCACACATTCACACAGTGTGCAGTCACTCCAGAGTTGGTGACACGGGTCACTGCTTGTAGGGAAACAAAGTCCAGTGAAGCGAGAGTGGAGGGCTCAGTCACGAATGTGGCATCAGTCCGCGCTCACGACACTGACAAGGAATCAGCTGCAGCTCAACCTGCACTTCACCAACTACCAAGCCCAGGGGGGACAGGGTCGTTTTTGGTCTAGTTTTTCTTTTTTCAAGCATTTGTTACTACATTTTGTTTACTTATATATACACCATCTATTTGCTTTAATAACATTTTAAACATTCATTTATTTCTATTAGATATGCATCTCCACTTTATTTTGGTATTTCTCAAATCATTAAAGGAATAGTACACCCAAAACATGATTAGCCTTCATTTTCTACTCCCCCCCATGCTGAACAAAACTCTGGAGTACTTTTTTGATATCTCAAATGCATCTGGAGATCTGGGAGGCTTCTTGCTGTCTGCTGACATTCAGATAATGGAGGTCTATGGCGCCCGAGGCAGAAAGGTCCACAAAAGTCCACAAAAAACGTGTCAATATTCCTCCATACTGCTCGTCCAATGTATTCCAAGTGTCCTGAGTGGGTAGCGTCCATAATTTACTCGAAACGAAGTCATTTAGAACGTTTTAGAGCCTAAACAGTAGTGTATAGGATTTCCTAATAGCGCCCCCATGCACGCTCACGATTCTACGGAAGCCGGCAGACCAAACCAGATGAAAGTGCGCATTCAGCTCGGCAAAGAACTCATGCTCTTCCTCAACACTGAAGTCCTCAGACATTTTTCTTTCGTTGTTTCTTTCTTTGCACAGGTAAACAGCACATTTCTTCTTCTACGCTTGCATTATCGGCAGAGCAGACGCTGAATGCGCACTTTCTTCCGGTTTGGTCTGCCGGCTTCCGTAGAATCGTTTCGAGTAAATTCTGGATGCTACCCACTCAGGACACTTGGAATACATTGGACGAGCAGTATGGAGGAATATTGACACGTTTTTGTGGACTTTTATGGACCTTTCTGCCTCGGGCGCCATAGACCTCCATTATTTGAATGTCAGCAGACAGCAAGAAGCCTCCCAGATCTCCAGATGCATTTGAGATATCAAAAAAGTACTCCAGAGTGTTGTTCAGCATGGGGGTGAGTAGAAAATGAAGGCTAATCATGTTTTGGGTGTACTATTCCTTTAATATTGTTAATTGCTTTAACCAGATTTGTATTATACACATACACATATATATATATACATATATATATAAATGTATATGTACAGACAGACAGACAGACAGACAGACAGACAGACAGACAGACAGACAGACAGACAGACAGACAGACAGATAGATAGATAGATAGATCCGTTTTGTTTGGTCATAGTTTCTATAAAGCAACCAACCTGCTGACATATACTCTGTGCACAATAAGCAAACATATAGCAGTTAGAAGTGAAATGGGATTTCTAAAGATACTGGGACTCCAAAGGGATGACTGGGGAGAGGATCAAAGACTGGAGACACTATATTGGTCTTAATGGCCTCTAAAGTAGAAGAAGAAACTGCCGATTCTCACTTCCCTCAATGCTCTTTCTCAGCGTCCCTCCCACTCTTTTTCTCTCTCTCTCTCTCTCTCTCTCTCTCTCTCTCTCTCTCTCTCTGCCCCCCCCCCATCCCTCCAATCTTTAAAAATAAAAATGAAATGAATAAACCAGCTCTCCTCCCTGAGGCCAGACGGACCGTGCAGGAAGGTAAACATGTCCGCTGTCGTGAGCTCAGACTATGCGGATGCTTCGCTTCAGGTAACGGTCGTCCTCCACGGCTCTGTGCCCACCAGCAACATCTCGCCGTTCGCCAGCAGAGCACGGTAGCTTGTGTCTGAACAGATTTCTGCTTCACTGCCAAACCGGCGCTCCTCAAGCAAGGACATCCATGGATTTGTTAGAAGGTTGATTAAAATCAGGGTCAACAGTCCAACCTCTACCTACAGCACCTGGCTGATGGCTCATATTTTCATTCTGGATCTACTTCTTGATCAGTAAATTTGTTTTTACTTAAATCTGACATTTAAAATGGGAATGTATAGCTATTTAAGACCAAAACCACGTCAGCATTTAAGAATTTCTGTAAAGCAGCGACGGACACAGATTTTAAGAAATTAATCAACAGTTAAAAAAAAAAATCTGAGGATCATCTGGAATCAGATGAACAAATGTTTATCAAAATCTAGAAGTGGTCTCAAACTGTTCCTCAAGGGCCAGTATCGGGCAACCACCTTTACCTCAACACACTCGACTCCAACATGAGCTCATTAGCAGAGCGCTGCATAGCTTAACTGCTGCTAACGGCTAGCGTGGTAGTTTAGCCCTTTGATTTAGGTCTGCAGAACTAGGGACAGATCTAAAAGGACAGCCGGCCAGCTGCATTTGACTGTAAAATGTAACATAGAAAACTGTATTATCTTCTTTTATTTCGTTTATAATTTATTAGAGCTGTGGATCCTTGTTGGTTATTGTTAAAAAGATCTAAACGAAAGTCGACCTCATGTTGGTGGTCCTGCCCCGTCTCTGTAATACTTCTCATTTCACCCAGGTTTGAATAGTTGCATGTTTTGGTATCAAAGGTGTGTAACCTGAAGAGACTGAACAAACTGGACTGAGAGGAGGGAGCTGTCCAAGCTTTCATCCATCATGGACGCCACCTTCCACCCTCTGCAGCAGACTGGAGAGGAGCTGAGCAGCTCCTTTAGTCAAAGATTTTTACAGTAAAAAGCGGCGCTACTGCAGGTCATTCATCCCTGCTGCAATGCAACACTACAACAGCAATGACTGGTGCAATATCTAATGTGCAATCACTATTTAATACCCTATAACAGGCATCCCCAAACTCGGTCCTCGAGGGCCGCTGTCCTGCAGGTTTTAGAGGTTTCCCTGCTTTAGCACAGCTGATTATCATGATTGCAGTAGAGCTGAAGCCTGTTAATCAGCTTTCAATTAAAATCAGCTGTGCTGGAACAAGGAAACCTCTAAAACCTGCAGGACAGTGACCCTCGAGGACCGAGTTTGGGGATGCCTGCCCTATAATAATAATAACCTGTTCTTTATATCTATAGATCAATAAAGTCAAATCAATCAATCAATGGAACCGTTGCTTTTTATTAGTTCAACAACCAAAAATGACCTTCATATGGGAGCCACCAATAATAATAATGTGTATTACAAAAGTTCTGACCATTGACAAACTAAAGAAATGCTTCTCTGACCAACATTCAGCATTCGTCGGACCCAGATGGGTTCTGCTGCGGTGAGGCGGTAGTTATGTGGCTTGACGCCATCATTGGCTTCACTAATGAGACAATGTTTGGGTGAATTAATAAATCTCAGCCCCTGATGTTTATGCAGCATCCTTAAATGGCATTCAACTAATCGTTGCAAATTATACAACTGATAAATAATTCATATGGGTCCCACTTTTACTAAAAGCAAAACTCAATCAGTTTACCAATTTTTTATTTAATATGATGCAAAAAATGCATCTGAGCCTGCAAAAAATAAACTATAATACAACTTTACCCCTAATGAATCAGTAGACAAATTTAATATCATGAGATTTTATCCACAATATTAAGGTCAGTTTATACTTCTGCCTCTATACTCTATACCTCTGCAACCGTCAAATCTGTCTCTGTGTGCGACCACGCCCCCCGCACACCTAAAAAAAAATCCTGACTATGCGTTGGACCGTCGCAAACCCGCACAGACCTGAAGCGAAAGTGCGCAGACAAAAGCAGCTGTGATTGGTCCTTGGTTTGCCTTTCCGCCTGTCTGTGCGGTCGTCCTTCTGGATTCGGTGCCGGGTCCAGACTCCCCGGTCTCATCCCTGGTCTGATCCAAGGGGCGTAAACGCCACCTACGCGTTCTCCTGTCTTTTTGCCATCTCCATTGACAGAAACCTGATCCTCTTCGATGTCTAGCAACTCTAGATCCGTGACGGTGATATCTCCCAGACGCCCCAATGTTGTTTTGGAAATGAAAACACTCCCTCCGGCGCCACCGAAGAGGTTCTGGTGATCATCCGCCTAAGTCCCATCTATATCCAGAATCTTCCAGGATCAAACCTAAGAAGCCAATGAACAAGTGGCCATTTTACAGCTCATACACACCAAGGCTCAATAGCTTGACTAATGTCCGCCCCCTTTTTGCTCCGTTCTGTTTGACTGGTATCTGAGAAATGTGACGCCAGAAGCCAGAGAAACAACCATCACACAACGATTGAGCAGATTGCAGAAACGTTTTGTGACAGCGTCGTGAACTAGAGGTAAAAATGTGTCTATTTGAGTCCTGTCAAAATGTGTGAAACTATTTTTTATATATAATTAATAGTTTAATTCTGACTACTTAAGATGTTTTACGACTGTATTCTTTTTTCAAAAGCTTTTTTTTTTTTTCCTCAGTTTCCTAAGGCATAAAAAGAACCTTTATGTTAATCATTTGGGTCCTCCTGGTCTCAGCAGTAACCTACCAGTCCAGTTTCAGTCGCGTGGCTAAGAACATGAATATATTTCATATAAATGACGTGCATGAGGTATAATCCAGTGAGTATTAAACTTGTTTCACTGCTTCTTTATGTGGGATTTTATAGAGAATTTCATTCGCTCCGTCACACGCCATCGAAAGAATAACTTAATTACACTTCAGCTGCCCTTCAACACCGAAGAACTGCATGAAGAGCAGGAATGCGCAATGCATGGAAACAATTGACTCAAGAATACACAGACACACACACACACACACACACACACACACACACACACACACACACACACACACACACACACACACACCCCTACTGACAGAAGCAATCTGAAGACAAGTGTGGAAATGAAAATTGAGGTCATGGGTTTTGGGATGTGGTCCAGTCCAGCCTGCATGCAGCCTGCCTGACTCCCTTAGAGCGCGGAGGTGGACAAGGTGTGTGGGCTGATGATGTTCATTACTTTCCTTTCTTCAAGTGTTCAAGCACTCCCTTACTGACACTATGCATACCACAGCTGCCAAGTATTTCATATATATATATATATTTATGATAGGGGTGACAGGAATATTAATACTTTTCCAAGATTTGATTTATTATTTTAAAATATTGAAACATTATAGTTGTATTATTTCCAAGCTTTTGGGCCACCGCCACCCACTGGTAAAAGGTCAGTGAGTCTGAGCATTGCTTCTGCAAGTGACAGCAAGCATGTCACCAATAAGGCTTCCCTCAGGGCGAGGTTTAAACCTGTTTCTTGGCTAAAATTGCACAGAGACAAAAATAAATGACACCAAATTCCCAGAATGAGTGGAAATGTGACTGACTTGATAAGCCAATTCACTGCCTGCTAGAAGAGAGAGAGATCAGTCTTGGGGCTTCAGGTTTGACAGATAAAGCTGATGATGGTTGCCGTTTCCCGTATGTTTACCATCACAGACGGAGGCAGGGCTGGAAGGCCGGAGAGCAGAGGCCTCTGGCTGCTAAAGATCATCAGCGAGGAAAGAGAACGGAGACAGACATGGAAATATTTATAGATACCCAGTGTGTGTGTGCCTGCAGACACCACGCGGCTCAGAGCAGATCCACAGTGACAGTTGCTGATTAGTCAACTCGCAGCCCCTCAACACCGAGGCAGGCGCACACACACAGCTGCACTTCACTTCATTTGAATAAATCCCTCTGTTATCGACGCAAACATTTAAACCCACTGACACACGTACATGTGAAGGAAGTGAGAACAGCTCATCTCAGGACTGATGCTGGAGTCTGCAGCAGTGTCTGCACAGCATGCAGGAAGCGCCCCGTGCTTTAATGGCGCCTCCTGCTTTAATAGCGCCCCGTGCTTTAATAGCGCCTCCTGCTTTAATAGCGCCTCCTGCTTTAATAGCGCCCCGTGCTTTAATAGCGCCCCGTGCTTTAATAGCGCCCCGTGCTTTAATAGCGCCTCCTGCTTTAATAGCGCCCCGTGCTTTGATAGCGCCCCGTGCTTTAATGGCGCCCCGTGCTTTGATAGCGCCCCGTGCTTTAATAGCGCCCCGTGCTTTAATAGCGCCTCCTGCTTTGATAGCGCCCCGTGCTTTGATAGCGCCTCCTGCTTTGATAGCGCCCCGTGCTTTGATAGCGCCCCGTGCTTTAATGGCGCCCCGTGCTTTAATAGCGCCCCGTGCTTTAATAGCGCCCCGTGCTTTGATAGCGCCCCGTGCTTTAATAGCGCCCCGTGCTTTAATAGCGCCTCCTGCTTTGATAGCGCCCCGTGCTTTGATAGTGCCCCGTGCTTTAATAGCGCCCCGTGCTTTAATAGCGCCCCGTGCTTTGATAGCGCCTCCTGCTTTAATAGCGCCCCGTGCTTTAATGGCGCCCCGTGCTTTAATGGCGCCCCGTGCTTTAATAGCGCCCCGTGCTTTGATAGCGCCTCCTGCTTTGATAGCGCCCCGTGCTTTGATAGCGCCCCGTGCTTTGATAGCGCCCCGTGCTTTGATAGCGCCTCCTGCTTTGATAGCGCCTCCTGCTTTGATAGCGCCCCGTGCTTTGATAGCGCCCCGTGCTTTGATAGCGCCCCGTGCTTTAATAGCGCCTCCTGCTTTGATAGCGCCCCGTGCTTTGATAGCGCCTCCTGCTTTGATAGCGCCCCGTGCTTTGATAGCGCCCCGTGCTTTGATAGCGCCTCCTGCTTTGATAGCGCCCCGTGCTTTGATAGCGCCCCGTGCTTTGATAGCGCCCCGTGCTTTGATAGCGCCCCGTGCTTTGATAGCGCCCCGTGCTTTGATAGCGCCCCGTGCTTTGATAGCGCCCCGTGCTTTGATAGCGCCCCGTGCTTTGATAGCGCCCCGTGCTTTGATAGCGCCCCGTGCTTTGATAGCGCCCCGTGCTTTGATAGCGCCCCGTGCTTTAATAGCGCCCCGTGCTTTGATAGCGCCTCCTGCTTTGATAGCGCCCCGTGCTTTGATAGCGCCCCGTGCTTTAATAGCGCCCCGTGCTTTAATAGCGCCTCCTGCTTTGATAGCGCCCCGTGCTTTGATAGCGCCTCCTGCTTTGATAGCGCCCCGTGCTTTGATAGCGCCCCGTGCTTTGATAGCGCCTCCTGCTTTGATAGCGCCTCCTGCTTTGATAGCGCCCCGTGCTTTGATAGCGCCCCGTGCTTTGATAGCGCCCCGTGCTTTGATAGCGCCCCGTGCTTTGATAGCGCCCCGTGCTTTGATAGCGCCCCGTGCTTTGATAGCGCCCCGTGCTTTGATAGCGCCCCGTGCTTTGATAGCGCCCCGTGCTTTGATAGCGCCCCGTGCTTTAATAGCGCCCCGTGCTTTGATAGCGCCTCCTGCTTTGATAGCGCCCCGTGCTTTGATAGCGCCCCGTGCTTTAATAGCGCCCCGTGCTTTAATAGCGCCCCGTGCTTTGATAGCGCCTCCTGCTTTGATAGCGCCCCGTGCTTTGATAGCGCCCCGTGCTTTGATAGCGCCCCGTGCTTTGATAGCGCCTCCTGCTTTGATAGCGCCCCGTGCTTTGATAGCGCCCCGTGCTTTAATAGCGCCCCGTGCTTTAATAGCGCCCCGTGCTTTGATAGCGCCCCGTGCTTTGATAGCGCCCCGTGCTTTAATGGCGCCCCGTGCTTTAATAGCGCCCCGTGCTTTAATAGCGCCCCGTGCTTTGATAGCGCCTCCTGCTTTGATAGCGCCCCGTGCTTTGATAGCGCCCCGTGCTTTGATAGCGCCCCGTGCTTTGATAGCGCCCCGTGCTTTGGTAGCGCCCCGTGCTTTAATGGCGCCCCGTGCTTTAATAGCGCCCCGTGTTTTGATAGCACCCCGTGCTTTGGTAGCGCCCCGTGCTTTAATAGCGCCCCGTGCTTTGATAGCGCCCCGTGTTTTGATAGCACCCCGTGCTTTGGTAGCGCCCCGTGCTTTAATAGCGCCCCGTGCTTTGATAGCGCCCCGTGCTTTGATAGCGCCCCGTGCTTTGATAGCGCCCCGTGCTTTGATAGCGCCCCGTGCTTTGATAGCGCCCCGTGCTTTGGTAGCGCCCCGTGCTTTAATAGCGCCCCGTGCTTTAATGGCGCCTCCTGCTTGATGTGGCTAACTAACTACCTTGAGAAGATAAACCGGGATGTTGCTGAAGTCCACTGGGAGTTTCAGGAGGAAACGGGCTGAAAACTCTCCTGTCTGGGAACACACAAAAAAGACGGGAAAATATCAGACCAGAGAAAGAGGCAATAAATACAAAATAAAGTCACGATTTATTTAACAGCAAATTTTATTTGAACCTCTTATTTCCATACCCAGTGTTCCTACATTTACCTGATCTAATCTGATTAAATCTGATGTGAATAACCATGTAGTAAACCCAGTGCTTTAAGGTGCATGAATTAGCTTTGAAATGAGGAACAGAGAATTTTCAAACTTTCGCCCTGAATCGAATATTATTTCATTTTTATAAGTAGAAGTTTGTTTAGTCTTAAACCCCTGCAACCAAGAGTTGTTACTACATTACAGCATTAAGAGATCAGCGTTGCCATGACGACAAGACAACACAACAGGGTGCGAGAGCACCTGTCAGCAGAACCTGCAACTGAAAAAGCTCAGATGGCAGGATTGGTCCATCCCACTCAGAACGGTCCACTGGAGCATTACTGCAGCACAGGAGACTTCAATAAACGTAGAGTGGAAGAGAAAAGAGGAGTTTCCTGGATTTTAGCATCTAAAACATATTTTATTCATTGGATTTTGCAATGCAAATTAACTTTATGGTTTTATGATAACATGTTAGTCAATCTTTTCCTTTTTAAAAGGATTATAAAGTTTTTAATTGTGCAGGTCTTAATAGGTTCGATTTCAAAAAAAGAAGAAAAAAACTTAGTAAACCTTGTTGACATAAAATTCTCCCCAAAAAGTTAAAGAACTCCATGAAATTCAAACAAACACAGTATGTAATAACGTTTTTAACTTTAACTAAAACTAAATGTGACTAATTGTTGAAGCAGAGGTGTCTGGAAACGTTTTCCTCTACGGAGCGACGCCATGCCTGAAGGATCAAACCTTTTCACTAAGGACCTCCTCCTCTCACGGTTTTGTAACCTCTTTTTAAAAAGGCTTTTTGGACTGTTTGACATATTTATCTGTAAAATAAAAATATTAATATGTTTTATATATTTAATGTAAAAGGATATTCATATGTGTAAGACGGATAAACTTAGTCCAGTTTCAGATAACAAAGAAGGAAACAGGAAGTCTTGTTACATGATGTCTCCTGTTGATTTTTTCATAAAACAACTTCTCATTTTTTAGACCAGATGAAATATAAGCAGCCCAGATCCATGTGACCTCTGCTAAGCCATGGCCTTAATGTGATTCCATGTTGACGGTCATGTTTACTTTGCTTTCTTCTGTTTTCAGAACTATCCTGCTTGCGTAATACCAAATGACCCGATAAAAGATCTTACCCAGGCGTTCTTCCGTCCGGCATAAATCTCTAGGTTCTGTCCAAAGCTGGGGTCTGCTAGCAGGCTGTCGTACTCAAACAGCAGCCTGGAGCTTTCACGCAGGCGGTGGCACTGGTACTGATGGTACTGCTGGATGAGCTCCTTCACCAGCTGAAGCAAACACTCTGGGTTCCCAGCATCCCAGTCAACCAAGTGCTGCAGAAGACATTAAACATGTCATCAACATTACAGTTACATATCTGTCTCTATACGTCTATATACGTCTATATACATATATATATATATATATATATATATATATATACATATATATATTTATTTATATATATATATACAGCATTTTATTGTTTGATAAAAGAACAAGGAGCAATAATTGGTTTTGGAAAAGCTGGCTAGAGTGCAAATCAAAATGAAATGTAATTTAAGGAAAAGGTATTCGATTTAAATAGATTTTTTCCTTAAAAAAAGTTTAATTTCATTTTTTTTATAATATTTCACCTTATGAAAAAAAAAACATGAACTGTTTAGAACTACAAGGAGCAGAAATTGTACTACAGAGGCATCAGGGAAAAACTAATTTGTCCCAGAAGGAGGAAAAAAGTCTGATGTGACAAAGACTTCTTGCTATAAAAAGGAAGCAGGTTGGGCTGAAGGATGTCCTGATTTAGGCTGATATGGAAAAGTACTGAAACGTCCAAATGCTCCAAACACACTTTTAGACTCCAGCTGGAAACAGAGAATTTACTATCGATCAGAACCGGACAAACATGGAACCAATTCTAGCTTCAAAACAGTTTTTTCCTAAAAGTCTACAAAAAAAATTAAGGGCAAAAAAAAACAAGTCTATTACAACAAAAATGATAAAGTGTCAAATATAATGGAAAACATGTCCAGCCTCAACGTAAATGAAATGTCTTTGGAAATTTAACCCTGTTAAAAATAAGCAGATATAGGGGAGAAAATGAGCCTTTGTAACATAATTAGTCCAGTTTGAGCCATCAAATAATTTTGAAATGTTAATGAGGAAACCAATTTCAGATTCTACTATGATGCAGATTTTCCAGCTAATTTATCCACCGTCTGCCAAAACTCCTCAGTTTCCTGGGTATCGCGGGTTTACCATTGGATCTAAAAAGGAAAGTGCCCCCCCACCAACTCATTCTGAAAGTAAAGGATTGCTTTCAGACTAAACTGATGAACTTTCCAAACGTGCTTGTGTAAATATTGCGTCAAAGAAAATATGTTATATACACTCAGGCTTACGAAAAGCAGAGCAGCCTAAACAAAAATCTGGAGTTATAAATATGCATCCGGTGAGCAGGAGGATTAATTAGGGAATTAACCGTTCATACCAGCAACATTTAGATTACAAAAGCAGGATGTCTCTGACTTGCAATAGCTTGTCTCCACGACTGTCTGTCTGCAGGCCCGTATCAGCCCTAAGGAGAAAGCTCCCATTGTTTCAGGAGGCATCGGTGGCTGTGGCAAGGGCAGGCCAAACAGAGCCCATGACCTCATCATCCTGAGCCACCAGCGGTTACCAGCAATGCCTGGATTCCCGAAACGCAGGGGGAGAGATGCAAACAAAGATGGGCATTGTCCAAAAGAAGCAGTCAGAGCCCCGGGCAGAAGGGAGCTGAGACCGAGGAAGTGCTGCGTCAGGACTGTGACAGAGAGTATCAGCCAAACTCCTCTGAAGGGCGAGGAGGGAAGGATCCGAGGTGGGAGAGGGAGAACAGACAACGCTGCAGAGTTCATGCAAGTAGGCCAAGGCCGGGCGGAAAGTGGGCCAAGTCTTCGCGTGTTTGCCGTCTCTGACATCTAAGTTATGAAACCGTTGCTGAAATGAAAATAATATTTCAGGTTATAGCTGTGATGCACAGGCTCATATTTTCCCAACAGGAGAAGTGCTGTTGAGAAGAAGAAGAGGAGCATGATTTGTGGGTGTGAGGACAACAGAGCAGTATAAACACTTCATGGGTAATTACAGCTAAAGTCTCCACATGGTTAGTGGTTAAAGTGAGCTGCTCCAGCGGCCAATGACAGAGAGCCTGGGCTGCTCCCACATCAAGCCAATCGTTTTCCAAGAATAAAGAAAGGCCCTAAAAATATCCTTCAAGCAGACAGAAACAGCAATTACTGGGACCAATAAAGATGAACACTTTGAAAAGATGGACCTCTAAATCATTGAATGAACAGCATCCTTTAATGGCTCTGCTATTCATTTAAAAAAGCAGACTAAAGTTTCATCTCTACAACAAGAAACTTAGACGGTGAAAAGCAAAGAGAAATTTGACAAACATTCATGTATCTAAATAATATACATGTGCAAAGATCTAGTAAATTAGCTAACATGTTTTATTACGACCCTAACAGAACCTGTAAAACCAGATTGTTGTGATCTACATGTGGTTTTACTTGCAGTTTTTGGGTGAGGCATTTTAAGCTCCACATGAATGGGAGTTTCATCATCATGCACTTCTGGTACACATGATTGATAGTCCATGTGGGAACCCGGGAGGCCCTCGCCAAAAGGTAACAGTCACTCCATAAAGGGCCCACTATTGCATAAACTGGAATTGAACAAACAGGAATATATGAATTTAGTCTGATCTGATTTATTTTGGTACAGGTAAGAGTAAAAGCCAGAATTCCTGGCCTACAAAAATAATTTAGAAAAAATATTACATATTGTAGACAAAATCCTGTTAGAAGAAGTGTAAAAATTACGGTCAGGGAAAAATAAATAAATGAATTTTTTATATAATTAGCAACTAACTAATGATATGAAGATATTAACCCTGGATATTGCTTATATAGTGCACTTCACATATAAGCTTTTCAAAGTGCTAAAACATTTCACTAAAAACATAAAAAAAAAGAAAATCATAAAAGCTAAATTGAAGAAAAATATCTAATTAGATGTTGGAGCTTGGCCTGTTTTCCAGTGTGGTCCTGTTTCTCTGACCGTGACTGAGTGGATGTGCTCTCTTCATCCTCTGACATGGGAGCTGCCTTGGAGCTCGTCTGCCTGGCTGTGTGTTTCCTGGACGGGGCCGCCTTTTACAGCTGCTTTTTGTATCTATGCTTCTTTTTCTATGTCTGCTTCTGTCTCCTTGAACCCCAGTGGGCCTCAGCAGATGGCCGCTCACACTGAGCCTGGTTCTGCTGGAGGTTTCTTCCTGTTCAAAGGGAGTTTTTCCTCTCCACTGTCGCTACAAGCATGCTTAGTGTGAGGGATTGCTGAAGAGTCAATGAGTCGATGCAATCAACTGGTTTTCCTTAGATAGAAAACTTTGTATCAATCTGACTGGATGATCTGGTTGAACTGTAAAGTGCCTTGAGATGACATGTGTTGTGAATTTGGCGCTATATAAATAAACTGAATTGAATTGAAATTAATTTCAATCATTAAACTTCAAAGAGCTGACATTATACTTTAGGGTTTGATAAATCACACTTCCTGTAGTTAGTAATATATTGCATTTCTCTCCCAGAATTTAGCATGTTCTGATGATCAGCATATGTTCTGCATATTCATCAGGTTAAATCCCTGACATTTTTAAGCTCATTTTAGGCAGATGAACCTCATATACAAATGGTCAGTAGCTATCTGTGTTATCAGGTTTGCATGTGATTTTAAACATTCAAACCTTTAGTGGATCAGGGTCATATTAGCAATTGCTCTCGGCAGTGTCTTTCATTCTATTATTCTAGAGTTTGCAGATGAGTATTTCTATATACCCAAATCAAAAACATCTCCACTTTTGGGTTTAAATGTGAGAAATTAACCATTTAGAGACATTTCCAATTAACATTAACCACTAGGTTCATGCAGTCAACAAATGGAAAAACAGCTTGACCATTTAGCCAGCAGCATATGCATGACGTCCAGAATCTTCTAAAACCCTGGCCTACGCTGAACTTCCTATTTATTTTTTCTAGTTCAGGCATACATAGAGCATTCATAACAAGTCAAGACCTTCTGTCCATCGACAGCCTAACTTCTGCATAACGCACGGCAGCGTAATGTCCATGAATTGTCCATGATGCTGCCAGAGGCATCCGGCCTGCAGAAAAAGATCTCTTTGATCGCAGTATCAATCTAGCTGCTGTTTACCGCCCACCATAAAAAAAGAATAAATAAAAAGAAAAAAGAAGGTTTGCAGTCACAGCAAATTCAGATGTACCTAATAAAATGGCAGGTGAGCATTTGTCTCTTATTTTTATTATTTTTATGAAATGTATTGTCCACATGCTGGTGGTTAAATAGATTAAAATAGTTACTGGGTTTAGTTTGGATGATTGTAAAATAAAAAATGGGACTCGTTTATGTTGTTCTTAAATGCAACAGTTGTGACTGAGTTGCATTTAGGGACCAGTGAAAACCATAAAAACATTTTACTGCATAAATCCAAGCTTTTAAATGGCTCATTCCTTCAACGGCTGTCATAAAAACGTTTTCTTTAGTGCATTAGAGGAAAACAGCTGTGAGACAAAAAGGGCACGGAAAAGGCCAACAATAGGAGACACTACAGCGGCTTCTCTCACGCTGTTCTTAGCATTCAGATTTTCTGTGAAACAGGTAGAAGCTGAATGCTGGAGCCGAACATTGGTCAAACATAGCTGTGAAGAAAAACAAGCGGAGAGAAGAAAAGCGGCGCTCATGTTTTGCAGTATGAGCGTGGCTGTTTGCAGACATGTGAGGCTGTACAGACTCTTCACTGAATTGATTTTGCACGCTCTGCTGAAGGCTGTGTATGCCAAAACAAATCTATGTGTTATTCTAGTTTTTTTCCTACATGAATAAAATAAGCCCTGAGGAAAATGTACAGACTTGATACATGAATATATACAAAAAGACGCCACAGTCACAATCTAAGCAGTTTGAAAGCTGAGATCTAACATTTGATGAAAGGAAGTGAAAAGAAAAAGCATCTACACGGCCTTCAGATCCGTCAGTTTGGAAGAAACAGCTTTTTCAGGGCTTTAACCACAGGGGGTAAGAATCACAGGCCCCAACAATAGTCCTCAGTTCAATCTGGACCTTATAATCCAATTATTTTGTCACAACGCTCTAGCTAAACCTGTGTCAGAGGTTTTAAGTACTACCTTGGCTGATGATAAAACAGGTCACTTGAAAAAATAAACCAGCAATACCTTCTATTTCTTTGAAAAAGAGTGCACATCTTTAAGGGCAATTTCTAATCGTATTACCACAAGATATTAGGATTTGATTCATTATCAATGTTAAAAACTGCATCTTAAAAATATAGTGGATTAGTGGGATTTTGCATCTGGGGTATTCATAGAGCAATGAGTCGAAGTTGACGATAAACAACGCGAAGCCAACAGACAGAAATATTGCATAAAACAAAAAAACACCTTCGTTTTGAAAAGGAAGGTCTTAGCTCTTACATCCCACCGATTTGTTCAGTTAAATTGCATTTTTTCAGATTATATAGGCTTTGATGTTTTGGGCTTTAAGATAATAAAGAAAAACAACAAATGAACCATTTGGGTTAAATCCCTTAAAGTCTGTTATTTTAACTTTGTTTGAGGATTTGGAACAATTAAAACTATGGCTGGCTAGTTGGTCAAACTAATTTCTCAAAACTTGCAATGAAAATGGATTATTTTAAATATGAGTCTGGATTTTTGGAAAAACTTGGATAGTAAAAGATTAAGCAGTAAAAAAATAAATCAAAAGGAACCACTTTTAGCAGAAAAAAGGAAGTGGTTTTACGTCTGACATCCTCAGCCTCTCACGTTGCTGCAGAAGTCAGAAACTTCCTCATTTAGGACGTTGCTTCACTTCTTTAAGGTCTGCAGGTATTTGCTTATGCAGAGCTCTCTAAACGACTCTCCTCTTAATGCCGTCTGCAGAGGCCGTTTGCTTTGGGACTCGCAAACTAAAGAATTTTCTTCAAGTAGGAAATAAAAAGTAATCATGGTTTCATCCATTATAAATTTAAACAATTTTTACATTTATTAAAATTGGATAAAAACATGTCTGCATCACATGTCCAGTCTAGCACAGTGATTTGAACATTATTTTTGTGTCAGTCAATCACACGACTGAAAACCTGTATATTTGTCAAGAGAAGAATCATTTGTGAAAAAGAGAAAATGGATTTAAAAGTTATAAAAGGGATTGTGCTTAAGCTCTGGTTATTTGGTATTCCTTTTGTGTCGGTGGGACACACATGAAATTTACTCATTTTCTGTGTTTTGGATATTTATGCACGGCCGACCCAGAACGTCTGGACCAGCGGCTCAAACCTGAAAGTCTCAGAGCTGCTGGTCTTCTCCCGTAACGTCAGAGGGACCCTGTCCATCCCAGCTGAGACCATCAGTCCTCCGGCGTGATCTCCGGGTTTCTAGAAACACCTTCCAGAGGAAGAATTTTCAAACATTATATGTGTGGATGGAGGTACAGCTCTGGAGCGACTTCAGTTGTACTTTAATGTAAAGTAGCTGTGAGGCTAAAAGAGGTTCACTACTTTACTATATCCTTTATTTCTCCTCCTGAAGTTTATTTCTTTTCGAGAAGATTGATCAACTTTCTGTCCCGCGTTGATTTTACTCAAAGAGGATCACTGATTTATCCATTATCCATTTATTCGTAAAGTTTGATCACTTTTAATGTTTAATTGATTGTTTTTGTACGACTTTGTCTCGTTTGCTGTGTATGCTCTGTGCAACTCCAAAACGGACTGTTTCCCCTGGACTCTTAAGAGATTTTACTTTGTATTTTCCCCCAAAGCGGATGTGTTTTACTTTGTAACCGCTTCCTCTTCCTGTCCGATGCATGAAGTTGTCTCTGAAAAGCTGCATAGTCCAACTCAAACAGACCTGGGTTCTATCTCAGTCGGAGCTAAACAAGCCCCCTTACGTAAAATCATGTCGGCGTGATTATCCCCGTTGACTTTCAATGAGCGCTAAACGGCACAACCTTTGTCCAATGCGATCCTCATTGCGTGCAGCAGCCACCACAGCCTCCCAGACACTGTTCTCCCTCCCTGTAGATCTCACCTTTCATGAAGGACCACAGGTTCTCCATGGGGTTCAGATCAGGTGACCAAGGCGGCCATGTCATTATTTTTTCTCCTTTTAGCCTTTTTCTGGCCGCCACGCTGTGGTGTATTCTGATGCGTGTGACGGAGCATCGTCCTGCAGGAATATCAGGTGTTTCTGGAATGATGGCGGCTTCTTCTTGTTCCGCTGTTTGAAGAAGGTATCTTCCAGAAACTGGCAGTAGGTCTGGGCGTTGATCCTGACTCCATCATCAACCTGAAAAGGTCCCACAGGCTCATCTTTGATGATAGCAGCCTATAGCACCACCCCACCTCCACCTTGCTGGCGTCTGAGTGGATAAGGAACTTGCTGCCCTTTACTGATCCAGCCTGGTGTCCATCCATCCATCTGGACCATCTAGACTCTCTCTCATTCCATCAGACCAAAACACCTTGGAGGAATCAGTCTGCAGAGATTTCTTGGCCCAATCTTGACGTTTTGTCTCGTGCGTCTTGTTCAAAGGTGGCCTTTTTTCAGCTTTCCTTACCTTGGCCAGGTCCCTAAGGATTGAGCACCTTGTGCTTCTGGGCGCTCCAGACATGTTGCAGCTCTGAAATATGGCCCAACTGGTGGCTAATGGCTTCCTGGCAGCTTCACGCTTCATTCTTCTCTATTCATGGGGAGTTATTTTGCATCTTCTTTTTTCAACACGCTTCTTTCGCCCCTGTTGGCTGTTTGCCATGAACCGCTTGATTGTGCGATGATCCCACTTCAAAAGCTTGGTTATTTCCAAACTGCTCAATATCACTAAGCCGCCGAAAGATACATTTCAGCCCAACTGGCTCAAGCTACATCCCTGCTGAAATGAGCTGCTCCAGCTTCGGAACGTCCGGTACCGCGCCCTTTACCAGCCAAAGCTGTAAAACCTCAACTTTATGGCGTCTGATGGTGTTTCTCACACTGCGTAAGTGAAAAAGGAAACGTGAGGCAGATTCAGCTAAAAATGTCACGGCCAAAGCTATCCACGATGTGCAACTGCTGAGCAAAGATGAAATAAAAGACTTCCTAAAACTGCTTACTTTGTTGCAGAAGATGAAATGGCCAAAGCAACATTTAGCATATATATGCATTAATCTGAGGATAGAATATATATGCATAGGTAACCTTACAAGTTTTTTCCATGGGAAGGTTTTCCATCCGAAAAAAAAAATTTTCTTCCTTTAAATCCACTATTAAGTGAGAAAAAGAGATCAAGCAAGAGAGATCAGCTGGAACAACAGCTAAGGAGACAAAAGGTGGAAAATGAAAGCGATAAATTAATCTAAGGTATGTTTAGCACAATATAAGACCTGTAGTCATTAACTAATAATCCCCCAAAAAATTTATAAATCCCCCCCACTCTTAATTCAATTCAATTTATTTCTATAGCACCAATTCACAACACGTCATCTCAAGGCACTTTCCAGTTCAACCAGATCATCCAGTCAGATTTAAGCATATAAGGGAGGGATTCAAAAGTGAATCTCAGGCCCTGTTAACTTGGACAATTGGGACAAACCTCCACTTTTGTCCAAAATACGGTTTCTTCTCTAGTTTCCTGCATCATTTAAATTAGATTAGATTAGATGAGCTTTATTGATCTCACAGCAGAGAAATTCACTGGTCACATATTGGCATAGTAGTTAAAGAAGGTGCAAACAAGGAGGAAAAAGGTGCATTAAGGAGCTATTGAACAAGTTTTGGGTAAATTTAGTACAACATCCACTCCTTGGAAGATTCAAAGCGTTCTTACATGATTTCAACTTGTTGCTCAACAAAGAATGATTGTTGTACAATTCTTTAGTGGAGAAAAGCTACACTGATAACATTTGTTCTTACTAAAAGTTAAGTAAGATTAGATAATCTTTAACTAAATCATTGCAGTCTTTTTAGTGAGCACCTAAAGGACATATATCCTGGATTAAATGATTCCATAAGACCTGCATCTTCCTTTAAGAACAAAATGTCCTGATTTGGGAATCTTCACATTGAATAGACCCAAGTTGACAGAATTATGTCTTCCTCTGCCATCCTTCTGTATCATCTTCCATCCAATATTTATCTTAGGCCAATAAGAGAGAGACTGGCATCTGCCAGATAATTATATAGGCCAAATGAAGATATTTGTTTTTAACGTCTTAAATGTGATTTTTATAGATGCTGGCAACCTGATCCAATAAACCGCTGTAGACTTGAAAGTGCAAGGCATTAAAAACTCCCAAGTATTAAATTAATCTCTGTTAGTGTGGGCTCACACCCTGTTCTGCCCCCAGAGAGTGCCAAACGTAAGATCACGCTAAATTGCTCTTGTCATGTGTTTAAGACACTTGGCATTCTCAGCCCAGCATTTTTCACTGGGATCTGAGCAGCTTGTGTCCAACGCAGCAGAACTTGCCGACAGAAATAGCTCTTTTCTGACTACTTTTATTCAGCCAATGACAGCTCCCCGCCTGAAATCAATCCACTGTTAGGGGCTGACAGGAGAGTCCTGTCTCTCCCTGCACTCGCATGCCTTATTTTTCCCTGTCCATCAGTTAGTGTTCCAGAATTACAGGACCCTTATCCACCAGCCTTCTCTCCTAGCTAACAATACCATGCCCATTAAGAGCATTCCCAGACCTGTCAGGGAGACCTTCCAATAATAAACGCAAATAAAAGCTGAAACGCATTATTCCCTGAAGCAGGAAGGAAGCAGGACCAACAGTTGGTACACCGCTACAATATTCTGGCTTTATGGGCCATCTGAGGCCCTTTGTTAGAACGGTAACAGGGGACAACAGGAGCTGCAGAGAGGAAGCACTCACCACTGTTTGGCATTAAGGATCACCGAGGGGAACGTCACGCTGGGACAGTTTGCTTTTTCAATATGGAAGAGCGATTAAAATGCTCCGGCCCCTTGGTCATTGTTGGGGTTGTTTCGATGTACAAAAACACTCCTCCATGACCCTTACCAATGCTTAACAATTAGGTCTCAAACATTTGTAGCTTTGCCTCGTCTAAAGTTAGTAGTAAAAGTTGGTGAACAGGAAACAAAACAGCAGGTTATAAAAACTGTTTGTAGGAGGGTTGCAATGAATAGATGATATCAGCCAGGAATGGGATTTTTAGCACGAGTAAAATGTAGTTTTTATTGATGCATTACATTATGAGGAACTACTGGGTCACTATTGTCTTGACAGTCTGCAAAACACTTAAGGGTTTAAAGTGGAGCTATTAGGGCAGGGGTGTCAAAGTCGTTCCAGAAAGGGCCGTGTGGCTGCTGGTTTTCTTTCCACCCCAGCAGTAGCACACCAGACTCCATTCATCTCATCAAGTCATCAGGTAAAGACTAGACTCACCTTGATGAGATGAATGGAGTCTGGTGTGCTACTGCTGGGGTGGAAAGAAAACCAGCAGCCACACGGCCCTTTCTGGAACGACTTTGACGCCTGTGCATTAGGGCGATTAATCATCATTAATTGATAATTGAAATAAACATCAACTAATTTAGTAATCGATTTGGTATAAATTGGAATATAGAGACTCTGAAACATGCTTTTAGCTCACAGAGCAACCATCTAGGAGCAGTACTGTAACCAGAATTTTAAAAAGTATATAAAACATTTTGCATTCAGGATTAGAATGTGAAATGTAAAAAAATATATAATTTAATCTGTCAGTATGCTCTATCCAGAACTCCTCAAATAAAAAAGTTTTAGTTTCCGGTGGTTTAATTCCATAAAAGGTCTTCTTTAAGGAATCCTTGGCTATCTGATAAATAATCATTAAGACTCATTAGTTGCAGCAATAGTTTAAAGTAAAACAAAAACCAAACCTTTAAGCTCAACTTCCAGTGAGATAATAGTCGTCACCTTCAGACCTTCTCATAGAATTTCATTTCCTTGAACGTTTAACATTTAGTGTAAATATTCCAAAAAATTATCCGTTGGTTATTTTCAATAAGATTATAAATATTGAACCTATGAACTCTAATGTAAATTGTATGAATGTTCTTTTTACAGGGTTACATTTTTACACAGATTCCCCTTTTTAAAAACCTAATTGAAACCAATTCACACGTATCGAGTGTTTGACGCTGCAGGTATCTATGCCGCATAAAACACTTTTATTACTTTGTTTACCTGATGATGAAGTTTTGCTTTTGTGGACAGAGGAATGATGAGATTTCACACTCTTAGCAGAATAGTGCAGCGGGGTGTTTAATCATGTTGGTTATGCACTGTCCTTTGCATATGTGACAAGCCGTGACAAATGAGTAAGTCTACCCGGGGCCCGTTTGAGGTCATTTACACTAAGATTCAAGGCTAAGCTTTAAAATAATGTCAAACTGGTGGAAATCAAAAAATAACTGAAGAACATTTGACCTTCTGTATGTTGGCACTGATCTTTAAGAACAAATCAGTCTAGCAGGATGTGATGCTTCAAAGACAGCTTTCAAATGTCCAGAAAAAAAAAAAGAAAATTAAATTACAACAGTAAAACACACAAACACAGAAAACTAGTGGTTTTGAAAATTGGTAGATGTTTTTTCATCTCTGCATGTTTTTGGTGTGTGCAAAATGGTCCTAAAAACACATGTTGGTTTAAATGTTTTTCATCAATCAATCCCTCAATAGAAGCGCAGGCTGCTGAAAGACAGCAGGTTGTGGTTTGCTGGTTAAAGCGAGTGTCAGAAAGCAGGAATGAATAAAGGTATGGGGCCATTATGTTTACAACATGGAAAAGGTGTCAATCTATGACTGATGATCAACAGCATCAAGCCTTTTGTCTGAATGGACTTTATTCTTACAGCTTTATTCTATAAATCACTTTGAGGATGAATCCAAGTTCTGTAATAATAAACTCCACAATGTTGATTTTATTAATTATACTTTATATATTTCCTGATTCTAATCCCTCTTAAAATCATTTTCCTTTGCTCATTTTCCTTCATATAAGGTAAAACACATTTATCTTTTGTAAAAGTATAAATGACACTGTTGGTGGATTTTTATTTTATTTTTTTAAAGATTTCCCTTATGTGTTACAGATGCTTTTATAACATTAATATAGAAAGTTATTTTTTAAATAACAAATACTGTATTATTGTTTATTTGCAGGTGGTAAATGTGCTTAAATGACAACTACAGTCTCTGATTTTACTTTTCCTTATTTTTACTCATTCATGTAAACGCCTACAGCCACATGAACGTACAGGAAGCGCCGTGTGTTAAATTACGAATCCTGGAAAGTGTCCAAAGGTGAAACAACACAAAGCTGTAGGAAATCCATGATGGAGCTTCATTAAACTGTTTGCTCAGTTTTATATTCAGTGTAAATAGTTAAACAGGGACATCCGTCATGTTTTATCTTGCTTTATGGGCCGATCAACGATCTCCCATAATTAAGGAAGGTGAAGCCGACCAATCCATCGGTGCGATACTCTCCACAGATATCCTCCATCTTCATTCAAGGACACCGCGTATAGCCTCAGGATTAGGATTGCTTATATAATGCATCCATGATGGTGGATGGAACTGATGCCTTAAACTTCCTTCCTTCCTCATTCCTCCTTTCTGCTGCTCTCCATCCTCTGCTCCTCGTCATCAACTCATTTACAGAAGTAGCTGATTTACATACATTTCTGAGATCTAGAAAATCGACAGGAATTTTTATTTTTCATCACTTAATGAGATCCAACTACTTTAATACTAAAGCATGTTAATCAAGGTGAGTCCATTAATTAGCCTTACCGGTGTCTACAATCTTATACAGTAGAAGCAATTCAAAAATGTCCCCACTTTCCTTGATGGGTCCTTGGCTGGTCCCCTTTAATTCCTTTTTAAACATCAATCTTTGTACTAAAATATTCTTTCTGTTTTGATTTGTGGACATTAAGATCTAAAGAGAAGCGCCACCTCATGGTCAGACCCTGTAATTCAGTGAAAAGGTGGAGTCAGAGGAAAAACTGCACGCCCAAAGGAGGGAGGGGTCACTCCAGTGGCTGGAAGTTGGAGGGGATTTTGCAGGGAGTTGCACGGAAGAGGGCTGCCAATCGGCTGGCGTTTGACTGGGAGCGGCCATTTTGAAAGGCTGCTACTGTATTTAGGGCTTCTGGCTACTAGCTGTGCTGTTTGGTGACATGACCACATTCAACTTGGACCAGAGTAGCAAACAGACCCTGATGGATGAAGCGGGAGAAGTTGGTTGGAGCCAGTGTTAATTTCATCAACCAGGACGATGACGAAAATATTTCGTTAACACCCCTTTTAACTGTGGCGATGACGAGACGATGATTAACAAACATTGTTCCAGAAACTAAAAATATGATGACAATAAAAAATTATTTTCGTCAAGGAGACTAAGACCAGACAAAATTTACGAGCCATGGACGAACGGACATAAAACATTTAATTGTTTATAATTAGTTTGTAATGGTTAATATAAATGTTTCTTGAGCTTCATAGAAGATTATGCATTGTTGCCCTGTTTGTCCCTAAACAGTTCCTGTCCCACAGCGCCTCACGCCACTCAGTCAATAATAGCAGAGGGTTTATACTGGTCAATGGTTAACCATGGCTAGCTCAACCTAGCAGTCATGGCGTCGGGCTCTGATACCGGTGGATGGTTTGTTGGAGGAGCTGGGCGAAGACAACGCCTGGATATATGAGCCATTTGGTTGACAACGTGAAGGAGAACAAAACAACCTGCATGATAATGACTGACACCAAAACCACATCAGAGGTTGGGGAAGGACAGAAAGTCTGATGCAGAGATGTTGGGAGCCCCCCCACTGTACAAACCTGACTCCAAAGAGCAGAAAGCCCTGCAGAACTCAGTGGTAAAGTGGATTGGATGTTCTGGCCTGCCTGCAAGGACCATTGAGGATGAAGACTTTGTGGATATGATGAAACAAGCCGACAGAAGGTTCAATGTGGGATATATGTTAAAAAGAGAAGCAGTGTGTGGAGAAAATCTATTATTTACAGTGTTGACTAAAGTGACTAAAATATGACTAAGACTAAAATAGATTTTCTTCATTTAGACTAAGACTAAATTGGTAAGGCAATAACTAAATATGACTAAGACTAAAATAGATTTTCTTCATTTAGACTAAGACTAAATTGGTAAGGCAATAACTAAATATGACTAAGACTAAAATAGATTTTCGTCATTTAGACTAAGACTAAATTGGTAAGGCAATAACTAAATATGACTAAGACTAAAATAGATTTTCTTCATTTAGACTAAGACTAAATTGGTAAGGCAATAACTAAATATGACTAAGACTAAAATAGATTTTCGTCATTTAGACTAAGACTAAATTGGTAAGGCAATAACTAAATATGACTAAGACTAAAATAGATTTTCTTCATTTAGACTAAGACTAAATTGGTAAGGCAATAACTAAATATGACTAAGACTAAAATAGATTTTCGTCATTGTGACTAAGACTAAATTGGTAAGGCAATAACTAAATATGACTAAGACTAAAATAGATTTTCGTCATTGTGACTAAGACTAAATTGGTAAGGCAATAACTAAATATGACTAGGACTAAAATAGATTTTCTTCATTTAGACTAAGACTAAATTGGTAAGGCAATAACTAAATATGACTAAGACTAAAATAGATTTTCGTCATTTAGACTAAGACTAAATTGGTAAGGCAATAACTAAATATGACTAAGACTAAAATAGATTTTCTTCATTTAGACTAAGACTAAATTGGTAAGGCAATAACTAAATATGACTAAGACTAAAATAGATTTTCTTCATTTAGACTAAGACTAAATTGGTAAGGCAATAACTAAATATGACTAAGACTAAAATAGATTTTCTTCATTTAGACTAAGACTAAATTGGTAAGGCAATAACTAAATATGACTAAGACTAAAATAGATTTTCTTCATTTAGACTAAGACTAAATTGGTAAGGCAATAACTAAATATGACTAAGACTAAAATAGATTTTCTTCATTTAGACTAAGACTAAATTGGTAAGGCAATAACTAAATATGACTAAGACTAAAATAGATTTTCGTCATTGTGACTAAGACTAAATTGGTAAGGCAATAACTAAATATGACTAAGACTAAAATAGATTTTCTTCATTTAGACTAAGACTAAATTGGTAAGGCAATAACTAAATATGACTAAGACTAAAATAGATTTTCTTCATTTAGACTAAGACTAAATTGGTAAGGCAATAACTAAATATGACTAAGACTAAAATAGATTTTCTTCATTTAGACTAAGACTAAATTGGTAAGGCAATAACTAAATATGACTAAGACTAAAATAGATTTTCGTCATTGTGACTAAGACTAAATTGGTAAGGCAATAACTAAATATGACTAAGACTAAAATAGATTTTCGTCATTGTGACTAAGACTAAATTGGTAAGGCAATAACTAAATATGACTAGGACTAAAATAGATTTTCTTCATTTAGACTAAGACTAAATTGGTAAGGCAATAACTAAATATGACTAAGACTAAAATAGATTTTCTTCATTTAGACTAAGACTAAATTGGTAAGGCAATAACTAAATATGACTAAGACTAAAATAGATTTTCGTCATTGTGACTAAGACTAAATTGGTAAGGCAATAACTAAATATGACTAAGACTAAAATAGATTTTCGTCATTGTGACTAAGACTAAATTGGTAAGGCAATAACTAAATATGACTAGGACTAAAATAGATTTTCTTCATTTAGACTAAGACTAAATTGGTAAGGCAATAACTAAATATGACTAAGACTAAAATAGATTTTCTTCATTTAGACTAAGACTAAATTGGTAAGGCAATAACTAAATATGACTAAGACTAAAATAGATTTTCTTCATTTAGACTAAGACTAAATTGGTAAGGCAATAACTAAATATGACTAAGACTAAAATAGATTTTCTTCATTTAGACTAAGACTAAATTGGTAAGGCAATAACTAAATATGACTAAGACTAAAATAGATTTTCGTCATTGTGACTAAGACTAAATTGGTAAGGCAATAACTAAATATGACTAAGACTAAAATAGATTTTCGTCATTGTGACTAAGACTAAATTGGTAAGGCAATAACTAAATATGACTAGGACTAAAATAGATTTTCTTCATTTAGACTAAGACTAAATTGGTAAGGCAATAACTAAATATGACTAAGACTAAAATTGATTTTCGTCATTGTGACTAAGCCTAAATTAAAAAAAGCTGACAAAATTAAGACTGGTTGGAGCCCAGAAAACCCTTTAGAAAGATGAAAGGTAAACTTGAAGCTCAAGAAACCGTGTCAGGAGGCATCAGATGGCATTGTTTGAGCCACAGTGTACGACCAAGGATGACACCATTGTAGAAAACAAAGAAAATAGCAAGGAAGGAATTTGCCAAACTACCTGTTGCCTCTGGGAGAATGTCCAACAGACAGGGGAGACAACATCACGCTATGTCTATGAACATAGAGCTGATGTAGCTCTAGGTTCATAGATGGAAAAATACAGCATATCAAGAAAGTAACTCTGTCCCTACTGATCAACACGGAGGAGGCTCTGTTATGTTATGGGACTGCATTGCTTTATCTGGCACAGATTGTCTCTGAAAGGTAAAATAACATTTTAAGAGTATCCAGGGATTCTAGAGAGTGTCTTGGTCTCACACCCAGGTCTTTACTTTAGCACCAGGATAACCAACAAGGAAGGCTAAAAGGAAAACACTGGATAATTCTGCAGTGTCCATCCATGAGCCTGATTTAAATCCTATTGAGCATCTTTGGAAGAAGCTGAAACATGCTGCCTGGAAAAGGCACCTTTTGACCACTGGAGCTTTTTGCTCAGCTGAAGTCTCAAAGATTGACTATAAAGGTTGGAGAACAACATATCAAGTTAAGGACACAATCATTTCTTCTAGGCCTGTTTCTGAGTTTATTTTTCTAAATCATTCTGCTGAAGCATAGTTGAAAAGCAATGATTGAATTTTTTTTATTTTCATTGGTTTATTTTAACAGAATATTTCCTTATTATTTTGTCACATTGAAGTTATTGTGAACATTGTAGGTTTATCTTTCATTCAAGAGGTACAAACTATTTTGTCAATGTGTGTGAAAAAATATGGTCTATACAGTTCAGAAAAAAAGAAACAACTATTTGTAGTTTTTATCCCTATGCCTAAACAGGTAAAACAGAAAATGTATATTAAAACATTTTAATCTAATGATCAGAAGGGGACCTAAGTGGGAAATTAAATAAATGAGCTTAAATAAAGACGTTTTAAGCACTAAGCTGTTTCTCATCTTAGCAGCAGAGGACTACATGGCGGATAAGTGGGAACAAGTTTGCAGTCATGTAGAGAGGCCATGGAGGTTAATCTTCAGTATCATGCAGACTGAGAAGCATGCTAAATGCTGGGAAACTCCCCAAAGCTTAACTGCCTGCATGCATCGCTGGGCAAGTCTAGACCAGAGCAATGATATGCTGCACACAAAGAAAGGGGACAGAGGAGCAGACGCATGAGGAGCAGATAAGTAAATAATGAAAAAACAGACACAACAGATTTGATCTGCTGAACACTCCAGCAGTAGAATAAAAACACCAGACTACAGTGACAACATTTAACATTACCACAACTCAAGGAATATGAGTAAAGAAATTCAGGATATTTCTGTTATCTGGCAGAATCGCATAAATGGCTCCTCCACATTTTACTACCAAAGATTTTCTTTAGTTAATTGAGACACATTTTACAGTCAATACATTCTTATTCTGCAGCTGCTGCTTTATATGCATTCCTGAAAAACAATAGATAGAAAAAAAACATTAAAAAATGTCAAATTTTAAGGCAATTAGGGGGGAGAAATAATTTTTTTCCTTCAATTGTGACTTTAAAGAGGCACTAAAAGGTTTTTTTAATGATACTGCCACCTGTGGCCAAAACACAGAACTGCTGTTTCTTTAAGCTCGCGCTCATAATTAATACTGACATTAAAAATATAATACAAAGAAAAAATAAACCCTGAGAGATCTTTTATAGTCCAATGGTGGATATTTAGGTATAGAGTAAAGCGCACTCATTTTAGAGGGTTTTATCGGCTGATGTGGGACTGATGTTTTATCGGGGCTTCGCTTGTTGTTTTGTTTCTGAGGTTTGCATGACCAGCCCATGAAGCGGGAAATGAGTCTGAGTGAATTGATAATGTCTCCTGTCAGGAGAAGAAACGCAGCCGGTCTATGAAAAATTCTCCATGTGGAATGTCTTTATCAGTGCCGTCTAAATCAAGAACCAATGACTTTTACCCACTCATTTTTTCTGGTTTGGGATTATTGGCTTTAAATTATTGCTCATTTACTGTGAATTTACTTCAGACTTGGTTGAAAAGCTAACCCATATAATCCTAACCCTCACTACAATAGTTTGAAAAGCAGGAGGATGCAGTCTGGAAACTGTTAAATTTTCCCATATCTAAAAATAGATTCAGTTTGAGATTTTTCCTGATTTATTGTACATGAACGTCGTCTTAACATGAACAACTGAGCAGCGACTCACTTGATTAACCAGTACCATGTAAAAAGCACAGAGGACCTGGGAAAACCTTTTATGGCTTCATTTGGTTCCTGTTATTGCATCACCTCTAAGTCATTGAACATGTGGGCGGGTTTGGTAACGTTTCAACAAATTAGGTGAGGGAATCAGAAGTTATGATTACATGCCACTGCATCACAACCACAAACTGGTTTGATTAATTAAAAGAGAAACAATTATCATACCAACACATCAAAGCTGACAACGCCGACAATTTCACAATCAAATCTAATTAAATGATTTGCATTTTAAACAAATACTTGAACAGAACTTTGCATCTGAGCCTTCATCACTTACTGACAAGGAACTATGTGATGCAACATTATCTGCTCTCCACCTTTCCTCCCTTTCTGGCTCGGCTCTTTGTCATTTCCTTCTTCTCTTCTGCTAACTTTTCTCTGCAACCCGTGGGCAGAACATGCTTGGTTTTTTTGGTTTTCTTCTCCATTTTACTAACACACAATGTTAAATCAATTCCTCTTCAGTGGGACATAAAGCTGGCTTGGCCTTGCTGGCTAAACTAGAATCACTGACAACAAGGAGAGAGGAAACTTTTAGGAAACATCTGCTGAGGAGGAAAAGTTGAAATGGGTCAGAGAACCTGGGTTAAAACACTGAGTCATTGCTTTGTTATCCAAGATTTTCAGCAAAACCACATCGACTGTAAATGTAAAAAAGCACACACATTCGTCAGCTTTTTTATTTTAGCCTCAAGTATATCTATATATAGATACATATATAAGCAGGTAGCATTAATGTACTGCGTTAATGCCAGACTCTTATCACGCGATAAGGAAAATATCACAGTTAATCTATTTTCAATATTTGGGTTGAGAGCCGGGTCAACCACAGTGATGACTTTCACATTGATATTGTAGCGTGTTTGCTAGTAACTCGAGCTGAAACCAAGGTTTGGCCGCCATGCTTTTTGTGTAACCATCTTTAACACTTTAAAACAGGATAAAATGGTGACGTTTTTATATATATATAATGCATATATACACTCCCCAATATATATATATGAGAATGTTTCATCAGGTAATCATATTTAATTTAGCCCTCTGTTTTATTTCTCGTCCTTTGATTAACTTAAATAAATCCTAAAATTTCATCATTTGGGAAAAAATAATTTATTAACCTAAAGTATTGATGGTTTCCGATTAAAAATACTTTTTATCATATGTGGAGGCACAGTTGTGCGTTGACAGTAACCAGCATCCGATGGAAGCGTTAATAACTGGAAGCGTTAACAACTGGAAGTGTTGGGTATTATCTTGTAGAAAAAGCACCAAGTAGAAGACGCTCCTTGGCCTGAAGTGAAGTAAGAAATTGGATGTTATGTTTCCGTTTGTTTAAGCTCAAACTAGAGGATAAACACGTTTGGCATAAAAAAACTCAACCTAAACAGCGTCACGTATGTACGCGTGTAATACGGGTGTTGACGAGCATATTATGCATAACGTGTAAATGAACACAGCAAAGTCCTTCATCGTCTTAACCGTCGACAGGATGCAGCCGAGTCCCGAATTCCATGTTTTCCAGACACTTTTGTTGAAATTGGCATTTCCCGATTCGCAAACTTTTTTTTCCCGAACATAGAGCTTTACGATCAACAGAAGCAGTTCGGGCAAATATATCACGATATAATATATCTGACCAAACAGTTTTTATTAACATTTTATTTTTTTAATAAAGCATTTTGAATGCCACGATAATCACATTTAATTAATCTTAATGCCAATTAAGGCCTTAATTTAAAAAAAATAACAATTTAATGACTTTTAATGACATAAACCCACATTTCAAACTTCAAAGCAATGACTTTTGGATTTATCCAAATGGCCACCTACATTTTTAAGCCATAGAATATATTACACGTGGCACACATGTATTAAGCTTCAGAGGCTTAAAGGGTCGCATCATAAAGTCATTAAAAGGTAGATTATTGTAACTGCTCTTATTCAAAGTTTATGATTTCGGTTTTCTTAGTTAGTTTTTAAATGTAGACTTCAAATCAAATTTCCCAGTTTAATGAATCATCAAGTCTATTAAATGAGTTTAATCCTGCAAAGAGGTCTGTGCCGCTTTAAGCGCCATGTTGAAAGAGATGAAACTGTTAAGGCAGCGGATGACTTTCACTAACGTATAATCAGAGTCGTGAGGAATAAAATGAGTGACCGTCTATAAAGTAAAGAAACTCAGAGGTGGCCGGCCCTGGTGGCCAATTAGCCACAGTCCAATCTGCTGCTTCCAGTCAACCTCTATAAATGTCCCTCCTGTTTCTTTGCTCATGGAACCGTTGTGCAGTAAACCATTTATTTGTGGGACATGTGGCCTTTCATCACACAGCTAGTCTATCCAGCACTCTTTTATCCCCTCATGCATTGTTTAAACCTTAAAACCACTATCCCACACCATTATAGTTGTATTTGTTGTCCAAATTGTTTAAGCTAGAACAATAGGATGGTGGAAAGGTTAAAAATGAAGATGACAGAATTGATCACATCTGATAATGTTCTATATTAGAAATGTTATTCAATCATTGCCGATGCAAAATGGCTTAAGTTCAACAAAATATTTAGATATCACCCAAACTGCAAAATATCTCAAAGCTGAAATAGAGCTGAATAAATTGTTCACCGAATAAAATTAGCAGCATTTTGTAGAAACTAGGGCTGCAACAACGAATCGATAAAATCGATAAAAATCGACGTTTAAAAGCGTTGGCAACGAATTTAATCATCGATTAGTTGTGTCGCGCGATTAATGCGTCATCCGCCGCCGCCGTCATCCCGGGGAAGAAAAAAAAATATGGCGGAGCGAGTCAGCGCCGCAGTTGCAGTGTTGCCAACTCAGCGACTTTTCAGACCCCTCCAGCGACTATTTTTTTAAAAAGCGACTAGCGACAAATCTGGCGACTTTTTACGGTGTCACTGGCGGCTTTTGGAGACTCTTACGTGAAAGCATGTATCGTTCCTACTCTTGTCCTCCAGCGGCAGCTGCTGCCGTGGGGCGCCACCCCCATCCCAACGCCTTTCTCCCTCTCCCACAGGAATCCCTCTCAGCGTGCAGTCCGAGCCGCAGGATTTTAGTGAGGAGTTTACCCTCAGCGTCCAGACTGCAAATGAAGCGCGCATGCCCCGGGATTGACGGCGCAAATTGATCACAATAATTAAAATAGCCTGCGCTTTGTAAAGTGAAAAAAGTCGTAACATGCAACTTTTGTAAAAAACAAATGAACATGGCACGGAAGCACCACTGTTATGACGCAGCACCTGATAAGGAAACACGTTGGAGCCTTCAATGGCAGCGAAGATAGCTGATCAGCAGGATGAGTAACCATGTTTGTTTGGTTTTAAAGTGGGGAAACGTAACGTTAGTTTCTCAGGTAGCTCATCTGATGCTTTCCTTACCGTGTTAGTAGGTTACAGACAGTGATAAGGTTGGCTACTTATTTTACTTTTAATTTCATTTGAATTAGCTTAAGCAGCGTTTAGATTTTCTTTATAAATAAATAAATTTGCAAATTATGAGGGCAAGGCTTTTAAAGTTTAAATCTTCTGGCAAAGAAAGTAAAGAAGATCCTGCAATTTATGGAAGTAAAGCAGAATAAAATCCAGCAAGATCAGTAATATGTCAATTAATTATCTGCCACATTCCCATGTAAATATCTGTCTTTGGAGGATGTGTTTTTTTAACACCCCTAGTTCTCTCATTTTTATTCCAAATACAATTTATAATTTGAATCACAGGGCTATTTTTATCTCTATGGTAGAGTATTTTCTCAAGTAGCAACTTTAACTGCTGTACTTTCCTGTCTTAAAAGGCAGAACTCTTCTAGTCTAAAAAAAACTCATTTGTTGAAATGGGGGGGCCTATTGTTTGAACCCCTTAGGGGCTTTTAAAAATAAAAATGTCTTTTTTTGCGCTTTATGAAACAAAGTAGCCTATATTTTGTGGATGTACAGCTACATTGTTCATGTAAGTTTGCGTAGTTTTAACACAAACATTTATTTTTCATATTGCACCAGTACAGTTAATGAGCAACCTGTACTTGTGTGCTTGTTTGTTCTGTCTAAAATGTTTATTTTGGAATAAAGAGGTTAATATAAAAAAAAATATTTTGTGTCCGATTCATCGATTAATCGAAAAAATAATCGTCCGATTCATCGATTTTCAAAATAATCGTTAGTTGCAGCCCTAGTAGAAACATGAAGCATATGGCTCAAACAAATTCAACTTTATTTCCAGAAAAACAGTAAAAACTGGGTCTATGAAGTTCTATTTTAATGTTACTTCGCACTATTTTTACATTTTCATGTGAGCATGTTTAGTTTTTCAATACTTGTCTTGAAATCCTCTTTAATGCAGATCTCTAAAGGCCTGGTTTTCCTCCCCCAGCAGCGTGTCGCAGATATTTTTATAATAATAATATTGAAGCGTGGTCTGCGCTATGTTATTCCACGCCACAACGCCAGAGGGCCAATCAGGAACTAGCTGTGGGTCTAGATACGGCCGAGGAGGTGAGGAAGTGGGCAAGTTTGTGCGACAACGGAGGGACATGAGGGCCAAAAAGAGTGGGGCTCCAGGTGGAAAAAGGGTCCCAGCGTTCTCACCTGGCTCTGCTAGCTGCTCCATCCTCACCTGGTCTCTGAGCATAAACCAGCCTTTAGGGTTAAACGGTGGCTGTTTTCCTGTTGGTTAAAACGGTCAACGCTTTGGTCACATTAGTCCTGCGTTCAGGTGTAAAACAGAGCCGCAGCAAGTCCTCCTGTCTGCCATTTCCCCAGCAGCACCAGCATTGGGCATCGCCTTGGAACAAAGCCTCTCCTCAGTGATGGGGAGTCAAAAAACCTCCCCCTCAAAATATCTATCTTTGACGTAACTACAGTACCAGCATCACTCTGCTCACTCGCCAATATGTCGCCAACAACTGCCAAGGGGGGATTTTGTCCAAATTTGTCTAGGGGTGAGAAAATGTTCCATTGAATCATGCAATTCAGAGTTAGGCAAAAAATCACCTACACCTCTAGTACAATCGTTTCAATTTAACAGAGAAGTTTGTTTCTCACAGAAGGTCAGACACTCATCTCTTTAAATATTAAAAAACAATGAAAAAGTAGAAATAAAAAAAAACATTTGGATGTTTTCTTTCATTAAATAATGACATAACTTATTAAACCTTTCTTACCATTTCTCAGTTCTTTGGCATTTTCCTGTTATTTCAGTTATAAAATCAGAGGCCTCTTTGCCATGACCCTAATCGTCAGACTCTATCCCAGGGATGTTGAGTTGGTTCCAGAAAGGACCGTATGGCTGCAGGTTTATTTCCAACCAAGCAACAGCACCAGACTCCAGTCACCTCATCCAGTGAGTCCAGTCCTAACATGATGACTTGATGAGATGACTGGAGTCTGGTGCTGTTGCTCGGTGCTGTTGCTTAGTGCTGTTGCTTGGTTGGTCTGGAGGTTCCTACTATTTCACTGTCAGTAATGGTTGTTTCACGCGGCGCATTTATTGTAGGGTTTTTGCTAATATGAGTGCACACATTTAGTAAACACCTTATTTCAAGATGACTGTTTTTCTTTTGCTGAGGTTGAAAGAACCAGCTGGGGGAGCAAATATGGTGTAACACCAGGAAGTGGAGGAATCCAACAAGCAGCTGAAACTCTGGACCTTGACTCTGGAGAATCTGTCAAACACTCAAAGCTCCACTGCTCTGAAATGAATGTTGGTGTTTGAATAAATTAGTTTCATATTTGTGTTGTAGTTATTATTTGTAGGTTTGACTTAGTTGTCTAGATTTATTTATTATTTGTCTTAAGTTTTGTCCCCTCCTTGTTGTTTGTAGGCTAGCCTATTGGCCGTTTCTCACTATGTGTTCTTGTGCGTCCTCGTGTCCTCGTGAAACGTCATCATCCTCAGCCCTAGTACTGTTCCAATTCACAAGAATAGCAGACAGAGAACAGACAAAGTCCCCGGATGTTGTTCTGGCCCCGCCCTCTTTACCCAGCATGCATCAGGGCAAACTTGGCCTTTCTTGAGATTGACAGCTGTCCTAGCATGCACTGCGGCAGCAGCAGCTTTCAATGGAGCGCTCCATTGAAAGTTAAAAGTTCTCTTTTCTGTTGCTGTTCAATAAAAGTACGTTTAAGATAATTCGAGACGAGAATATTATACTTTAAAAGCGTGACTATATGGCCCGTTTACCCATTTAATGCGCAATATAAAAAAATGTCTGAAGTTGAGAGGACCGCAGCAACCAGCAGACCTGCGAGGCTAACAGCAGCCAGGGCTAACGTTAGGCCGTCTGCAGCGGCCGTCTCTCGGCATGGCCGTGTGTGAAGGACCGCTGGCTATGATGGCCATTTTACTGTTTTATTTGGCAAAATGTTAATTTGATTATTGTTTATCTGACTGTGTTCATTATTATTCCCCCATTAAATGAAAAAAGGTCAGACTTTATTATTATATAGGAACAGTTAATAACAGGAGGTGAAATGCAGCTGCAGACGAGCCGGGCCTGGGTGATGTCATCAGTACGCTTCTGTTTCTAATTGACCCATATTCATGCTGCGTGCCCCCGTTCTCCCCGAGGCCACACTTTCCTGTGTTCTTCTGAAGAACAGACTTGGCGAGAACACGAGTCCGTACTCAGGTTCTAGTAAATGTATAAACGGTGCATGTGTTTAAATAGCCCTGTGTTCAATGTGAGAGAGAACTTCTGGTTTGTTATCATTGGTAAGATTTGTTTTAATTAAATCTTCTTTAGGGCCCATTGTTTTTCTGAGTTTTCAGTCTTTTGTTTGTTAGTACTTTGGAAGAATAAATGGATATTTTTCCTTGGCCTGTGTCCTTTGCCTGACTGCTTGGTCCCTGACAGTCGGAAGGAAAACCTGCAGCCACACGGCCCTTTCTGGAACCAGTTTGACACCCCTGCTCTATCCCAACAGCTTCTCTAGCAGATTCGACTCCAGACTCTTTCTGGGCCTCTGATCAGACCAAAAAAACCCACCTGATTATAATTTATCTCAAAAAGGCAGCAAATTTAGTAAAAATCTTACATTGGACCCATTCCTCTTGTCTCGTCAGGAAATTTATTTGCAATGTCACTAGAACACACTGAAAGCCAACTCCCAACAAAAAACATTTTCTGACAAAGGTCTTTAATAACATAGTGCAACTAAAAAGACATTTCAGAGGAATTCCAACTATTTTTATGTCTGGTTTAAATCGTTCAAGAGCTCTAATGAGCCGATTTTCATACAATAGTTGATCCAGAGTGTCACGTGTTGCTCCTGCCTCTCTCATTGTAGCAACAACACTTTTCTCTGTCCAAACAGAAACATGGATAACAAACCTTGTAGAGTCCTAGTGACAGCGGGGAAAAACACAGGCCTAAACAGAGGAGCTAATGATACCCTTTGCTGGCTGTAAACAAGAGCAATGTTCTCGCTGAGACATCAAGAATTCCAGCAGTCGGTGACAGAGGGCCTAAAATTAGCCTAATGTTTACCCCGCTGGATGACAAAGGCCACAAACACACTCTGAAAGTTCTGCTACTCTTTAGTCAAGGAAAGATCCTATCTTCAATTTATTACACTTATTTGAATGAAACCCTGAAAGTTGGCTAATTTTCTGGTAAAGGCTTCTGCTTCAGAGTCAAACAGTGAGGGATGGTGGTAAAAAATAAAAAAATCCCAGGAGATATGGAGCTGCTTGGAATCCACAGGTTATTAAGCTGAAAAGGGGGATGTCCTTACTGAAAGTCTACAGGAAAGAAGGAGAGGGAGGGATTTCAGGCAGATGAAGAAAGATTATGAAAGCGTGAAGTGAGAAACACAGAGAGTATAAGTGAGAAAATAAAGCAGTGATGTGCTGCCAGGCGCCGGCTCAGCAGAGGTACTTCCCCTTATGTGCACAGCTGGATTTATGAGACGGTGAGCAATTCTGCCCTCGTCTTCTCCCAGACTGTGACACAAGCAGGGGAATTTAGCTTCACCAAGTTTGTCTGCGGCAAAAATAGTGCCGGACAGCATGGCTGCCTTCAAAGTAAACAAGTGTCTCTGAATTAAGCCCAAGAAATAATTACCTTTATGCTAAAACTGCAGGTTATAACAGAGACAAAAGCATTTCTGGCTGAAAACTACAGATCCCACTCATTTCTGATAAAGATTTGACAAAACAAATGAAACATGAAATAACAGCTTTTCCCAGAGTCAAGCTTGGACTGTTTTAGTTTGACACAAACTGACAGTGGGTGGATTTGCTATGGAGCAGAAAAACAGAAGGTAGAGGGACGATTTTAGGGAGTTTGGATTCATAAAGTAAAACAAAATAAACCTTATGAAAGTAGAAACTACTGCCTCCTGTAGAGACAGCAAACACTTCAGAGAGGTGCTTAAAATCAAGGAAGTAAGGAAATGTAGGAGCCTCTAGAAAGGAATCTATTAACGCAGAAGCCTGTTAGTTGAACATGAAAACTGAGCTGCCTTTCAGGATACGGCAGGAAGCTGAGCAAAGAACAGCAAAGCAGCCATGTTTTCAAATCCTTAAAGCCTTTTTTCCAATGAAACTAGCAGGTTAACGTTGGTTTTTAAACATGGGTTAACCGGTTAACAGTCAGCATTTGACTCCCTTCCCATTGGCAGTAAAAGCTGCGTGGCCTATAGGCTAATAACTATTGTGGATCTCAGTTTTATGAAATAAATAAGAAATTTAGGAGCTTTTAATTTAAATTACCCAAATATTTTATCATGTATTAAAATAAGAATGTAAATAAAATAAAACTATAATCCAAATAGATCTGGAGCGTGTTATATTCTCCAGCACATAAAAAAAGAAAGAAAAAAAAGAAGCTGCAGGTCCGTTACAGGCGATTAGCTGTAGCTCCAACCAAATTGTTTATTTTTCAGCTTTACAACAGAAATAAAATCTAAGCATCCAATCCAAATGTACTTTAACTTAAGGCTGCTAAATGTGTTTTTCCCTCTTAGTATTAAAACCTCAGAGAGGCCGTGTGCAGCGCAGGCTGAGGAGGAGATGCTCCCACAAAGATTTTTAATCACACAAAGGACTTTGCTCTCCGTTCAGCCACATCCTCAGCAGCCATGTTTTCCAGGAATAAAGTAAGGCAGCAAGTCAGGCGGCAGCCACACAAACTCTACAAAACAGTAACTTATTTGGTCCGTTGTTAAAATTTAAATACCATGCAATCACGCTGTCAACGTCAAGGATATATTTAGGCTGTTGTCGGCAACATATAATGTAGATTTTAGTGATTGAGATGCTAAATATAGCAGAGATGCCATCATTATTGGAAAAGAAAGAATGAAAATTAGAGTTAGTTATTAGGTTTCAGACCCATATTACAATGACAGTCTTTCCCAACCATCAAGCCTTAATTCAGGCTTTATTTCACCAAAACAACCACAGCCTGTGCAGAAGCATGATGCTGCATGCAGCTGATACCAACAGCACCCTGCTGGTATGAACAGCCCTGTAAACATTACTTTCATCCTTATCGTTTGATCACAGCCATAAAAAAAATGAACTATTCCAAAGGAAATTTCCTAAAATCCAAAACCAATGTGCAATTTTGCAGGATCTAGTAGGCCTTTAAAATCACAGGCCTTTTACTACAGCTGGTTAAGTTCATAATGTATAGCTGATCTAAGGCAGCACCATGAATCCAGGCATGTTTTCCAGGCTATATGTGACATAGGAAGCGAGTGCGTTTTCTGAGAGGTCTAATGATGGACAACGAGTGTTTTGAAGGATTCAAACTAAATATTTCAATCATATAAACAGCTTTGCTGGAACACTGCAGTAAAGAAACAAAAACTCTTCATACAGTGATTTATATGTCGATTCTGAGCTGTATAATAAAGCGTTTCTTGCCAACTATGAAGTAAATATTCAAAGTCTTTCATGCACATTAAACCTAGATGTAGCAGCATAAAAAAAGTGATTTTACTAAATCTTTCAGAAACTCACACTAGTCCAGAGCAGTTTCAGTGAAGTCACCAGCCTTAGTACCTCTAATGGAACTTGAATCACAATTAGTAAAGCATGACTCTGAAACCTTCTGTTGAAGCTCTGGTTGAAGGTTTAGGTCAGGTTAAAAAATGCTGCAAAAATCATCAGGGTTTAAATAAAGAAACTAATCAACCAGTAAAGGTCCAGAGACATTTTTAAATTATAATCTGTTACTTTAAACTTAATTTAACACTGAAATAAAATTAGGTTTTTATGCATCCATGTTATACACTGACTTTTTAAATAAAAAATATATTTTTTTTTTATTTAGCATTTTTCCATTTTAAAATCTAAAGTGTTTTTTTAAGTACACTGCAAAAAATATAAATCTCAATAAGTTATTTTTTCTTAAAATAAGTGTGTTTTTTCTTGATTTGAGGAGGTAAGTAAGACACTTTGCCAATGGAACAAGACAATTTCCTTTTAAAATAAGAAAAAACTATTTTATCGTCTTATTTCAAGTAAATATTATCTAACTATCTTATTTTAAGAGTGAAAATACTCATTCCATTGGCAAATCATCTTATTTACCTGCTCAAATTAAGGCTAAATATACTTAATTTAAGCCATTTTTTACTTATTTCTGGATTGTTTTTGCAGTGTAGAGAACAACAATCATTCAGTTTGGTTTATAGATAATTTCCTGATTCCCATATTTTCTCAAACCCCTGAACTGATGGTTTGTTATTTTCTTTCTTTTTTCTGTCTTAATGTTGGCAGTGGGCTTTAGGCTGCCCTGCAAGGCTTTAAACCTGGGTTTAACCGGAGACTAAGCCATTCTCAAGCACATATCAAGGAGCTCATTTTGAGCCTGGATCCAGATTTATTGTTGATTCTGTTCATGGTGGAGAATCCTGCTTCACAGCAGCAGGTTGAGCCAAACATCCTCTAAATGTGCAGGGTCATCTTTGAGCACGCCATTTCACTTTTCTTTCACCAGTTCACCGCAGTTCTTCCAGCAGTCCACACTTTCTCTGCTCTCTTTTTCTCATGGTCTTCTCCTTCTTTCCCATCGCCCGGCTTGCCACAGGTTTGCCTGCTGTGTCTAAAAGTAGCAGCAGCAGCAGCCCAGACTGACAGCTCATTGGCTCATTTGGATCACGTGCAGCCTGGAGCCGGACGCTCCCCAGGGCTTTACCGTATTAACAGGAGAAGAGGAGCAAGAGAAATTACACACTGTTGTAGGACAACATGCAGTACTTTATAAATGTTTTAAATCAGGTTGGGTCTAGCTTAGCCAGCAGGTGGATCCGGACCGCGGTCCACTAATCCATGACCTCTGCTTTAGCAACCCAGTCTCATGGGAAAATGTACCCCCACTACGTTGGTCCACACTGCAAAACGTAGTGGAGGTACATTAATGGCCATTTTTTTGTGGTACTGTTACGTTTCTTCTGCCTATACGCTTTCTATTGTTTTACGTCCTAGTCACGTGACTTTCAAGATTCCAGCTGGGAGAAGAAAAAAAAATATATATATATGGCCGACATTCGCTCATTTTTTTGTGGAAAGATTAATGACTTGAGTTTGTTTTTGCATTAAAATGAGTTTTGATTACATTTCTAGTGAGAAATGTATAGTTTGTTGCCAGAATATTTACTCAGGGAATGTACATATTCACTAGCTTGTTCGTTTCTTGCAAAGATTTTTCAAGATAATGTGAAACTGAAACGTTTTGGTATAAACATGGCTGAGATTTCTCTAACTTTTAGTGGGAAAATCAATAATTTCAATCAGTTTCTGCGTTTAAATGGGTTTTGATTACATTTATAGCGAGAAGTGTAGGGTTTATTTACATAATATTTACTTAGTGAACATACATAATCACCCGCTTGCTAGTTTTTGCTACGTTTTTCGGATCTCGTCAGGATTATGTGAAAGGGCAAGGTTTAGGCTGCTACCCATCGCCTAGCATTTAGCTGCCACCCCGATTCAACATTGAATTCTTTGTGATTTAACTCCATCTGACGGATCAAACCCTCGCCACTGCGTGCGTTGCGTCTGAGGTTGATTTTCAGATCAATGCATTACGTCGTGGCAAACGGGAGAAACTAATTAAACTAGTTAAAAAAAGGATCATGGGTTAAGATCGGATGTGTTTTATTTGGAAATCTATCGGATCCTTTGTGCATTTAACTTCCTGTTTGGTGCGATCTCATTGATGGGTTTTGACCAGATTTTGACCAAAGAGGAACTAAAAAAAAAATAAAAAATTTAAATACACAACCAGCATATCTGGAATAAGTGACAGAGAGCGACTGGGACCAGAAGTTTATTAATTTCTCCCCATTGATTTCTATTCAAAATGTTTTCGATCCCACCGGGCTCTAGGGAAGGGGCGGGCATACCGCCACCTACTGTTCATGAGTGTGTAGCAACATTGTTTTACATCTATTAAATTCTATTTTTTAATTTTGTATTCTGAAGATAAATAAATAATGCTTTCCTTAATCTATAAATATCTTTTATATTTCCTTTATTTCCCAATAATCCTTTAAGACTCCATTCTTGGCCTGTCCTTTCAACTCTTTTCAATTTCTTCCTTTCAGGTCCAGATGTTTTGCAGTTCATCAATACATCTGCATTTTCTATCTCTCCACATCCTTCACATTTATCATTATTTTTCCTCCCTATTAAGTATAAATTGTCATTTAAATAAGTATGACCTACTCTTAATCTGATCATTATTATTTCTTCCCTTCAGTTTCTCTCATTAATATTTCTATTTAATACTGACTTTTGTACTTTATATAACCTTCTTCCTTTTTTATCTTCATTCCACCTTTTTTGCCATTTTTCAATTTCTTTCCTCTTAATAAATGATTTTCCTTCCCCTTTCCCTAAAGGAATTGTAATTGTTATTGTTATGTAAATAAACCCTACACTTCTCGCTATAAATGTAATCAAAACCCATTTAAATGCAGAAACTGATTGAAATGATTGATTTTCCCACTAAAAGTTAGAGAAATCTCAGCCATGTTTATACCAAAATGTTACAGTTTCACATTATCTTGAAAAATCTTTGCAAGAAACGAACAAGCTAGTGAATATGTACATTCCCTGAGTAAATATTCTGGCAACAAACTATACATTTCTCACTAGAAATGTAATCAAAACTCATTTTAATGCAAAAACAAACTCAAGTCATTAATCTTTCCACAAAAAAATGAGCGAATGTCGGCCATATATATTTTTTTTTTCTTCTCCCAGCTGGAATCTTGAAAGTCACGTGACTAGGACGTAAAACAATAGAAAGCGTGTAGGCAGAAGAAACGTAACAGTACCACAAAAAAATGGCCATTAATGTACCTCCACTACGTTTTGCAGTGTGGACCAACGTAGGGGGTACATTTTCCCATGAGACTGGGTTGGCTTTAGGGTCTTTTTTCTTGCAGGAAGGTGATTCTGCTCCAAAAGCTCAAGTTTTTTGCCTCCTCTTGCAGAATCAATCTATAATTAGCTCCAACCTAAGGCTGTAACCAACAATTATTTTGCAAATCGATTAATCTGTCGATTATTTTTTCAATTAATCCATTAATATTTGGATTGCAAAACGTTCCTTAAAGAAGATTTTTTTTTACAAATTAAACCAGGAGAAACTAAAACTTCTCCACTTGTGGAGTTCTGGATAGTACATATTGGCAGATGAAAAAGTTTTTCAAACTTAAATGCAAAATGTTTACATTTTTTTTCACAATTTTAGTATCATTGCTGCTCAAGGTCATCTGCTCTGTTAGCATTTAGAGTCTCTAATCTCCAGTTAACGATTAATCGATTACTAAATTAGTTGATGATTATTTCAATAATCCATTAATCCGATTGTTTTCTGCCCTACTCCATTCCCAAAGCATGATTCCTCCACCACTATGTTTCACAACAATGTTTTACTCCAAACATGTTATTTTCAAGTTGGCCAAAAAAGCTACACCTCATTTATTAATCAGGTGAGCTGGGAAGCTAATTAGATGCAGCAGCTTATATTCACTAGTCTGAATTTATACTGGGTTATATAAAGGATATACTATATGGAGCAATAATTAATGTATAACCACTGACTTTTCACAATGATGTAATACTTTGTGACTTAAAGTTACAATTAAATAAATGGACGGTTGTGACATAAAATAACCCAAATTTTAAGCAGGTTGAAGAAAGCCTTCCCAGCCTCTATGAAAGCCTGATTCTTTAGAAAATGAAATATGTGGACTTATTCAGCCCCTCTGCTAATGTTTGCATGGCTGTAAAAATTGTCCTAAAAAGCTGCCTCTTTTGATTAAAAGATAAAAAACTCAAACAAATGGATTCCTAGAAACAAATTCAAACAGAAATAAGATAATGAGAAATAAAAGACAGGAATACCAAGAACTGCAGGTGTGTTTCCTGGAAGATGTCCATTAACACAAAGAAGAGAAGCTATTAAATATAAATATGAGTATTAATGATCTGTGCTCCGCTTCGGTTAGGAGGAATTACAGCTCATTCCTCCTCTTTAGACTATTTTATAGTGAGTCACAATTTAACAGAGATACCTGGAGAAATACCTGAAATCACCACAAAGTTGACGAGTTATGAAAGAAAAGAAGCTGTGCTTTAATACTTAAAGCTTAATGCAAGCAAGATATAAACTTTGGAAGAAAATATCCACATTTTGATGGCAAAGAAATTAGGATTTTACTCACAGGTAGCTCAGAAGGTTCAGGAAGAAACTCTGCATCTTCACCAAAAATGAAATCTGGAGGTAATTCAGGGTATTGAGCATTGAAGATGATATCCCCTGAAACAGAGAAAATATTTACCGTTTTTATCTTCCTTACAGAGGATTTTAATAAGAACAGTTAGAGTATATTTTGCACAGGAATCTGATGAAAGAAGACAAAGTGTTTAAAACATTCAGGTATTATTTACAATGTCTACATATATTTTTAGCAGCAGCATGGACGGCACACTTAACGCTTTATTTCTGCTCGTTTTACAGAGAAATGTGAACCTCTCCATGTTGTGCCCACAGGGTCAGGCAATCTGAAGAGAGGAGGTGGAACTGTGCTGGGGGGAAATTTCAAAAAGAGCCGCACCTCGAAGGTCAATAAAGGTCAAATAAAGCTGAAATCAGTTCTTCAAAAAAACCAATTTTGAGTAAAACATCTCTGCCTCGCTTAAACACGTTGGCTTCACCTGAAGACGATCATTAAATCCCAGGATTAGAAAACAGTAACAACTGAAGTGAAATCAGGAGATTCTGTAAAATCCTGGGTTTACAGGAATTACTCTGAAGTTCCAGACGTGGATCCAGGAGACCACAGAGAAAAAGACCCGCTCCGCTGCACAGCCTGAGCTAAACGTTCCTGAACTCTGGGATGCCTTAGCTGTCTGAAGCAAAGATCAACATGTATTCACTGCTGTGTACAGTAAGCTATCATCGCAGCCCCTGTACAGAAGAGCGGAGGACTTTGCCTATTCATCCAGGCCAACTATTCCCTCTAACGACCCCCCTTTCAGAGACATAGACAGGTATGGGGCATTGCCGGCTAACGACCCCCATTGCAAAGGGGGGGACCCGTTCATCCGTTTCTATTCAATGTTTTCTAAACTAAAACCAGGCTTTGTTGGGCTGCTGGATAAAACCTGGAACTAAACGCTATTTCTGACATTTGGATTGAAAAAACTTCCTGGATGGAAGAGAAACGTCTTCAAACGTGGAAACAAAGTCCAGAGGATTGATTTTAACTTTCTTTCTGTTTTTGGAAGCTAAAAAAAGCTAATGACCCCATGGGACCCCATGCTGGTGACTTCAGCTGTTATTTATAAAGCTTGAATCAACTTTATTTCACTAAGGGTTTAAAAACTAAATATAATGTTAACATGTGTGTGTTTCCTCTTATGCATATTAATTTGATTGCCTGTATGGCCAAAAGAGCTTATGTTTTAATTGACTCCACTCATGTCTGCTTCCTACTGGCTCCATTGTTCCATGTTCCAACCAAGGTAAAGAAGCTAGGTCATCCTAGCATCTTTATTTTTTCCTTCAGCAAAAAAAATCGCTCAAGATTAAGAATCAATTATGTATAAGATTTTTTTATACAGGCAAATCATTCAAATAAATATTAAATATGTATTTAATCTCCTTGGATTTGCATTGTAAACTGGTTTGAACACATTCCAGTTGCTCTGAATTCATTAAAGCTAATTTGATCTAATTAAAAAACACCAGATAAACTTTGATCCTCTCTGACATTGTGTTACTTTGGTAACGGTTGAGAGCCAGTTTGGCGTGTTTTCACAGATCACCAATGACAGTCAGAAAGTTTTTTAATTAAACAACATATTTGTACAAAAGTAAGTACAAAGTTATTGCATAACACAGGTTAGAACCAATCAGGTAACTACGGGTGTGATTTCAAAGTATTTTTCGAAGAGCAAAGCTTTTACAGCAGCCTTGATACCTGGAGTTACCTGAAGAATACGGACTCAGAAAAAAGGCCTTTATTAAGAACTAAATAATAGCAATAATCAAACAGAACCTGTAAAAAAATACCGCCTTCTTCTGTTAATATGCCCCAGTGGCCATTCTAACTCTACTCTGTTCTATTTCCTTCATTTATTTCCCTATTTATTACTCTTTGACCTATAATAGGTCAACTGGAAGTTTTATCCACTATAATCGATCAGGAAAATTATGTTTATTGGCAGCCATAGTTAGTGCTAATGACTGACTGATGATCAAAAAACTGCATATGAAAGAATAACAACAAAACACACAATTCATTCTGTAAACATGTGAATATTTTTAAAATAGATTTAAAATAGAATAGGCACCGTTGCTTTGATTTTAATCTTTACAACAGAGGTTTCCAAAATGTGCCGTTAGCTTCTGAATCCTTTTGATTATTTTCCTTTAATCCCGTTTCTCCAACATTAGGACTTTCATTGGGATAGTGCAGCGTGACAGAGGTTTGGAACAAACATAGAAGGCTGCTGATTGAACCGACGTCCAGGAGACCGGCACTGATATTCTACACATCGTTTAAAAATGCAGAATCACAGCTTGTTATAGCAAAGCTCAGTGAAAGAAAAAAGTGTGATACAAAATGTGAGTGAGCAACATTGATAACTGAAGAATTGAGTAGATTGTGAAGCAATAAGCATCAAAGAGTCCAGATAGATGAATGACAGCATGGCAAACCGCTGGGTCGCCTGTCACTAACAGCTGCCCCCTCCCTTCTTTAAAGCATCTCCTTGTTAAGGAATTTTATGAAGCCATCAATCTACACATTCTAAGAATCTGGATCCCAGAAATTATTCATAGAGATACAAACAAAATCATTTATCATATAAAGAGTTCTGACCAATCTAGTATGTTTCTTTCTATTCACCAGGTCCATTAAAGAGGTAAATGGATCTGATTGTTCCGGCAGGATCTAGTCCACCAATCAGGATGCTGAGGGAGGCGTGTCCCCCATCCTCACCCCGCCCCACAGGGGGGGAGATTTACCATCAGGCAATACTAGGCAGATGCCTAGGGCCCCAGGTTCCTGAGGGCCCCATAAACCTCCTTTTACATGTATGGTTAATACAGCTATTCCTTATTACATTAATTATGTCTTGATAAAAATATTTCTGCTAAAATGCCATCAGAACGCTGATAATATTAAGTGTCTTCAGTGTCCGCCATATTGGATCAGTCCATTAGCTGCACATGTTCAGAAAGGTCCAAACAGACAGCAGCAAACCATTTGAAAACAAACCATGCAAAGAGCAGTGTTGCCAACTTAGCGCTTTAGTCGCTATATTTAGCCACTTTTCAGACCCCTCTAGCACTTTGATTTCTAAAAAGCTCCTGGCGCCAAATCTAGAGACTTTTTTCTGCTACTGGAGACTTTGGAGACAACATCTAAAAGCAGCGAACTCTGCTCTCCAGAGCGAGTAGATTGGTAACCCCGCCTCCTGCTCTCCTCTATCTTGTCTGCTGTCATGATTCATGCAGCTATTATTTCATCCAAATGAAAAATGGAGAACAGATAAGCAGATCATGGCTTGTCTACAGTGAAAAGAAGGACTGGGTTATTTACTTTGGCCTTTTTGGAAACACAGGAAGGAGCAATCAGCTAAGTGAGCTTAGCGCTTGGAAAAAATCTTTCATTCCTTTAGAGACAGCATGAAAAGTCAGCTGAGTACAAAACATAGAGAGGAAAACAAGAAGAAAAGGGACAAGAAGAGAGGGACACAACCTAGAACAGATAATGGATGTCTATTCTATTAACATTTATCTATCTGGAGAATGGATCTGTTTGATGTCTTCTCCATTCAGAGGGGCCCCTGCCTGTCTTTGCCTAGGGCCTTAAATTTCCTAAATCCGTCCCTGCCGTCCCATCTTGTTAACAAAAAAGAACAAGAAGATCTGTAGAAGATGAGATGTTTGAGAGGAGCGGTTCACTGAGATCAAAGGTCATTAAGGATAAAACATTTTCTTGATAAAAAATAAAATGTTCTTCAGCAGTTTGGTGACTTTTTCTAATCATTTCCTTCTGACTTTTTTTTGGGGGGGGGGTTTCCTAAAGTCAAGTGAGCACTAATGTAAGAGAATAAAAGCTTCAGCTGAAAGAGGCAGCTGCTCTGAAAGGAAAACAGCAGATAACCACGAGCACACACTGGTTCACCGTGTTCCAACTTTTATGTTACACAATTCTATTTACGCGCTAAGAGACGCTCCTCTTCTGCTTTTTTCTTCTTCCAGCAAACGCCTGATGAACGTCCACATGTGGAAGCGGGGTTTTTTTTTCCAGCGGGCAGAGTCAAACGAGGAAAGGAGGATGTGTTTCTGTACCAAACTCCTGGCAGCCTGTGAGAAAGCTGCTGGCTGGGCTCCAGAGGGGAAACGGAGGTCTTTAAGGGCAAACTTTACAGGTTATAACTCAGGCCTTTATAAGCTGCTCTGTTTAAACTGACTAACATGAAGATGGCTGCCTGAGAAACAGCCTCTATGTCTGTCAGGGATTCAACACAACTATTCTTCATCTTTAATTGAAAGGAGACGGTTTAAGACCAAAGAAACAAGGAAATATCTTAGATGTGTGCAATAATAGAATTATTAATAAATAGCTTTTTTATCTATAACATATCTAAGCCACTCTAAAGGCGGGGCATTGATTGAGCTTTTTATGATTTGATCACTTTAAGTTAAAGATCAGCAGCTCCACATAATCTTCCAAAAAAATATAAATGATAAAAAATGAAAGAGCTTTAATTTAAAATGCATAAACAGCTATTATTTATAAGAAAATAATTAAAAGTAGTCAAAGGGTGGGATTGATTTTAAAAATCAAAGGATCTGCAACCTTAGGAGGTCAAATAAATACGCGATAGAATCTGATCTGATCTACATGACTAAGAAATATCCAGACTCAGGCCTTCAGAAGGAAAACTAAAGCAGCTTTCTGTCTGTTAAAGGATTCAATGAGGTCTCAAAGAAGCAGAAAGCAGCAGTTCTATCGTGGGGAGAATAGTCAACAAGCTGAGGACAATCAAACTAAAACCAAAAACATGGGTCACTGTGAGAGAGGAGCACAGGAAGCTAAAAGAAGTCACCAAAAAAAACCTGAAATATCACCACTGGACCTCCATCAGGCTCTTCCTATTGGGCTGGGAAAGTAATTCATGTCTCAATATAATAAAAAATGTAAATATATAGTCTAACCTAATCTTATTTTGTCAAACTGAGTTTTAGTCACATGATTTTCATGTGCAGCGCAGCAACAACAGAGGCTCCGCCTCTCTGGTCCCTGGAGCTTCAATAATGCTGGCAGTAATGGAAGTAAGTCTGGAAACATGTCAGGTAGCTGGAAAAGAAGCACATCTGCTCTTAAAAAAGACAAAACCAGTGCGCTATTCAGAGGAAGCGTCCCAATTCAATAGATGAGCAGCATGATAAGCTTAGAGAACATTTCAAAAGGTCAGTAAAGATTAGAAATGGAACGATAAATCAGCCGGACGACGCTTTGGGCTGATATTAGTCTTCTTCCTCGCATCTGCATCATGTGCACTGAAGCAGCGCGGTGAAGCACATGTACCGCTTCCTCCAATCTTTTATTGCAAATCATTTGTTGGATTTATTTGAAGTAGACGTTTCTTTTTGTTTAAACCAAGACTTGTGTAACATTTGCTTTCACTGGGTCCCTTTTCTCCTGCTAATGAGGAAGGCAGAGCAATACGTGATCCAAGATGGCCGCTGCTCAAACTTTTGGCCCCTTATGTCTCCAGAAACAGCATTTAATCACTCAGCGCTCCTCTTTAACTCTGACCACGATATGCTGCCATGCTGGTGGGTTTACGCCACATTTCAGCTCTTAGGTACATTTTTCTCTTCTTTCTTATAGGAAACAGTTTCCTCATAGCTTTGCTATTTTTTCATTTGTCATTTGCAGGTCAAAAATACACAAAAATAGAAATTAGGTGTATAGATGTGAGATGAGGCCTCTAACCTAATTCGTTTGCAGAGGAAGGAGGTAACAAGGATAAATCATTTCCCATCCGTTTTCTACTAGCAGTATCTTTTATTTAAGGTATAATGTTCAGGGGGTTTTATCTGTTCACTACACAGATTCCACAAGTGCAGCCGCAACTTCCTGCCGCAGGTCGCAGTCATTTCAGTTCTTTTTGTGGAAGTTAAACAAAACCTACTTCCTTCCTTTTGGCTACAAATCTTCTTTCTACGTTTGCATCAAAGCAGATCTATAAACAAAACTTCTGTCTCTGAATCGAAGCCATATTCACTGGAAAAAGTCTTTTTTTTATAAAATAGGTTCATTTGTTCTTGGATTAAGAGGTTAAAGAGACATTTTGCCAATATAACACGACAATTTATATTTGAAATAAGAAAACACAACTGGATTGTCTTATATTAAGAGTAAATATTATCTAATTATCTTATTTTAGAGTAAAAATACTCATTCCGTTGGCAAACTATCTCCTTTACCTGCTCAGATTATTAGACCTGATGCCGAGCCCTGCCGCTCAGCGGCTTCTGCTGTCAAGAAACAGAAAGGTGTGGGCATCTGTTCAGCTGTCAGATCGACCAACGGCGCCCTGACTCACATTTCCGACTGGCGGAACGTAATGAATGAACGGAGAAGGTGAGGTAATGGGTTACAGACCCACTGAAAACAGATGAAAGTGAAATATCGATGACATAAACATGCTCTGTTACGAGCTAAACTGAAACCTGGTTCTGTGAAAGTTTCAGTCACAAATCAACATCCTGTTAGTCATCGTTATTCCAGTGAGAGAAGGTTGAAATCGACTTAAATCGATTTATTTTCTCCATGAGGCCGGCTCACAGAGGAAAGTCTCAAAGCGGAGATTTGATGGAGAAGGCAGAGATCCTTCCAGTAAAAATACTGAAGAACAAACAACTGGAAACTGAGTGGGATTGTTACGATCATCGAGCTGCTCGTTTAAAGTCTGTAGATTCCATAAAAGGCTTTCTGCCGTTCTTTAAACCCACTAGCTGTGACATCCCAGCGCGCTAATCAAGACTGGACTGAACGCAAATAACATTTATGGAAGGAAAATTAAGCTCTGCCAGTCGGAAAGCAAATAGAGAGATAAAAGCATAAAGAAAAATACTAATAGATATAGAATAGAAATAACCCTAAAACAGTCATTAAATTCTTTACTTAGGCAGCTAATCCGTGCGTTCAGACAGTAACTGAAGGAAGTCCTGAGGCCAGGTGAAAATCTGCAGACCAGCGTCTGATTTCAGAGGAAAAGGAAGTGACAAAACAAAGAAAAAAGTTGAATCAACGCACACCCTGCTGTGCAATCAGCATGATTAGGCTGCCAGTGATTACCCCCAAACTGATGTGGCTTTGTTGCTGTTTCATTTAAGAATATATTGCTACATGATGAATAACAAAGAAGCCTGATTTGAGGCTGAACGTCCCGTCGCTTTAAACTGGATATGGAAAAATTATGTTTATGCAAAGAAACAAAAATGAAGTTCCCCTAAAAGGTTTTCATGCCTCTTAAGCCGCTGTCACACCTTGACGGTTTAGACCAGCGTACGCCTGACAAACAAAAGATTTGGCAAAAAATGCTGGAATACTTTGGATAAGTTATGAACACGGTGAAGCACGCAGGAACACGCTGGCACAGGTGGGCATACGGTGAGTACGCCGTATGCCAGCGTGTGCTCACACATGGGCCATCAGTTCCGGGTCAGTTATCTGATGGCTGACATACGTTAAGTGGGAGTTACTCATAAGTCATGGTGTCTAGATTATCCAAAACCTGACTACCCTGTGCAGAACTTATGCCTTATTTACCAAGAACTTCTCTCCAACATATCAGCGTATCTGACGTGTTCCAGACGAGCGCTGAACGTGTTTCTAACTTCTAGCTACTGTATAATGGCGTATCGCAGCGTTTTGGTATAAAGGGGTTCACAGGAGGAAACATTAGTTCTCCTCCAGACTTCATCCCCATCATAGGGTGAGCCAGAAGGTGAGAGATAGATCCTCCCTGTGTTTATGACCAACACACTTCCTAGCAGACATGAATCTGCTGAGACTGCAAATCATCTTTCTGTGTTTTTCTGTTTTGGGGGGGGCAGACGGTAAACAGCAGCTAAGTTAATACTGCGATGGAAGACATGTTTTTACGCAGGCCAGGCGCTTCCAGGCGCATCACTGCCCCCTCAGGACACTTATACATCATTTCATGGGCATTAAGGCGATTTATACTCAGAAACCAGGTGGTCTGCGTGTCTCGCAGTTAACACAGATATGACCCCCCCTTCTGCAGACACTCTGCTGCTCCTCTCCAAAATGCTAGGTGACAGCAGACAGGAGGCCTCTGATTGGTCAAATCTACATCCGCTCTGCACTATGCGTATTTCCTGTTTGGTTCCTCACCAGCTTGTTTCGTTTGTCCGACCTCCATTATGGAAAATGACTGGTGAAGATGGAGCAGCTAGCAGAGCGAGGTGCGCGAGAAGCTGGGACCCTTTTTCCACCTGGATCCCCGCTCTTTTTGGCCCTCATGTCCCTCCGTTGTTGGACAAACTTGCCCCCACTTCCTCGCCGCCTCGGCCGTATCTAGACCCACAGCTAGTTCCTGATTGGCCCTCTGGCGTAGTGGCGTGGAATAACGTAGCGCAGACCACGCTTCAATATTGGGCAGAAATAAAAAATATCTGCGACACGCTGCTGGGGGAGGATAAAGGGCTGGTTATACTCCCACAGCAGTGTGTCGCAGTGAGCTCATCGCAGTGGGCACACTGGCGTTCACTGCGTCACACAGACGACCTGGTTTCTGAGTATAAATCAGCCTTAACCAGCTCTCACTGCTGTGGGTTATGCATAAGTTAGGCTGTCGTTGGACAAACGCTCTGGACTCGTTATGGATGTATACGCCCAAAATAAAAAAAATACATAGAAAGTTAATGTATGACAGCGTTTTATGAGATTCTGGGACGTGAGGCATAGGCAAGAAAAATCGTCAAGTTGTGACTTGAAGGGGGCTTGAAACGGTGACACATTGTGCTACATCACTATTATAAACCGGCACACGTTCTAAAATATTGTATGTGAGAAATAAACTTAGATGTGATTGGAATTTTTAAGTGGAATAAACAGGGAGGGATTTAAAAGTAAAACATTTTATATGGTTTTGCAATTTAAATGAGTTTAAAAGACCATCTTGAAAGACTCCCACTAATACGTCCGTCTCCAAACCCCCAGCGCGTCGGACCAATGACACGCCAGCACTGCTTTTAGGGGCGGGACATGTAGGAATGGCGACAGTCAGAAGGACCTGGTTACAAACATGGCTACACTGGAGGACTCGGTTTTAGATAAAATAGAAGCACTTTGCATTTGTAGATGGGAGAGATGACTGTGGCAAAGTTTGATTAATCAGCTTATTCTGCTAGTTGAGAAAACAGCCAAGAAGCTGCAGACCAATCCTATCGTGATCATGGGGTCACCTTTGGTGGCTCTCATGGACAACCAGGTTGCCAAAGCTATAAGCTGGGTAACAATGATGGAGATTGGCTGAAAGCGTATTAAGGAAGGCGGGTACTAGCTGGAACGTCATCCAATCAGCTCAAAGTGTTGCACTAATCATCCATCCTTTTCACAGAATGAACTCAGTTATACGCATATCAATCTGGCTGCTGACAGGTTAAGGTCAATCCAGGATTGGAAGGAAATCATGGAGGAGACGTAGAAAGGCATCGTCTGCACCATGGTTGGCCTCTAGCTGGGGACTAACAGTCAGCGTTCAGAGTGATGGAGTGTTTCTAAATGTTGCTCAGACACTTTTATTTTGATTTTGACATTCTCTAATGAAGTAACATTTGTGGCAAGGATGACTCTCTATGAACAAATTCTCCAACCTGAGCTGTGGATCAGTTCAATTCTATTCAGTGTATTTCTATAGATCCAATTCACATCATGTCATCTCAGGTCACTTTATAGATCCAGATCAACCAGATCATCCAGTCAGATCGATTCAAAGTTTTCTATCTAAGGAAAACCAGCTGATTGCATCGACTCATTGACTCTTCAGCAATCCCTCACACTAAGCATGCTTGTAGTTCAGCTCCTCCAGAGTCACCGTGGGCTTCCTGCTGCACCAATAGGATTCCTCCTTTCCTTCAACGAAGTTCTAACAAACTTCTCAGACCCTCCCAGCACATTATGCAGATTAAACTACAAAACTTTGAGATTTATCTAACATCGTAAATATTTTACACATGTAATTTGACAAAATTGCAATTTTATTAATTTCTTTTTTTTTTATTAATTTCTGTGATGGAAGAAAATCCATTTGGAAAAACATCTGAAGCCAAACAGGATGGAAGTTAGTGGAATGTAACACGATCTGCATTTTGCTGTAACAGCTTTAAAATCATCAACGCTCACAGGATATCTGCTTGGAAAAATAAAAAAAGGTCGTAAACTTGCCAACTTACATTTGAGGGTCTCTCCAGCGTAGGGGATGTGGAGTTTGAAGCGATCGCAGCATGGACCCGGGGTTAGAGATGTGCATCTGGACATCAAAGGTAAAAACAAACAACTCTTCAAATAATTGGCTTTACAAACATTTTATTAATGTTTTAAATATAAACTTAATACTTACAGAACTTGTGTCAAACCCAAGCTAAATAAATTATTGTGAATATTCCTACTCTTTGAAGTCTATTTACAAAAAAAATAATTAAACATGGTTTTTTTAATATGAAGCACAAAAAAAGATAAATAAGAAAAAAATAATAATAATAATAAATCTATAATTTAAAGAAAAGTCCTTTATTCCCACAGACATAATGAAATTAAATCTAAATGTTTCCATTTCTTTAGAAACCTGAGAGCTAAATGTTGGAAGCTGGTCTTCTATCCTAAAGCTGCGACTGACAGCAGCCTCACCCCGTTTTAAGGTCTGTGACACGGAGGCAGTTGGTGGAGTCCAGCCCCACTCGGCCGTTCCTCACCACGCTGCACAGCAGCGGCCGCAGCTCGGGCGAGATGCGGTGCAGAGCCACCTCGGGCGACATGTTGTTCATGGTATCCACAGTCAGGGGTCTGCAGACGGATACAGCAACCATCAATCACCCGCTTCCACAGCAGCGCCTCACTACCAAGCTGCAACTTGTGAATTTTGGAAATAAAACACAACATTTTAACTTTTGTTGGTTATTCTGTTGCTCTTTAACTTTTACAGAAGTAAAACTGTGCAGCAAATTCATGATTTGATATTAGCGCATTGGAAAAGAGTTCTTTCATATTTTATAACCCCACATTTTAATATACAATATCAGGATTTTAAATGACAATCTACTATAAAGCACTTCATCGTATCGGGGAAGTGGAAATGATTAATTTTTATTACTAGAAATGTGTTTAGCAGTTGTGTTTAGTCCACTTTAGTCTGACACCAACTGCTGCCAAAAACCACCAATTAAATAAATAGTCTCCATCTGTTTATAATTCAGCCTCACTGCAAATAAAACTCTTATTTGAGTTTCAGAGGCTTGTTAGAAAACATTACTGAACCTTCAGCATCACAGAGCAAAATGAACTAAAGAAGTTATGCTATGTAGAATGTCCTAAGCTCTCAACATCTCATCAACCACTGTTGACTCAATCAGAAAAAATGGGAAAAATAGAATACATTTAGTTTCCAGGCCTGCAAAGGAAACCAGAGAAGCAGCTAAAAGGCCCTTAGGATTTCTAGAAGAGCAGCAGAGATCCATAGCTCAAGTGGGAGAATCTGTAAGCAGCTGTGAACACATCATCTGGCTTACATGCTGATAGCCACGGTTCAAAGAAAGCAACAAGAAGATGATGCATGGAGACAAACTAACTGCCTTTTCCTGGACATCCACTATAATGGGAGCATCATTCTATCAGGGTTAGCCCTAACCTCAACCGTCTGCAGGAAAACCGTCAGAGACAACAGGAGGATCCACCACTATAGGGACCATGAACCAGCCCTCCAGGAGTTTGTCAGCTAGTTAGACAGCTCTAGACTGAAGCTGAATGTCAGCACTACCAAAACGACGGTGGTGACATTATCCAACAAGTAGAGGGAGGAAGCTGCAGCTGTCACCACCATCATGTGGAGGAGTAAAAATAATTGGGTACAACCTTTGGCTGTTTTGTTAAATTCCTCTAAAATGTAGATGAGCTCCTCAGGAAACGCATGGACATATATAATCTCTTAAAGGTATAGTGGAGGATTCTTGCAAAGTTTTGAAAATACCAACCCTCTCCTCTTTAAAAAAGATGCACATGCACAACCCTGTACCCGCTCCCGAGAGGGAACGCCTATTAAACGCATGAACAGGCCCATTTCTCCTCGTGCACGTTCTGCTTAAAAGTTGCTGTTTGCATCGCTCATACAAGCTCACATTCCAAAAGAAGATTTGCAGCTTTCCGAGCGTACGTAGGCCGTCCTACAAGCATGCTCCTACGAGCATGTAGGACGGCCTACGTAAACATATTACCAGAAGGATTCACAATTAGGACAATTGATGATCCACCCAGAAAAAGAAAATCCTGAACTATAGCTTTAAGAAAACTCAGTTCCTGGGCGTGCAGGTGACGCAGCGGTTAGTGTGCACGACCCATGTATGGAGGCCTTAGTCCTCGGCGCAGCCTCGGATCCGACCTGTGGTCCTTTGCCGCATGTCTCTCCCCCTCTCTTATACCCCCTTTCCTGTCAGCCTACTGTCAGCACCATTGGTGCCAAAAAATTATCTTTGGAGTAAAAAGATGAATACCTGAAATAGCAATTCCCATGACGTAGATAAAGGCTGCACTACGATCTCTGGGATCTAGGAACAATGTTCGAATGTGTGGAAAGTTTGAAAGTCTGTGAAAAGACAGGAAGTACAAATGTGTTTCTTTGGCTGAAGCCCTGAATAAATGTACTCCATTTTAAAGCTATGATTTACAGACTGCCCTGCGACGAACTGGCGACCTGTCCAGGGTGGACCCCGCCTCTAGCCGTAGACAGCTGAAGATAGCACCTCATGACCCCACTTGGGACAGGTGTGATGGAAGATGGATGGATTTACAGACTAGATCTGTGGAATTAATGGGGGTTTAAGTTGAACATAACTGAAACATCTGCAGCATCCTTGCTGACTGTCTGTCAACATCTGTCTCTCAGACTGGTTGCATTATTTTAGATCCATCACACACTCTCTCTAAAGTGTGAATCCTCCCTTTCAGGTTTCATTGCCCTGCATGCAGAACTCAGAGGAGGAAAGCCATATTGGTGCCTAAAGATGTGCTGCTGCTGAACTCTAAAGATTACACAGTAAACTCACTGACCGCTCCGCATTGCTGATTTCCACATCATAACTATTGTGTTTTTACGCTGCGGTCTCCTGTTTTATCTGGTGACAGGTTGCCTCTACATCTTTTTTAGAGTATTTTTTTATTGTCTTCACATTTTTTTTATTATTAGCCGTTTTGTAACGTGTGTTGAACTTTATGTGACAATTCATTGCTGCTCTATGTGCCTTGAAATTGGCCACTTTTTCCTGAAGACAAAACCCAGGGACTGACTTTAAACAGAAGATAGAAGGAAATGTCACCATGAATATAGTATCCAGAATAGCAGAGAGAAGTTAAATAAAACAAAGAAGAATAAACGCCAGAGATGCTCACCTTTCACATAATGAACATTATGTGAAATGTAGGCTGACATTAAATAAACACAGGAAGTCACACATGAATATACTGAAGGAGTCTGTCAAATAGTTTAACAGTGTACTGTATATTTTACTGTTCTGTTTATATTTTTACATAACTTACTAAAATCTCTCTATCCTCTCAACAAAAACAAACCTGTAATCTGACAGATTATCAAACTCGGCTTTAATATTAGAACCAAAACATTTACGGGTGAAGTTTTAGCTTAGTTAGCTAACCGCTTCTCTTAGCTAATATAAAGACAAAATAAATGTTCATTGGACTTTAAACGGCTTTGATCTTTTCTATCTATTTTAATTCAGAACACGATGTGAATAAAAGTACCTGTAAGAAACGGAGCTTTGTGTTTTGAGCGTAAACTCCAATGTTTACCTCATGCTTTTAATCTTTCCGGGATGTTATGTTTGGGTCCTGGCGATGGCCCCCTGTTAGCTGCCCGGTATAATGCCTGTCATGAGAAGGTACCTGTTTTTCAATTTAAGGGAAATATAATCAAATGTTCTATCAGATGAGACGTGTCTTTCAGTTTCTATTAATATTAATGATTCAAATAAAGAGAATATCCTTGTTTTTTTATTTATTCAATGAGCAGAATTAGTCTGGCAGTAGCTACAAACCACAGCTGTCGCGGTCGTTGGTTGTGCTTGGAGCGGAGGTTTTTCGGAGAAAAAACTGCCCAGGGAAGAAGGCGGAAAATCAAATTACAAATTGAAATTGTCAAAGGCGGATTGAGCATAAACTGGTATGTGAATGGTTCGGTTGGTAATGGAGTTAGGAGATGAGGAAGATATGGGTTTTGATGGGTGGACGCCAGTGGGGAGAGGAAGAGGGAGAGGACGTGAAAGAAACAAAAAAGACGAAGGAAAGGGAATGAGTGAAAGTCAAGGAAGTAAACGAGAACTGGAAGAAAGTAGCTCAGAGGAAGAAAGGATAGTTAGGAGGAAAGTTGTACGAGAGGAATTTAAAATAATATTAAAACTAAAAAATGAGGAAGGACAAGATAACATTAGCCCCATTGTGGTGTCAAGAGAAATAAAAAAGAAAATTGGGGATGTTGAAATGGTAAAGATGTTGAGAGATGGGAATCTGTTGGTGGTTTGTAAAAACGAAGAACAAAAGAACAAGGCTCTTAACGTGGAGAGTATTTGTAAAAAGAATGTGTTAGAGAAAAGAATCATTGGAGAAAATAAAAAAACTAGAGGAGTGATTTATGGGATCCCTCTAGATGAAGATCTTGATAAAATCAAGAAAAGTGTAGTTGGTGCCAAAGTGAGTAACTTAAAGAGACTGTCAAAAACAATAAACGGGGAAAGAGTAGGGAGTCTGTCAATACTCATGGAATTCGAAGAGAAAGAATTACCACTAAACATCAAAATAGGTTATCTCAGTTTTCAGGTCAGGCCTTATATCCCTCCACCACTTCGTTGCTTTAAATGTCAAAGATATGGTCACATAGCAGCAGTTTGCAAAGGAAAGCAGAGATGTCCAAAATGTGGAGAAGATCACAAATTAGAAGAGTGTAAAGAAGAAGTACAAGAAAAATGTTGTAACTGTGGAGGGAATCATAGAGTTACATTCGGAGGATGTGAAGTCAGGAAGAAAGCAAAAGAAGTCACTCAGATTAAAATGACCAAAAATATAAGCTATGCAGAGGCAGTTAAAAATGTGAAAGAACAGAAAATAAGAGAGGTTGAAAAAACGAGGCAAATTCCACTGCAAAGTGAGATACAGACAGAGGAAAAGATCGTGATACCTGTAGAAAAACTAATATTATTCATGGCATATGTCATCAACTGTACTGACCAAGCCAAGAATAAAACGGAGAAGATTAAAATTATAGTGAGGGGAGCGGAAAAGTTTTTGGGGTTTAAAGAGGGATCATGGGAGAGCATAAACAAAAAATTGGAGGTAGACGGGAAGCCAGGAACGTCTGGTGGAAATAATTCATGTTAATACTACAATGGAATGCAAGAAGTTTGATTGCTAACGGACAGGAACTTAAAGGATATATTGATAGTCTTGAGGAAAAACCAGAAATTATTTGTATTCAAGAAACATGGCTAAAAGAAACGTTGGATTTTGTGATTAACGGATATGGTAGTGTAAGAAGAGATAGGCAGGAGGGAGGAGGAGGTGGATGTGGTATATTTGTAAAAGAAGGGATACAATATCAGGTTTTAGGGAAAGGGAAAGAACTTGAATATATAATAATTGAAATTTGGGAACAAGGTGGTAAAGTTAAAATAATAAATTTTTATAATCCATGTAAATTATTATCAATTGAAATAATGGAGGAATTAACTGAATATTTGGAAGGAAATGTAATTTGGTGTGGGGATTTTAATGCTAATAGTACATTATGGGGTAAATGTAATGATAGAAATGGGAAAATAATAGAAGAATTAATAGAAAGTAAAAATCTTGTATGTATTAATGATGGGAGGGGAACTAGACTTAATATAAGAACAGGGATGGAATCAGCTATTGATTTAACAATAGTCTCAAATGGGTTAGCTAGTAATTGTGAATGGATCATTGATAAAAATACAACAATAGGTAGTGATCATTATCCCATTACAATAAAAGTAGGATTAAATATAAATAATAAAAATAGAAAGGTCAGTAAAAAATGGGATTTTAATAAAGCAGATTGGATTAAATTTAGATTTTTAAGTCAAATAAAATTAGAAAAAGTGGATATGGAAATGAATATAGATGATATAAATTTAAAAATTTGTGAGATAATCTTGGAAGCAGCAGATAAATCTGTGAAGAAAGTAGGCTGTAAAAATTCTAAGAAAATAGTACCATGGTGGACAAATGAATGTAAAGAAGCAATAAAAGCAAGAAACAAAGCATTTAAGGTATTAAGAGGTAACTTAAAGTATGAGAATTTAATTGATTATAAAAGAAAGCAAGCTATGGTAAGGAGAATAATTAAGAATACAAAGAGAGAATACTGGAGAAATTTTTGTAGCACAATAGGGAAGGAAACAAAAATAGAAAAAATTTGGAAAATGATTAGAAGAATGAATGGCATTAAAAGAGAATTCGAATATCCTATATTAAAAGTAGATAATATAAATATAGTTAAAGACGATGATAAAGTAGAAATATTGGCAAGAACATTCAGTAAAATCCACAGTTCTGACAATATTAGTGAGGAGGGTAGAAAAGGAAGAGAAAATACAAAACTCAAATATAAAGATGTGTTGCAGAATGAAGAAGAAGCAAATAATTTGTTAAATGTTGAATTCACAAAAGCTGAATTGAACTCTACATTTACAAAACTTAAAAATACAGCACCAGGGAAAGATAAAATATGGTATAGAATGATAAGTCAGCTCAGTGAAAAATCTAAAGGGATAATATTGGAATTTTATAATAAAATTTGGGAGGAGGGGAAATTACCAATGGAATGGAAAGAATCAATTATAGTACCAATAGCAAAACCAGGGAAAGATAAATCAATACCAGGAAATTATAGACCAATAGCTTTAACATCAAATTTGTGTAAAATAATGGAAAAAATGATTAACAATAGACTAATATTTTATTTAAATAGCAAGGGGTATATAGTAAATTATCAAAGTGGATTTCGAAAAGGGCGGAGTACTAATGATCCAACATTATGTCTAGAGCATGAAATTAGAAAGGCACAAGTTAATAAAGAAAATGTGGTGGCAGTATTTTTTGATATAGAAAAAGCGTATGATATGATGTGGGTAGAGGGATTATTAATTAAACTATATAGGTTGGGCATTAAAGGAAAGATATATCAATGGATTAAAGACTTTTTACTAAATAGGAAAATTCAAGTTAGAATCGGTGAAGTAACATCAGGAGTATATAGAGTAGAGAACGGTACACCACAGGGGAGTATAATAAGTCCGTTATTGTTCTCTGTTATGATAAATGATATTTTTAAAGGTATTGATAAAGAAATGGGATGTTCACTCTTTGCGGATGATGGAGCGGTTTGGAAAAGAGGGAAGAATTTAGATTTCATTGTTAAAAAATTACAAGATGTTATTAATGAGCTAGAGAGATGGGCATGGCAATGGGGATTTAAGTTTTCAGTCGAAAAAACAAAAGTAATGGTATTTACTAGGGAAAAAATAAACAGGGAAGTAAAATTAAAATTATATAGTCAAGAGTTAGAGCAAGTAAAATGTATTAAATTTCTAGGATTATGGTTTGATGATAAACTAAAATGGAATGTACATATCCAGAAAGTTGTTGATAAAAGTAAGAAAATCTTAAATATTTTGAGATGTTTGGCTGGAAATGATTGGGGAGCAGATAGGCAATCTTTGAAACAGGTTTATACAGGTATGATAAGAGCTAACATAGATTTTGGTTGTATTGTTTACGGTTCAGCAGCAAAAGCACATTTGGTTAAACTAGAGGTAATACAACATCAAGCATTAAGATTGTGTTCTGGAGCGTTTAAAACCACACCAAGAGCAGCAATGGAAGTAGAGATGGGAGAAATGCCATTAGAATTAAGAAGATTAAGGTTGGTATTAAATTATTGGTTAAATTTGCAGAGCAATAATTCAGATCATCCAGCTATGGAAATTTTAAAACCATGTTGGGAAAAAGAAACAAAAGATATGGGGAGTCTTGGATGGACAATTGAAAATAAAATAAAAGAATTTAACATGAATAATCTGGAAATTAGTCATACAACACCAACATCAGTAATACCGCCATGGATTTTACCAGAAGCAACAGTAGATATGACAATCATGGAAAAGAAGCAGGATAAATCTTTCATCATTGATAGTAGTTCAGTACAGGTACATTTAAACAATTACTATCAGTATATTCAAATCTATACAGATGCATCAAAGATAACTGGAAAAGTAGGAATAGCGTTTGTTGTACCAGAATTCAATATAAGAATAGGAAAACGAATTACAGACGATTTATCAGTATACACAGGAGAAATGATGGCAATTTTATTGTCCTTACAATGGGTAGAAGAGATAAAACCATTAAAAACAATAATCTGTTCAGATTCAAGTTCTGCATTATTAAGTATTAAAAACAAGCAATCGGATAGTAGAATGGACATATTATTAGAAATTTTTCACACATTATATAGAATTAAAAATATGGGTGTGATAGTTATTTTTGTATGGGTTCCAGCGCATATTGGAATAGAAGGAAATGAGAGAGCAGATAAAATAGCAAAAGGGGCAATTCAAAAACCAATTAGCATTAAAGTTAAAACAAGTAAAGCTGAAGGAAAGAGTATGGTTAAGGAAAAACTGATGGAAAAGTGGCAGAAAAGGTGGGATGAAGAAATAACAGGAAGATGGTTTTATAAAATTCAGAAGAAGGTTAAAGAAAGAAGAAAGGGAAAAAGAAATAGAAAAGAGGAAAGAGTGATAACCAGGATAAGATTTGGGCATACTGGACTTAACTACTCACTTTTTAAAATTCAAAAACATGCAACTGGTAAATGTGAATATTGTGGAGAATGGGAAACAGTAGAACATGTTATTCTAGAATGTGATAAATATGAAAGAGAGAGAAGATGTATGATAAAAGAGTTTGAAAGTATTAAGGTAAAATTTATGTTAATAGATATTTTGAGGGAAAGTTTGGAGAGCAAACATATACAAATAGTTATTAGATTCTTAAAGAAAACTAAGATATTCAGTAGAATTTGATAGAGTAGACATAAGAGTGAATGTGTGGATGATAGTGATGAGTAGAATATAAATATGGATGTAAGTTTGTTTGTGTGGGTTGGTAGGTGTATGTATGAGTATATATAGATATATATATACAAAAAGAGCGTTAGACCAACGAGAGCCACACTCCATACCAGTAAGTGGCGGTAATGCTACTATTAAGTTTGTTGCCAACCGCCAATAAACACAACAAGAAGAAGAAGAACCACAGCTGTCATAAAGCACTTTGACCGTTGCTCACTCCTCAGGAACACATTTGAATGGAAGGTAATTTTTTTTTTTATCGAGTTTCATATAAAGAGTCGTTTCTAGAAAGACAGTTGTTGATGTTAAAATCACTTTAATTAAGATGGACTTTGTGTTTCAGTTTTCGGTTAAATTCTTTTTTAAATGCTGCAGCCCCGCAGAGCCTAATTACAGATCAATCCTGCTGTAGACAGTTTATTATCTTTATTTTAACGCATTTATTATGCGCTCTAAAGGCATCTAAGGTTTTTTCTTCTACCAGCAGAACAGTTTCAAAGTCAAATCGCATAATTAATTCGCTTTTCACCAATTTACAGGAATGCTTTGGATCTTTGCTTACTTCAGAATTTAGTTGTAAATATGAAAGTAACGCATTTATGAATATCAAAAATATTCTGTTTACATATCTAATAATGTGTATTTTGGAAATTGAAAATCTTTAATTATTTAAAAAAAACAACCCGTAAAGGAAGAGAGAATCAGAACTGGGGCCCTGATGTGCAGAATATGGAATGAGATCAGATAAAATCATTTTTAATTATAGTCTGTTACTTTAAACAGAATTTAACACTGAAATAAAATGAGGTTTTTATGTTATATATTGAATTAAAAAAATGTTTTTACCATAATTTTTCCATTTTTAAATCTAAAGTGTTTTTTTAAGTAGAGAACAACAATCGTTCAGTTTGGTGTATAGATAATTTCCTGATTCCCATATTTTCTCAAACCCCTGAACTGATGGTTTGTTATTTTCTTTCTTTTTTCTGTCTTAATGTTGGCAGTGGGCTTTAGGCTGCCCTGCAAGGCTTTAAACCTGGGTTTAACCGGAGACTAAGCCATTCTCAAGCACATATCAAGGAGCTCATTTTGAGCCTGGATCCAGATTTATTGTTGATTCTGTTCATGGTGGAGAATCCTGCTTCACAGCAGCAGGTTGAGCCAAACATCCTCTAAATGTGCAGGGTCATCTTTGAGCACGCCGTTTCACTTTTCTTTCACCAGTTCACCGCAGTTCTTCCAGCAGTCCACACTTTCTCTGCTCTCTTTTTCTCATGGTCTTCTCCTTCTTTCCCATCGCCCGGCTTGCCACAGGTTTGCCTGCTGTGTCTAAAAGTAGCAGCAGCAGCAACCCAGACTGACAGCTCATTGGCTCATTTGGATCACGTGCAGCCTGGAGCCGGACGCTCCCCAGGGCTTTACCGTATTAACAGGAGAAGAGGAGCAAGTGAAGTTAGACTCTGCCGTCGGACAACATGCAGTAATTTATAAATGTTTTAAATCAGGTTGAATCTGGATTAGGCAGCAGGTGGATCCGCTAATCTGTGACCTCTGACCTAAAGCAATCAAAAACCTTTTCCAGACCTATTTAATTGGTAAAGTCTATTCTATGTGGTAATGGATGTTGGGATTTAATGTCCCTACATAAAGGTGATGATGTGGAACTTTCTGATGGGTCTGGCACTGATTGATCGGTTTTAAAAGATTGCAAATCGAATGGACTGTTCTGGCAATATGTTTATATCGAAATATTTTCCTTTAACAGCAGATGTAACAGTGGCCTGGACTTTGTACAAAGTATAAAAGATGGCGTTTACCTCGCGCCCACCCACGTATTGGCGCACCTGACGAGAATGTAAGGAGCCTTAAAATCATTTCAGAGTATAAAGTCAATGCATCATTGATGCATCATGTAGATTTTAGCCGTTTTGGTGGAATTCACCAATAACAAAACAAACTCAGGATTCCTGATGGGGAGGTGGTCGTTAGAAGCTCATCGCCCCTTGTTACCCCCTGTACAGTACGCCACGCACGGCACCATCAGGCTGAAAGTCGTCCCGAAAAGGGCAAAATGATGTTTGATGTCTTGATGTCTGAAAATTTAATTTTTTTGTAAATAAGTGTTTGAATCCACATTCAACAGTTTAGGTGGATATTTAGGTGGTTTTTTAAACTGCTTTTATAGCAGATTAACCCAGTATATTGGAACGGTTGGACCTGCACAGGCAAAGTTTTCAAATAATCTTATTAGATGAACACAAAGTTGATTTTGTACATGAGGGTATTGTGGCTGAGTCACGGCTGGGACCGTCTGCCTTCATAGACGTGATTCATGCACAATCTGAAAGTATCCATCTAAAGTAAAACCAGTCCAGTGCTTGATGCGCCCTGCTGGGTTTCATGCGCCCATCACTGCTGGGATTCCTGAACAGAAAGAGTTTGTCATTGAACAGATATCTACGTGTTTTGTCTTGCATAGACTTTAGAACAGTTAGCGTGAGAGAGCTGCACAAGGTGCTGTTTCAAATACAGTAGCTTTTATCATATTCTGCATTTTTATGATGGATTTTGGGGGGGGGGAGTGTTCTCAGTGAACCTCCTGCAGAGAGAAGACAATACGCTGTGAGACGTGGGAGACAGAATGGAGCCGTCCTACAGCCAGCGGCCAAGCTTTCCAAGTCTCCCACTGCCTATAGGAAGAGATTTAAGGAGATTAACACGCCGGCATTAGCTCCGATACAAGCAAGGGATTGAATTAATTACAGACTTTGCTTGGGTTGTGGTGCATTCAGGGAGCGTAGCGTCAAAATGGCCCCCTCCACCGCCACCTCTAGTAAGGCTGGAATATGTTCAACTCAGCCTTCTGATAAACGCTCTATTTTTACCTTCTTCCTTGTTTCAGTCAAGCTCATGCTAATGTGGGATATAAATGGGTTTGATTTTTGTTTATTAGCCTCAGAGAAACTACTTAACATATTTAGCCTAAGATGGCCTCATTGCGCCTCAGTTTGGATGGTTTGTTCCTGAAAACGTTCCTCCAGCGATCAATAATCTCCTGAATGATGAGCGTAGAATCAGAGCTGTCAGAGATGACTGAGGGAACATTTCATTTCTTCATCAGATCATGAGCGACGCGGCTTTTGATGTCGTGGTGGTCGGCTCCTGCATGACTGACTTGGTGAGGTGAGTAAACCTGCATATCTCTACAATCATAGAAATGTCTGAAAGATGCACAGATTTGTTAGTTGGGGACAACAGGAAACAGAATGTGCTCCAGCTTCTGTTTGACATAGATCTAACACAGAGTTCCCAGCATTTACATTCAGGGCTAAAAATAAAATCACTAAGATTCTTTTATAGAAATATGGAAAAACTCCTAACATGATATTTTATTAAACAGCAGCAGCATATTATCACAACAAACATTTATTACAAATTAAACCTTTAAATTCAGTATATTTTAGTTAATTGTGAAAGAAAACCTGCTTTTAAGAGAAAAAATGTACCATTCATAAAAGAAATAAAGTCAAAAACCATTTTTAAACATGTGGATAATGATTAGCAAACCCAGATGCATGTCAGCTCTGCTGTTTAACTGATTTATCTGCTATAAGGTCAAAGTCTGAGGCTGGGAGGCCTCCTTACCATCACCCTTATCTTTAGCTCACTCAGTCTCCATCTGATTGGAAATGGGACAAATCCAGAACTGTAATATTACTTCTAATCAGAGGAAACATGTTAGTGGAATTAGAAGAGTCCATGGGTGTGAATCATTTAGGATTTCTGTTTATGATTCTGAGCTCTACAAAAGCAGTAAAAGTTGCTGAAACACTGAAACTGGACAGCAGCTCCATGGTGGGGCAGTGGGTGGCTCTGCTGCCTTGCAGCAAGAAGGTTCCCGGCTGGACTCCCGGCCCGGGGTCTTTCTGCATGGAGTTCAAGTTCTCCCTGTGCATGTGTGAATTCTGTCAGCGTACTCTGGTTTCCTCCCACAGTCCAAAAACATGACTGTTACAGCAGTAGCCATTCAAATGTCCTCACTGCACTTGATTTTTCCCCATAAGTTTCCTTTTTAAACATCAATCTATCAATTCAGTTCAATAATATTCTTTCTGTCAGGATTTGTGGACATTAAGATCTAAAGAGAAGCGCCACCTCCTGGTCAGACCCTGTAATTCAGTGAAAGGGTGGAGTCACAGTAAAAACAATATGCAAGAGGGGGGGTCAGTTGGCTGGAAGTTAGAGGGGATTTTGCTGGGAGTTGCAGGTAAGTGAGCTGCTATTCAGCTGGAGTTTGACTGGGAAGCGCCGTTTGAATGGCTGCTACTGTTAGGTTAAATGCTTTCTCTAAATTCTCCCTAGCTGTGTCTCTGTGTTGCCCTGGCAACCTGTCCAGGCTTTACCCCGCCTCCTACAAATAGACTGCTGGAGTTAGGCAGCGGCGCCACGGCGACCTGACGAGGACTAAGCTGAAGAAGATGGATGAAATTGGACCATTTCTTACTTCTTCGCTGCAACATGATTCTTTTAAATAACATTTTTCCATTTAGCAGCTGAAATAGAAATGTTAGCTACCTTTATACTGTAGAAACTTATGAAGAATTTCTGAAAATCTGTTCAGTATTTAGTTTAAGTGTGAGTTTGGGTGTATCCTGTGATATCTGTGACTGTTTGGTGCAGATGCTTGAAATCATCCAGCTTCATTATTGTGGGAATCTGAAGCTGTAAATATAAGAAACACATCTACACATCTCTGAATTTTATCAACAACCACAACCATTTTTTTTTTTCCTCCAGCGATTTAGTTTTGGCATGTGAAGCTGTGGAAAATCTGGCGTACAGACTGAAGGGGGTTTTCCATCTCATTTTAAAGTGGACCCTGTCGCAGGAATAGAGGAAGTGGTCTAAACTTAGACCAAGCTGCTGTTTTTTTCCTAAAAAACGTTTCAGAAGAATCGAGTGTTTGTCTTCACAGTGTTTGTTTCAAGAGCTTTGAAACAAGCTGACTCCAAATGTGAAACTTTTCCCGCTGCTAGAGCAAAGCTATGATCGGAGCAAAGCTATGATCGGAGCAAAGCTATGATCGGAGGAGCTGCAAACATTGTCTGTAAATCAGGTTTCAAAGATTTTACAGTGTGCAGATAATCTTGCATAACTGCTGCTATTGAAAATGTCAGCGTTGCATCATCCTGATAAGTGGTGAGATTTGTTGAGCCAAGTCGGATCCATTCCCACAACTGGTTAGTCATCGCCTGCACCAGTTGAAAACAAATTCTCAGGTCCTCGTGGGAGATGACACCTAAAAGCAGCTTTAATGTCAGAGCTGCAGCCAACTGAGTTTGGTTTTATTTTTTAAAGCTGTTTATGTCACGTTTTAGTGAGTTCCTTACTCATGAAAAACACATGCCCTCTCCTACTGGGGGGGGGGTCTTGCTTTGAAGGGCAGGAGATGTCAATTAGAGCCTTAATAAGCTTACGGAAAACAGCCTGGTTCTGGGTGGGGGGTGGGGGGGGGGGGGGGCAGAATCCAAATAGTGGAATAAAGTTTCAGCTCTTCAAAGTGATGCATCTGGCTTTGAAGTTAGAAATCCAGTCAGTACTTTTGGGTCAGGAAATGTCCCGTTCTTCATTCTGCTTCAGACGCTCAGCTGTTGCTCACTCTACCCCCCCCCCCAGCTGTGACTTCTTCAGCAGCAATCAGTTATTTCTCTGCAGCAGACAGACAAAAGGTGTAGATTGGCTCAGACTTTTAACCTTTTCTCAAAGACATAACAGCGCCCCCTGCTGACACAGCTCTCTGATCCTTCACAGTAAAGAGCTTCTAGTAGTTGGAAGCAGAAAAGCACATTTTGCCGTAAAGTAAAAGCATTTTTATGACCAAATACCAGAAACCTACTACTTAAATACCAATTATTCTTATTTATTTGGTTAGTTTGTGTGAAACTCAAAGAATGGAGCTTTGGATGAGCGTACATTTCGATTAAGGGTTATATTTAATTTAGTCATGATTGGAATGACAGAAATATTGATTCCAGACTCATCTTGATTGATTATTTTTTACCCAAATGTGGGTAAAATACGTAAAAACTGTAATTAAGTCAGAGCAACAACTACTTCATCAGACTTTTACTCAAGTAAGAGTAAAATTGGCAGTTAAAGAAATCAGTTAAATAGAAGTAAAATAAAGTAAAGGCTACTAAAGTATCGAGTAACTGGTCTACTTTATCTACCTGTGATCATAACAAAGATTTAATCTTTTACAAAATGATGTAAATTTGAAAAAAATATTTTGTGATTCACAATTTCAGGTGTTTTTAAAGAATAAGATAAAAATAAACACATAATATAGAGTAATAACACAGTAGAAAATCTATGTAGAATCAACACTATTCAAAATAAATTTTGAGTTATAAACTAAATCAATACGTAGAATATGTGGATTTGGTTAAATTACAGTAAACTGTGATTTCTGCAGTAAACTCCAAAGGACGCGCAGAATCAGCAGATAGAAAACATTTAAACATTTAACCAAATGGTCTTCACAAGAAAAAAGATTAAAATCTGTCTCTCAAAGATGCATATTTGTTTGAATAAAAGCTTGTTTTCATTAAGTGGCAATGGATGGAGTATTCAGAAAATGTTAAGTAAATGTAAGTAGTTTTACCTTACAGTGATTTTATCAGCTTAGTGAACAAATGTCATTATTCATCTTATTTTATAAGTTTCTCTTTCGGGTTTCCTGAAGAGTCTTTTCTTATTTATTTTTACAGAAACGCTACAGAATTTTGTGTTATCTTAATAACAGGAGATATCTACTGTCCCATTTTTCTAACTGAACGTAATCAGCTCCTCTATTTAAACAAAGCGATGCTCTGTCAGCGGGAAGATATTTATACTTTAAAAATCATTCAAAACATGTTTGCAAAGATATGTTTCTAACTTTAATAACTAGTCAAATTAAATATTTGACTAAATATTGACATCATAACTTGTTAGTTTGTTAACCTGAGTTTCTTTTATCTTCTCTCACATCATTGAAGGTTTTGCACGATGACTTCTAATAATTTTTTTGAAGGATTGATTCTTCATTTAAAACTATTTTCTGTTTCTAAACCAGGTTTAACAAACATAATGAATGTATTGTTTTCTAGTGTCTCTTGAATAAGATCTGCATGCAAACCTTTTTTTGTCATCTATAGTTGTATAAATTGACGGTTTTACAGTAATGCATGTGTTCCAGACAGTGAGTATCCTGATAAGTGGCTTATTATATGGCGCTATAGGCTGCCTCTGGTCACTAACTGCATGATGGCAAATTGCACGTGGCTCAGATAAATGGAGTGAAGAGAGAAATGAACGCCCACCTGCATGCCTATTGTTAGCAAAGCAGTTCATGGCTTGTCCATGTCGGGTTTCTTGAGTTTGTCCTCTTCTCCACCTTGTTCCCATTGTTCCGGAACCTCAGCAGCAGGATTCTATTATGGACAGGGGCGATTATACGACATGGTTCAAAATCTGCTTTTTCTTTGTGTCGCCTAGATTTAAAAAACTCTCTATTGTGATTCATAATGTGAGCTAAAGGTCATTGCACTTGAATTAAATGACATATTATGCAATCAGGTAGTATGCATCCTGTTCTTGGAAACTTCAGCACAGGTGAAACCTTTAAATCTGTTGAGCTCTTTTTTCCCCCCTGAGCTTCCGGTCCGCGATAACGCCTTGGAAAGGAAAAGAAAGAGTTCCAGTTAAACTGTAGAAACAACCTTCGGCTTTGTTTTTGTACCAGTTTACTTCCCTGTGTTGCTCGTCAGCAGCTGAGGCATGGATGGAGGAGAGGGAAGCGAGAGCCGGCCTAAAGCAAACACCTGACGTCACAGAACACCTGCTTTGGCCTCTTAGTTTCATGGGAGAAAACGCTCGAGGTTGAACTTTAGCGCCTCACTGGCCTGTTTGTCTGGAACATTCGCCACAGACAACAAAAGCCAAGTGTCTGTCAGAGTTTATGAGGTGTGGGAGGCTTCAGTTTGGAAATCTGTTCCTCTATCCTGTCAGTTGAAATGCTTCAGCTGGCTCTAAGCCAAACTTTACTCATTATTCTAAACCTAATGTCACTTTACCAGCTATAGAATAACGATAGAGGGTTTATAGTTGATGTTACTGAATATGTCAGTCAGTTCTTCTATTATCTGATGCTTTAAGTGTTGTTCTCAGTTTAAGACTTCATCAAGCCTTTTCTATCATTTCACTCTATAAAATAAAAGACTATTATTAATGCTGATGTCATATTGGGTAAATATCAGTATCGGTCAAAACTCAACGCTTCGATATCGGTATCGTATCGGAAATGTTTTAGTTCAAAGAGCCATATATAAAACCAGTTCTCTTTTGTTCATCTTGTTTTATTAGATTGGCAAGTTAACATTTTTCTCCAACTTTACAGTCATTTATCTTTGTGATAAATGGGCTCATCTGCCTGGCTGTGTGTTTCCTGGACGGGGCCGCCTGTGGAGCTGGTTGACAGTTGCCTTTTGTATCTATGCTTCTTTTTCTATGTCTGCTTCCGTCTCCTTGAACCCCAGTGGGCCTCAGCAGATGGCCGCTCACACTGAGCCTGGTTCTGCTGGAGGTTTCTTCCTGTTCAAAGGGAGTTTTTCCTCTCTACTGTCGCTACAAGCATGCTTAGTGTGAGGGATTGCTGAAGAGTCAATGAGTCGATGCAATCAGCTGGTTTTCCTTAGATAGAAAACTTTGAATCAATCTGACTGGATGATCTGGTGAACTGGAAAGTGACCTGAGATGACATGATGTGAATTTGCCGCTATATAAGTAAACTGAATACAATAGAATAGAATTTTTCAAATAAAAGCTAATGTGGGGGGGGTGGGGTGGGGGGGGGGGGGGGGGGGGTAGTGGTTGGGCATTGCGCTTTGATCCCCGAGGTTCTAGATTCAAGCCCTACTCCCACAGACCACTGCCCCCCCCCACCCCCCGGGCGCCGCACAATGGCCGCCCACTGCTCTCCAAGGGGAGGGGTTAAATGCAGAGAGGGAATTTCATTGCTTCATACTTGTGACAGTTTAATCACAATAAAGCTGAATTCTATTCTATGGTAACGGAGACGCCGTGTCCCACCCAGTGGCTCTGCACTGCAGCGCCTCCTCTGGTCCTCTGGGCGGGGCCGCGGTCCGACCTGTCCTGGCGGCGCTTTCCACAGAGCAGCAGCGTTTCTCACACCCTCCGAGCTGAGCCTAGACACCTCGCGCTGTCCCCATTAAAAACACACGAGGCTGGCCGGCTGACTGGTTGTTTACGTTTGCACCAGTGCTGCGCGCTCGTGGCCACTAGGGGCGCTAGACGGGAAAGTTACAGATCTAGAGCTCCTATTGGCCAAAAGTTACCCGAGGAATTTGGTTATGAGCTCGTTAATTTGCTACTCAGATTCCTGACTTTCCAGGGAATTCTCTGTTCAAATTTCTGCCTTGGAGGTTGGAATCTTCTCATAAAACTTAAAACATTTATTTTTTTAAATCAGGTCCCAGAGTGGAACGCTGCTGTAATGTCTCAGTGCGTTCATGCCAGACGCATCCTTGAACATCCATCATGTTGTAGTTTATCTTCCTCTTTACCGCCATGTTTCTGTGTTTACCTCACATTAGCTGCTTTCGCGGAGTTTTAGTCAGTGCTTTGAGGGGCAGTGTCACAGCGCCACCAAAGGGCCCGGCATATGATCTACACCTGTATACACCTGTGTGGACGCAACGTTTTTTTTTTTTTATTAAAATATGCCATTTTAAAAAACAATAGAAAAAAAAATAACAAGTCTTTGAAATGAATGCAGAATAATTATCTTTTTTCCTCCTTGAGTTTATTTTAGGTTAAATTCAGCACATCTTAACTTACCTCTGTGTAGTTTGTATTTGGTTATCTCAAGCTAGTTTAGCATGGTTTAGCTTATATTAGTAAGTGATCAGCTTAGCCCATCAGTTTACTTTAGCATATAAAAGATTTTTTAATTTTATTTTGCTTTAGGTAGCTGGGTTTTTCCTTACTTACCATTTAACTTTTTCTTAGTTTTTTCTTGTTTTGTTGCTTTTTGGCCTCAAAAACAAATATGAGTGAGTTAGTTTATGTTTAAGCCGCAGAATGTTTTCACGCTTCCCATTAAGCCCCGCCCCAAACCCAAATAAAGCAGAAACTGCAGTGAATTATATTTGCTATAAAATGAACATCAATCTCATATGAATCACAAAACTACAAAATTCAAAGTGCAGTTATTCTAAGTTTAGCTGTTTATTTTACTCTGTAACAGAATTCATTGGAAATCAGAGGAACAGGATCAATGTATTATTGTTAAATAACCTTTAAAATTGGTCTTTTATTTAATTCAACCAGGCTGCATTTACAATGCCCCCCCCCCAGGGGGTGAGGGGTTGTGTCCCCAATTTCGGGAACTATGGAGCTAACCTCTGATTGTTATATTAAATATATAAAATAGTTTATCTTTACCCAGCATTTTTCTCCCTAAAATGAGCAAACTTCAGATGAGACATATTGTTAATATTTTTTTAGACTTACAGAATGTTTTGATGGTTGTATTATTATGCTAAATAATTTCACATGTATAATATAGTTTGTTTTTTTTGCTTTTAATTATTCATTCAGCTTTTAAACAATTACTTTAAAAAGTAATTTTTAAAGTCCTGACAGCATAAAGACAAAATAACTAATTAAACAAACATATAAACATTGGTGGAACCAAATGAGTTGGACAGTGGATTTTAATGGAGAAGGAGGTGTTTGTGTTTTCCTTCAGTTGCATCTCAGCCTTACTGACCGACATCCTGTTAGCTTGAGATGTTTTTTTCCTTTTTACAGGGTTTTCACACACTAATATAAAACAATAAACAGTTTTTAAACAAAAACAAACTGCTCTGTTACTGGAAATCCTGTGATTGATTACATTTACAGTAACAGCACACCTGTTACAAACATGTTCATACAGATGTGTGAAGAAACGCCACAGCATTGTGAAAAACAAGTTTATGACACCAATTCGCTGCCCACAATCTCTGCGGCCCGAGGCAAGTAGCGCCCAGGGCCAAACCACACAGTCCTGACATCTTTCTGTCATCTAACCCCATGTTACTCACCGCCTATTCCAGTCTGAATTCAAGGGATAGACACATCCTCCCATATCCATCTGTGGCATATCATGCTCAAGGGTAGGGTTGGACTTTTACCAACCAATGAGTCAGGAACTGCTGCTGTGGCCGGTAACAAGTTAAGACATCTATGAGATTTTCTTCTTGCATCATTTGCAAATTATGTGATGGCTGCAGTGTTATTTTCAGATCTATGTAAGATCGTGGTTCATGGTGATGCAATCTCCAAATCTACATAATGTCTTAAATATCTTTTCTTTGGTTGTGCTGTGTTCAATTTTGGCCTTAAATAACTTTCAGAAAACATTTCTCTCATTTAGTGCTCAGTAAATGTCATATTGTTTGTTTTCTCCCATTAGCCAGACACCGAGGCTACCAAAAGCAGGAGAAACCATCCATGGTCACAAGTTCTTCATTGGTTTTGGAGGGAAAGGGGCCAACCAGTGCATTCAAGCCGCCAGATTGGGGGTGAAAACTGCTATGATCTGCAAGGTAAATTCAGCTGTTGGTAAATTAGATGAGTTTGATTTTTTTTAAATACCTCTTTGTTAATTTATTTAGAATGAAGTAGTTCTACTTTTCCCTTTTGGTGTCTCACTCACTTCAAACCCCCAGCCATCAGATACCATGGTCCACCAACTTAACAACTCCAACAAACCTTTGAGCTTCGTTCCCATTCTTCAACATCAACTGTCCATGCCTGATTTTTTTCATGATCAATACCATAGCACATGCATTTTCCCCACCCACGCTGCTGCGCCTTCAAACAAGCCTATTCCCATACCATACAACCCCGAGTCTCCAATCAGCAAGCTCGGTACGGCCTTTCAACCTAAGCACTAAAGCGCCAAAGCCCCACCTCTTTCAGAACAAAGAGGACCGATCGATAACAAACTAGTGCGGGAGGAGCTCTCCGGGCATGGGGAGAACCCAAAAATAGACACCCAGGCTTGTCAAAAAAACATCCAAGACGAAAGGCCGCTCTTCAAAGAGAACGAGGCCAAGCAGCCAATACCACCCCAACCCACCATCACAGCCTGCTAGAGAGGCTCGCATTCTGGGACGTTTTTTTAGAAAGCGTGGGTTCGAATTGGAAGCCTCAGGCCAAGGTGGGGACCCCTTTCAGAACCCGAAGTAGCTACAGATGTGGACATCCCAAAGCGATAAAGAAAAGAGGGAAAGGAGGGAATGGAAATGATAGCGAGGTGGGCTTGAAGAGGCGTTAAGGCGGGGTTATCGTGTCTTCGAGGCTTGGCGCAGCTGGTCGTGTGTTTGCGAGTGTGTGCATGTTTTGGCTTTTGTTTGTTGGGTGTTTGCACATTTTTTTGACAGCGGCACCATGCCAGTATGCTGGCAGGGCACACGAAAATCCAGCCCAACAGAGATTTGAGTATTTCACTTTTCAAAAGTTGCCGCTAACCAAGTCTGACCCTACTTGACACTCTCTTTGTTCAAATCGCTTTGCTCTCAATCTTCTCTAGGTTGGGAAAGACTTCTTTGGAGACAATTACATCCAGAATTTCAAGGACAATGATGTGAATACAGGTAATATGTTTCGTGGGTTTTTTTCCCCCAACACATGCACAATTGGATACCATTTTCATGGTGTACTACAAAATGCTTCTTTTTAGACAATCTTTTGCCATTTGGATAAATCATTTTCTTACTTTTGGAAAGCACTAGCAAGTATAGATGTGGCCAATTATTGTAACCTATTTCCTATTTCTAAGAAAGCTGCTGTGTAAATATTGTGCTAAGCTCCTTGCATGGTGTTATCAGCCAAATGCAAACAAAGTAAATGGTTGGAGCTGCAATGCTAACATTGTGTCCTCCATACATTAGTGAGAAACATCTTGGCTTGGAATAGAGTGGTAAGACAAACAATAGACTTGTTTAAACATAGCCACTTTTTTCTGTCTTAGACTTTGTTTGGCAGACTTCAGATGCAGCCACAGGAGCAGCTTCAATCACCGTCAACGATGCAGGTAAATGGTTGCGCCGCTAACCCGTACTGCCCTGCTGAGATCCAAAAAGCTCTTTGAGTTGGAGAAATGATTTCATGCATGCAGAGCTGAGAGTACCTGTAGGCTATCAGCACTCTCTTTTCTTTTTTTTGTACTATAACGCACACACACACACACACACAATACACAAGTGTGTGTCTCTACATTTAAGTATTTTCAAGAGATTCTCTGTCTGAACAAAAATTCTTAATTTATTTCTTGCATGTTAAGTTTGTATTTTCTTTGCAGGGTAAAGTTACATTTATACAGAATTTCTTAAATGTTACCTTTTTATTTAATTCACCCATAAAAAGAACTGGACTTATGCACATTAATTAAAAAGTGCATTTAAATAAAATATGTAAAAGTGCTTTAAAAAGTGTTCTGCAACCTTAAAACTGCATTTTTTTAACATCTCAACATCTTGAGTACATTTCTAAATACATTGATGACCTTTAATACTGTGATTGGAAACTTCCATGTTTAACATGTAGGGTTCATCAGCACTGCTGAGGACCGTGTTCACACTCCAACCGGCCTTTTTCAGCAGCATAACAAGAACAGTTAAAAATGGTTTGCTGTAAACCTTCTGCTTTCAGACGCAGATTTTTAAATTTTTCTAATTTTAAGCGAACAAAAGATGGACTTATCCAGCTGTTAAATGGTTATTTATATGTTCCACACAGGTTGCATTATTTCTCAAATAAAAGAAGTAAAGATTGAATCATTTTTCCCAGTTTTGGTCCAAACTTCAGCTGCTTCAGTAGCAGAAGTAGCTTCACATTATCCCCTAGAAACGTGTTGTATCCAGAGAAGGTGACATATTTACTGCATGGTTCTCATGGCCATTGGTGGAATTATAAACAAAGCATCACCCCTCCACCACCATGCTTTAAAGTCTGCGTAAGATGTTGGTGCCTTGTGTGGTTCCTTGCATAATTTGAGCTATAAATTAAAGATAGACAAAAAAAAGCCATTCTAATTTATGTATATATATATATATGTGTGTGTGTGTGTGTGTATTTTATTTTATTTATTTATTATTATTTATTTTTTTACAGTGTCTTGTCTGGCAATGTGGCAATAAGAATAATTGTGTAGATGCCAGAAAGAGCCCAACAGGTTTTACTTTCACCAGTGGAGCAGTACGGCTATCGCCATAGTGATCCGCTTGATTTATGCATATAAATAGCTTTATTATAATTATGCAGGGAGTTTTACAGATTCTATGGACACTGCAATGGAAGTAGAACAGAAGAGGAAAAACAGGAAAAAGGAGAAAAGATGAAAGAAAGGAGATAGAAGGGAGATAAAGATAAAAACCTACTCTGTCGTTTTTACATTTCCAGTTTCACTTTACTTAATTTTTACATTTAACATGCAATCAGAGGCTTCTAGTTTAAAAAATGGAGGTTTTACTCTGTTTTATTTAATTTCTGGAATGTCCATTACTCAGTATAGTGGTGAATTTCTTGAATGTAATCCACTTGGTAATATTCTTTGCACTAATGAATGAAAGACCTTAGAGTAACAGGCAGGACGCTGCTTTGGTCCAGAAACTGTAAAAGTCTTGCTTTATACCTGCTGGTGATAAAGTAAACAAAGGCATTTAAATCACTTTTTGATTTCTCTTAAATCCAGTGGAAACATTAAGAACTGTTTTGGCTCAATGTTTGTTTTGTACGTATTGACTTTGTGGAATCTGCTGTGTGTCTTTGTACACATGAGGCTAGATTTAAATAATCTTAGTATCTGATATAAAAACCCCAGAAACTAAAGCAAATTCTTTTTGCTGTGTATCTGTGAAGGTCAGAGTGTGTTTCTGCTGTATCTTTAGCATTTTCATTTTCCTTTGCAGGTGAAAACGCCATTGTAATTGTGGCTGGTGCTAACATGCTTCTGGGTGAAGAAGAGCTGCAGAAAGCTCTTCCCGCCATCAGAAAAGCCAAGGTGTTGGTGTGTCAGCTGGAGATCAGTTCACGGACCTCCTGCCAGGCTCTTCAAATGGCCCATGACAACAAAGGTGAGTGGAAACATCCTGCGCTGAAGGCATATTTTTATTTTAAAAATAAAAAAAGGACACTTAAAGTTTGTGATGTACAGTCTAACTCCTAAACATTGGATTTATTCAACCTGCCAGATCTATGTTGTACGTTTTGAGTGTGGGGACCAAACCTTTGGTCTTCTAGGATGTTGGGACGGTGGAAATATTTTCCCAACACTAAGCTGAAAGGTCTAAAGGTATTTGCAATGTAATCCACTTCTCTGGTGGCCATCTGGGTGTTCAGATGTGAGTGTAAACACTACTTCTCTGTAAATCTTCACTGATGATCTGGTTAAGCCATTTTTTCTGGCCCAAGAACTTTTTTTTGTTAGGATGGGAGGGGGGGGGTTTCAAAATGGATTTTTGAAACTTCACAGAACAGAAACCGAAGCGTTTTGACTTAAGTTACTAAATAAACTAAAGATTATTTCAAAAATCATTTATTATCACTAAATTTGAATATTGCTCTTGCTATTTCTAAGGTTTGGTCCAGTGAACTATAGTGAGAGCCTTTTGGTGTGGGTGTTGGAGACATGGCACCTTTCCTTTAGTGGCCGGCTAATGAATAGGAGGACATAAACGACTCATCCAGCAAAAAAAAAACCAAAGACCTTAGAAACAGTGAAAGACTGCAGGCCTCACTGCCTCACTTAGTATCCATTGTCATGATTCGGCAATGAGAAAAAGACTACCGTATTTTCACGACCATAAGGCGCACCGTACTAAAAGGCGCACTCTCAGTTATGTGTCCCATTTCTGTATTTAACACACACATAAGGCGCACCGGACTATTGGGTGCGTTTTTTATATACAGGTACAAGTCCTCTACTACCTTTAAATACCTCTACTGCGTATTTAAAAATACAGCGGGGGCAAAACTGAGTATGACTGTGCTTTATTCATGTATTTATTAAAAAGTATTAATCAAACCTGGCAGCTGGCCGTGAGACAGACACATCGCTGATGACACAGCGCTGTGATCACTCCTAAATTAACTTAAAATCCTGAAACCTGCCGACGGAATATGTTCGCTTTTATTGCCGGTATCCTGGTGCCTGCAGTTTAAATTATTTAGAAGAAAAACACCTGCCAGCAACCGCGTGAACCTGGAGGCTGCCCAGCCTAGAGGCTGCTGATGAAAGGATTTCTACTGTCGGTGCACCGCTGGTATGTGGGGGTCTGAGCGCCTCCGACAGAAATAGATAATCTGGATGAACTGACTGCAATTATTAAGTTTTCAGGTGGACTTTCTCACTTAAAAACATATTAAAACTACTTTATTCCCACTGATCACAGCAAATATAGCTGCAAGATTTAGATTATTTAGATGAAAAAACATCTGCCAGCCACCGCGGTGAAGAGGAGGAGACCCGCCCAGAGGCTGCTGCTGAATTAAGTTTTCAGGTAGAAAAATAGAGCGGGAGCAAAACTGAGTATGATTGTGCTTTATTCATGTATTTATTACAAAGTATTAATCAAACCCCTCAAAGTCATCATCCTCTGTTTCTGAATTAAACAGCTGCGCTAAATCAGACATGCCAGTTTCCCCTTCTTCGCTGTCAGAGTCACTTTCCGTGCAGCGCGGCTCCTCAGAAATAATGCCGGCTTTTGCGAAAGCTCGAACAACAGAGCCAGCAGACACGTTAGTCCAAGCTTCTACAATCCATCCGCAAACGGTGGCGTAACTTGCCCGGCGCTGCCTTCCACTTATCCTGAAACTGTGGTCTCCGTCTGTCATCCATCGCTCCCACGCCGCTCGCAGCCTTACTTTGAACGGCCGCTTCACACCGATGTCGAGCGGTGGAAGTTCCTTTGTCAGACCCCCGAGATAACGGCGAGCACAGCGTTTATTTTTTTTCACCATGTTTTTCACATCAGCTGTGAGATGGGCACGCAGCGATGGTGATGCGTGGAAAAAAAACACCTGGTCTCCTCACATACACCTGCCTCAGCCGCGCTTTCATCATCTCCTCATCCATCCAACCCTTTTCATTTGCTTTAAAATCATATGTCATCAGAGCGCTGTGTCTGTCTCGCTGTCAGCTCCCAGATCAGCTTCTCTGATTGGTTGATGCGGCGCGTCCAGCAGCAAAACTTCAATTTTTTCCATCTCGAGCAGCAGCTGCGGGATCTTTTGCTGCACCTATACGCTCGTCAACCATTGACTTTGCATGTAAACTCGCTGCTTCTGCTGCACCTGCTGCGTCCGGTTCACAGCGAGCACAGCATTAATTTGTTTCACCATGTTTTTCACATCAGCTGTGAGATGGGCACGCATGGAGTTACATATTAACAGCGATGGTGATGAGTGGAAAAACAAACACCTGGTCTCCTTACATTCAGCCACTCTTTCATCATCTCCTCAATGAGGTGGTCTCAAAAGTCGCAGTTACAACACACATAAGGCGCACCGCACCAAAGGGCGCACCGCACATTTTGAGGGAAAAAAAAGACGTTTATGTGCGCCTTATAGTCGTGAAAATACGGTAAGATAAAAAGATTTCTATGAGGATGAAAAAAGAAACAGCAGACAGAAAGGATTGCAAAAAAAAAAAAAGTCCTTTAGAAACGTGAAAACTTCTTTGGACTGAAAAGAAACAGTAGAACTTTTTTTCCAGAGTGGCTTCTAATAACATCTGCATTTCAGAAATAGAGCATCAAATCACAAATGGAACAAGGCCGTGTTGGTGGGAGTTGTGTGATGCTGTGGGGCTGATTTAGCACCTAGAAGCTGTTCTGTAATTAACGAAGCACTAATAGAGCCAGTGTGATGCTTTGGCAATGTTCTGCTGGTAAACCATGGAGGCAGCTTTCCAGGGGATGGTTTGTTTCACATGTAGCTCTAACAGTCTAAAGTCCACCCGTTGGTTGAAAGGGTTCCCTTATTGCTCCGCATTAGTCCATAATGGCTCAGGAATGGTTAGAGGAGCATCCTGCCAGAGACTACAGCGAGACTTTAGCGTCTATGCTTCAGTGGGTCAGCGTTTTAGGAACCTAAGGGTAAAGCTACGCAATAATTGACTGGTGGTCATAATGTTATGCTTTCTATTCCCCTGTTTTTATGGCCTAAAATTGTCACTTTAATTAAGTTCTTGCTTGGGACCCTTTCCTTGAATATCTTTGAAATATATTTAATCTAATCAATGGTGGCGAAGAAAGAAATTATGAAAAATAAGGAATTTGTTGGTAAGTGATGTTTGATACACTGATGTTGAGGCCAGAGGATCTCCATTGATCTTTGTAGCCATGAAGTTAGGCTGTTAGAGGGAGAATTCAGGTTTCTTAGTTTTTTTGTGAAATCCTTACTTTTCCTAATGGGATGCAGTTAATTAGAAACATGTAAAATAACACTCAAAATGAAGCAAACTAAGTGAAGGAAATTTGAATTTTTCCACTGGACCGACTTTATGCAGAAACTAACCTGTAAAAAATAAAAGGATTTTCTAAAGCAATTTAAATATAACTTTTTATACCGAATACAAGCAGCAAATAACAGCGTCCATAAACTCTCTTAAAAAAGGATTCTTCACCCTTTTCCTCGTCTTGGTACCGCAGCCTCCGCCTCGTCCGCCTCATCCCGCCGCTTATCTATTGTCATAAGGTTACTGAGTTAATCGTCTATTATTAGCTTCCCTCCACGTCACTGAAACGTCTCAGGAAGACTGTCACCCCTGTCATCAGGGACTGTCCATAATCGCTCGCCGCAGGCTGCCAGCAGCAGAGAGTCGCAGCCGTAACCGTGTTGCAGATGGGATACCCAGATGGCCTCTCCATGCGCCCCGCCCCCCAGCCCCCGGCCACCCTCCGCTCCGTGTCAACTTGGCATGAAGCACCAGAAGAGATGCAAGGCGAGCGCAGACATTTGGCGAGGATGCTGCCTCGATGTTGCTGCAGCAGAGCGTTGCGTAAATGGAGTTCTCTGGAGGAAACGGGTGTTAATGGGTTTAATAATGCGGGGGTGAAGCGACGCTCAATTTACGCAAATGTCACCATCGAGCGGGGTGACATTTGGGAACACTCGCTGTGGATGCCAGAGCTTAGAAAGTCTGGATAACCTGTGAAGAATAAAAGTTTGATTTATGCCATTATTGGAAGGGAAAATATGCAGAATTATTCCCACCAACCATTTAGTATTTAGAAGTTGATAGAAAACACTCAGTTTTCCTCGTTCTGGATTCACCTCCACTTCCTTGTCTTAACAAGATAATGCTTTCTATTTCTCAGCAGATGCAATTAGAGCCTCTTTAAGCCCTTTCACAGACTCACTGCTGACGCATCTACGTGTGGCTGTGTGTGTGCTTGTTCCTGTTTCTTTCTGCCATTGTTCTCCATCCACCTTGGATGCTAAATCAACCACGTCAACATTTTATTTGAGGGGGGTTCCTTCCTAAAAAACTCCTCTGGCTGCTCTCTGGCTTATGTGCCACCAGACGCTGAAGCAGCCAAGATTAAAAAGCCCAGAGTCATGAAACACAAACAAGCCCAGCTGCCAGCCTTGACTCAGTGCTCACATATCCCAGAGTTGCCACATCTGTCCCAGCAGCTGTGAGCATCCTTCTGTGTTGGTTTGTGTGGTTTCATTAACACCTGGTGGAAAAACAAAGCAACCTGAGACAGACAGACACGTCAGTCTGTGTGACGCGCTGACACCACATGCATCACTGGTTTAGGGTTTAATTCAAGATTCTCCTGCTGGAAAAGTGATTCCTGCTATAGATGTCTTGCATATGTATAGATGCAGCGTCTGCACAGTGAAGTCATTCAGATTTTTGCGTAGCAGCTGTTTGGTCTGCTATTACAAAACATTTTAACCTCTTAATATCCACCATCTCTGGGAAATTCTCACCTATTTTACAGACACAATGGAAAAGCAAATAACTAAGGAACTGTAAGGCCAACGTGTGATACGTTATTTGAAAGCTAACACCTTCTAGCTTCTGAATATATACATGAAAATTGGGTGCATAAAACACCCAAGCTGCATCAGTTCAAACATGACTCAAAGTTCTTTTTTTTATTCTGGAAAATAAGTATTTATTTAACAGCAGTAATAAAGACATGCTTGCTTGTTGTGGCTGTTTTGTCACGTTACATTTCGACATGCTGCTATATCTGTGTTAATTGTGCTTTAGTGCTCACTGTGTCCATAAAATGAACCCAGTGGTTAAATTGTGGAGAATCTAAGCTTTCCAATGATGTCTAACATGTCTATATTCGTTAAAAATACAGACATGTTAGCTGTGCATGTGTAATTTTCATGCATTCTCAGTTATTATTTGTAAAATGGTGAATTTTGAGAGGTTAATCTGATTATTGGAGGTAACTTGAATAGTACAACATCAGACTAAATCTCAATGAAGCCAATTTTATTTCACACATAGTTTAATAAGAGTTCACTCTAAGGAAATATGCTTAAAAGAACAAAATGCGGTACGTATTTGAGAGTCATACAGCAAATGAACTAGTGTTGCACCGACACCAGTATGGGGCGGGGCCCCGATCCAGCACTAAAATTTTGAGAACCAAAGGTTTCTTCAACTATTGTCCCCCATTCCAGGTAGGCAATAAAAAGTTCTACTGGATTCTCTTTGATTTAGTCTTTTTCCTGCTTCACTAAGGAAGGCAGCAGCTTGAAGCCGTGATGGTGATTATTTTACATCCAATAAGTCTGCAGTTCTACATATATAAACACACATCAATGTCAAACTGATGGTATCGGCCGATGCTGCACAGCCAGGTATCGGTATCGGGTATCGGGTATCGGGGCCATAAAATGGCATCGGAGCAACACTAGCATTTAAATATGGAAGGTAATGTACTTATTCTAGTTGATTCTATAAAAATCTTACAGTATAAATACTTACTATTTCTAAAAAAAAGCTTACTAATTATAAAAGTTACCGTACATGTAAATGAAATAACACCTTTAACAATTTTCCATAAGATATTTTGCACAGGAATCAGAACATCTCACTTCTTTTGTATTTTTTTAACAGCGCACTCATTTGTAATCTTTTAAAGTGGTCGTTATCCAGATGTTCTTCAGGTCTTCAAGGCGTTCTCTTTGAATTTTGGTTATTTTTCACCCTACCAAAGGGTGTGTTTCACTGTAAGACAGAGGAGAAACAAGAGCATAAGTCAAACCAAAAAATGTTGTCTCATCTGCTAAAAATGCTGCTGAACTCCTACAGGCTCCGTTGATAAGCAGCTAGTGGAAACCTACAGAAGGTGAAGCTGTCAGATTTAAGTTCATGTTAGCAGAAAGATTAGAACAAGGACAAATGTAATAGAATTATATCGACAAAATAAATAAAAATACCTTGAATTCTGGTTTAAACTAAAGCAGGAAACTGTATGAAGTGGATGACGTTAATGAAAAATAATTTGCATTAGTTGCTGTGACAATAGCATGTAGCTAAATGCTAAGGTGCTAACACTAGCATACTATCTGACTCAGAGAAACTTTATTGTCATTTTGGACGCAGACAGTATACAAAACAAACCTTTATTCAGTACAGCTCTCAGGACATTTCATAAAGTGCAGCAGTGACAAATTGATCAAATGTAAACATAACAATGAGATATAATTTACAGCTTTTCCACCTTTTTTTATATTTTATTCAACATTATTAACCATAGCAGTATCTAATATGTTTGCCGTGCCGCTGATCTACCTGATCTCTCCAATCTCTACCATCCATCACCTTATGAGCAACAAGCGTATATCTAGATTGTCAGTACAGTAAATGCATTTTAGGAAACAGTACAGAAAGTAATTATTTCCACCCTTAATTATAAATGATTTTGCATCACTATCATTTTATACCATGAGAAAATGGAAGCGTTTCAACTCTTTTGTTGTATCGGTCCTCTAGTGTCATCGCAGGACAAGCTCAGAGCAGTTCCAGTGAACATTTCTGCCCCATTTTTATCTGTATTTATGTTATTTTGCTTTTTAGATTATACTATACTTGTACAAGTACAATTAAATACAATAGAAGCTAAAAAAAAACCTAGTTATTGACCACAAGCATGGATTGTGCTTATGTGTGAGATGCTGCCTTCATGTGGGATGCTAAAGATGATCCTTTACTAGCTCATTGTGTTTCAGTGCTTTTTTTGTGGTAGAGAAGAGAAACATGGTTGATCCACAGAACATCCTGATCTGTTATGGATCAAATCAGAAGAAAATTATCTCTTTCAGAACCCAGTTTGAACTCTACCCTGCAGGCAGTGACCATGACATCCACACCTTTGGTCCCAAAAAACACACCAAGCTACAGCTGTTCCTCTAAGATGGTTTTCCACCAAATGTCCTCATGTGTAGACCATAGTATGGAGGTCTTTAACAGCGACCCCTAGGGGTCCACGGAGGGACTGCATGGGGGTCACCGAAGTTTTGGTTGATTATTACTGAATTGAACACACTGCAGTAAACGGATAAATGGACCAGTTTGATATAACAATATTTCATACAATATATGGAAAACATTGAAGACCCCTGCCAGAGTAGATGACCTTCAGTAACCCAACATGCATAGCACAGCAGGATGAAATATAGGAATGCTTTTAGTCAACTCCCAGATATGTTTATGGGGTTGCTGGGCCTAAACTTTTTTGGTCTTATCAAAAAATATGATGATGTTTGATTTGATCCTTGATAAGTAGGAAAACTGCAGAAGGTGTGTTATTTCAGTGGGGTTTTTTTTTACAGTGTCCTGTCTGGCAATGAGGCAATAAGAATAACTGTCTTGGTGCCAAAAAGAGCCCAACAGATTTTACTTCCACCAGAGGAGCAGTACGGCTATCACCACAGTGTTCCGCTTGATTTATGCATATAAATAGCTTTATTATAATAATGTTGGGAGTTTTACAGATTATATGGACACTGCAATGGAAAGAGAACAGAAGAGGAAAAACAGAAAAAAGGAGAAAAGATGAAAGAAAGAGGAGATAGGAGGGAGATAATGATAAAACATTTTCAGTCTGCTTCATCACCTGCAAAGAGATGGAAAAAGAACAGCACAACCAACAGACATGGAACGAGACATACAATAAAATAACACCTAGATACTATCGCTAAAGTAGTATTATGTAATCTGACATGTACTCTGTGTTGCCTGAAGATCAGAATATGGGCTTCCTGTGTGGAAGTGAATATCTGAGTACCTGGAACCAAGTATTTCAGTTTTGAGAAGGACATAAACAGTGAGAAGAAGATAAACGCTTTAGAAAGAGACAGTAAGGAATAGATCATTTAGTACAATATTTGCTTTGGCAGACAGATTGATGAGTGTTCTCTTTTTTACATACGAGGAGGCATCACTTTCCAGAATTTTCCCACCTGTCTTAGAAACTAAAGTTTATCCTTAGTTGAGAAAGGCAGAGTTAAAGATCTGGGTATCCTTAGATGATGAGTGCAAATACAGTGTTTTCATGTTGGTAGAAACAGACATTATTTCCACTTTTACTCGCCAGCAGCCGAGCATCCACCTCAAAGTGCCAGGTGGCCAAAGCCCTGCGCAAACCCACGCATCTGCTCCCTTCTGAGCCCACGCACGCACACACGCTTCTGCACAACAGACTTTGATGTCACCAGCGTTGATATGTATATTTCCCTCCCAATCTCAGACTCGCGCAAGGCTTTATTTTGTACACAGAGATCTGGGAATTAATCGGCTCGTCAGGCTGGGCTTATCCTCGCACATACACAGAAATCACAGTATTAGCCACATTAATGCTCTCTGCTCATGAATATGCATCAGCCAGTGATTTGCAACACATACAGAGGATTACTTGTGACACACAAATTCACTCTCATACAGGCAGAGAGGGTCACAACTCCAATAACACCCACACAGGCATACACATGCATGCATGGTTCTATGGACGCCTCATGTTGAACTTCCCCCTCACATATAGCTGGAAAACGCTGCTAGATTTGAGGTCCTTTAACTGTTCATTCTTATTTTTCACACAAAATGCTAATTTAATTGTTTAAAGAGTTTCCATTTATAGCAGCTTTTCCACTTGAGCTTTGCTTTCCAGAACAATCCCCAGCGGTCGCATGCAGGCCTTTGTTCCCACTGAGGGTTTAATTAAGGTGTCTTGGCAGCTTGGCTCAGAAACGGAGAAGAAAAAAGATCAGCAAGTGAAACTGTTAAGATCCTTTTTAAAACAAGCTGACAGCCATACAACCGGCTGGATTATTCTGAGCATGTACAGACTCTGATCAGACTGTGCGTTCTGCTGTTTGATGGCTTAATCAATGACTGACTGACTGTTTTTGTCTCTCTTTGCAGTAAAGACCATCTTTAACCCTGCGCCGGCCGTCCAGGACCTGGATCACAGTTTTTACGGGGTCTCTGATGTGTTTTGCTGTAATGAGTCTGAGGTGATGAATCGCACACAAATCTCACTGCATGGCTCAGGTTACTGTTGGTACCTCCAAATACAGTCAGTCAGAGAGAAACCAAACTGTCGTACAAAACACTGTATTTCAAACCAAGATATTTATACATACAGTACATGCATGGCGGAATAGCTTTTTTTTTTTTTTGGGGGGGGGGGGGGGGGGTGAGGTGTCCCCTGCACTTTTTCAAACTTTCGTTTTTATCCGCTGCGCTTCTTACTGTCCAAAAACAGTGATACACTAGAGAACACAGACATTCATCCAGCACCGGGACCAAGAGGCTCGAGCTGAAGTTCAGACCTCCTGATTGGCCCACCGTCTTTTCCTGTGTGATTGGCTGTCACCGCTGTCACTCCTGAAAGGCTCACTTTACAAACATTTGAATAGCCCCTGAATCTGGTCTGTGATTAGATGGTCAAACACCCTGAAGATGGTTATAAATATATATATGAACCCCAGTGGGCCTCAGCAGATGGCCGCTCACCCTGAGCCTGGTTCTGCTGGAGGTTTCTTCCTGTTCAAAGGGAGTTTTTCCTCTCCACTGTCGCTACAAGCATGCTTAGTGTGAGGGATTGCTGAAGAGTCAATGAGTCGATGCAATCAGCTGGTTTTCCTTAGATAGAAAACTTTGAATCAATCTGACTGGATGATCTGGTGAACTGGAAAGTGACCTGAGATGACATGATGTGAACTGGAGCTATAGAAATAAACTGAATAGAACTGAATTTGAATTGAATTATATCAAAAAAATCTTGCCTCCCCCCACTTCTGAAATTTTAAATTTTATCCATGCGTACACCTGACCATCTTTTCTCTGATTTTTAATCAGAATAGAACCGCTAGCACAGGTCAATCAATCACACCCTGGATGTTCCTCTTGGTTTTTTTAAGTCCTGGTTGAGAGAAAGTTTCTTGATGTTATGTCAGTTAACATCCTTCCAAGCTTTTATCCACGGTTTATAATGTTAAATACGTTTTAAAGGCCTTGGAACCAAATGAAATGAAACCATGTCCATCCATTGATCAGGACAGTCCACCCTGTTGGAGCAGTAGGATCATTTACTGCTTATTATCTTGAACATAACGGTGAGTTTTCCGCACTCACATGTGTGCATTTCAGCCTTTGCTTCCTATTCTAAGCTGAAAGTAGAGCAACCCGGAGTGGAGGAAATGCTGATGAAGTTCAAACTGTTTTGTCTTCATATATGTTTAATTCTCCATGCTTCATGTGGAACATGAGGTTATTCAGACGTCTTTTGTCCCTCTTCTTTAAGTGTAAACCAACCTGACCTTTCTGCTCTGACCTCTGACATTATAAACACATTTTTGTCGACATTTCTGTCGCTGAATGAATATTGTTGGCTTTTTCAGACCAGCTTTGGTGGCTGTGTGTGAAAATCCCATTAGATCAGCAGAGGCATGTAGACCAGCCTGCTCTGCACCAACAACCAGGCCATCTTCAAACTCCTCTAAATCCTCTATTTCCCCACTTTGGTGACAAGACAAAACCCTGGTATGGACCAAAAGCTTATGCAGCAATAGAATGTGAATTTTTTTAAATCCCTCAGAAAACAGATTATTGACAATAAGCTAAAAAAATTCCCTAAACTGCAACTAATGAAAGAAAACTGTGAGATGTGAACATTAAATGAACCCTCCTGGGTCATGAACCGCTGTGAGTACATTTATAAAACTGTTCATCCATAAAAAACACAGCTATGACAAAGACAGAAAGTATGTCTCCAGAAAATGTTCTCCAAGACACCCTGAGTGCTTACTGTCAGGCGATGACAGACGAGCAGCGGGGCGGCAGGGATAGACGGGAATGGTAGTAAAAACAAGATGGCAGATGTGCTCTTTGGTGGCGTTAGTCACCCCCCCCAGGAATGAAGTTGATGTCAGTTTAACTGCGCTTCTTCATTTGATGTGGTGATGCAGGGCGTGGAGGGGCTGTCGCCAGGTGTGGCAACATGAAAGGGAGAGTTGATAAAAACCAAACATGTCTCATTCTCCCCCCCCCCCCCCCCCCCCCAACTGTCAGGTGATGCAGGTACTGTCATATTATTTACTCTGCAGGTTGAAGAGGTTAGAGGAGCAACTGAAACAACCCTCCCAGGGGTAGGTGACCGTCATGCACTCAGTTTCTGACCTGGTTAGAAATGACTAAATATTTTCCCAGATAAGATGTGATCCCTTGCATTGGATTCCACATGAAAAGCAAAGGTTTTATAGTTGTAGAAATTAGATTTAAAGTTCAGCACCATTTTAAATGACTTGGCATCAGTCTTCCTTTAGTATCTTAGTGGCTCCTTGAACTCCAGAAGTTTTCACTTTGCAGTTCTGATGCTCTCTCACCTCCTGCAGCCATTTTTCAATCTGCTCTTCACTGGTTTCATGAATCTATTGTGTCTTTCGTAGCTCACTGGATATTTGCTTTTGCAAAAGTTTTTCTTTCCATTTAAAACAGATTCATACAGTGCATTGCAAAAATAATCACACACTTTAACTTCTTGTCCCATTAAACCACATGCTTCAATGTATGTTTGCGGATTTTTGGTGAAAGACAAACACAAATACTTTAATACTTTTGAAATGGAAAAAAAAATGTATGTCAAAAGCACATACGTTTTAGCCTGATACGCCTGATTAAAATCTGAGTGAAATCATTATTGAGAATATAGAAAGACCCAAATTCAGCCCTAAAACTAGTTGGGATTTTCTGGAAAGACTTGGAAATAAGTTTCCACGTGTTTTACATTCAATCTGACTAATATGCAGAGGCATGTGCAGAACTTTCATTCTCTAGAGCAGTGATTCCCAACAGGGGGTACTCGTACCCCTAGTCGTCCGCGAGTGCATTGCAATGGGTACGTGAAAATATTTTATTTCTTATGCTGCGTTCACACCGGGGGCAGCTGGCGCGACAGAAGCAGCGAGTTTACATGCAAAGTCAATGGTTGACGCGCGTCAAGGCGCAGCAAAAGGTCCCGCGGCGCGTTTCGAGCAGCAAGCGCAGCGCGTCTGAGCAGCTGAAGCAGCGCGTCGGGCGCGTTTTGGCATCTGACGCGCGTGACGCGCCGCAAACGCGTTGCTGCTCGAGATGGAAAAATTGAATTTTTGCTGCTCGACGCGCCGCGTCAACCAATCAGAGAAGCTGATCTGGGAGCTGGCTGGGAGAGAGACACAGCGCTGATGACACAGACCGCTCTGATTACTCCTCTTAAACAGTTTATTAACGCATAATTAACTTAAAATATATACATCTGCCGGCAGAATATGTTCGCTTTTATTATTGTGGTGCCCGCAGATCGGATTATTTAGATAAAAAACACCTACCAGCCGCCGCGGTAAACCGCGAGGAGGCGACCCGCCAGAGGCTGCTGATGAATGGATTCCTTCTGTCGGCGCACCGCCGGTATGTGGGGGTCTGAGCGGCTCCGACAGAAATAATATTGGGAGGCAGGATTGTAATCTGGATGAACTGACTGCACTGATGAAGTTTTCAGGTGTATTTTCTCACTTAAAAACATATTAAAACTACTTTATTCCCACTGATCACAGCAAATATAGCTGCAAGGCAGAGAAAGGATAGTGAAGCTCCGCCCAACGTGCGTCAGACACACTTTTGGACCGCGCAGCCAGAGCAGCAAAGCTGCTTCAGCCGCGCGTCAGAACTTACTGGTACAAGCAGCAAAAATTAAGCAGCAGACGCGATTTTGCTGCTTTTGCTGCCCCCGGTGTGAACGCAGCATAAGGTAGTAAAATAGAATAGGGATGGGATCTGTTTTGCTTTGTAAGGAACCAATTGAAAAATGCAACAAGCTTTTCTTTAAAAAAAAAAAAAGTACGTTTTTCTTCTATATTTGAGTTCCCCTTCAGCTGTGACACACGTCCAAACCAAGCAGAGGAACAGTCTGCAGGTAGAGAATCACTGATCTAGAGGATGCATTGCAACAGAAGCACATCAGAATATTCTGGTTTGCTGGATAGATAAAGTTTTACGATACATGATGCTTTCTTTCACCTCACAACTATGTTCTACTTTTGGTAAGTGCAGTAAATGCTGTTGGAGTTTAACAACGCAGTAGACTCTGGTTCCTCCACTGTTGCATGTTGTAGGCCAGGAGTAACCAATTAAAGATCAGCGGGGTCCAAATAAAGAAAATCATCAACCAGTAAAAGTCCGGAGACATTTTTTTATTATTATCTGTTACAGAATTTAACAGTAAAATAAAATGAGGTATTTATGCCTCCATGTTATACACTGAATTAAAAAACAAAAAATAGCATTTTTACATTTTAAGATCTAAAGTGTGTTTTGAAGTAGAGAACAACAATCGTTCAGTTTGGTTTATAGAGAATTTCCCAAACATCCTCTAAATGTGCAGGGTCATCTTTGAGCACGCCATTTCACTTTTCTTTCACCAGTTCACCGCAGTTCTTCCAGCAGTCCACACTTTCTCTGCTCTCTTTTTCTCATGGTCTTCTCCTTCTTTCCCATCGCCCGGCTTGCCACAGGTTTGCCTGCTGTGTCTAAAAGTAGCAGCAGCAGCAACCCAGACTGACAGCTCATTGGCTCATTTGGATCACGTGCAGCCTGGAGCCGGACGCTCCCCAGGGCTTTACCGTATTAACTGGAGAAGAGGAGCAAGTGAAGTTAGACGCTGTTCTCAGACAACATGCGGTAATTTATAAATATTTTGAATCAGGTTGGGTCCAGATTGTAGACGATGGACTCAGAGATTTCTGGCCTTTACTCTTAACTTAATGTCACTCCACTCTCAAATTATGGAGATTGTCACTTGACAGGTCTGCATTTGCCAGCTTGATTTTTCAAGTGGGAAAACATCAAATGGATGATTTAATAAAGAGGCGATTTTTTTTTAAACTGACCTCCTAGAAAATCTTAGACACTTTCATGCAGATGCAGTGTTTATTGCAACTAAGTAATCCTGTTAGCTCAGCTCCTAAACACTGACTTTAAACAAGGTGTCTAATATCTAATGTAAAATTAGTTTATTTCTACATCTACAGTTTTTGAAGTGATGAACATGAAAAGAAAAACAAAACTGTAACAACAGCCTTGTTTGTCTTTTTAATGCAGAAACAAGTACCTACCTTTAAATACACCCACACTGTCAACAGATTTTTAGTGCATATGCTTTAACCAGAACAGGTCTGTGAGTGTGTGTGTGTGTGTGCGCGCCCGTAGACACACACACACACACTGGGATGACTGAACAGTGAGAGAGCGGTAATTCTGCTCATATTTCTGAACACAGAGGGAGGTAGATTGATTCCCTGCCCTGGTGTGAAGCTGATGACTAACAAAACGGCTCTTTTTCTCCTTTGGCGTTCGAGTTGGCTGCAGGCTCTGAAAGCACCAGTTTATTTTTGAGCCGTCCCAGATCAGCACTCACTCCGACGCACTGACAGATCTCAGTTCGGGGGAAGATCCACACACGTGTCGGCTGCCTGTTGACACTTCCATCCCATGCTGCAGGTGACGCGCTCCGTGCACAGGTGTGTCTCATGGAGACGGAGCACTGAAAGAAAAGCTTTAAGACGACAAAGTACAAATCACTCTTTGATCCTTGAGCCCTTCCTCAGAAACTAGCACTAACAGCATACTGCATATAAACATCTATGCTTTAAGGGAAATAAAGGGGAGAAGAAAACATATATTATGTAAATCTATTTTGCATTTACAGTCATTATTTTATATAAGGAAGAAAAAAAAGAATCAGTTAGTGTTTCTGCAAATATGCTCATTTGTTGCATTAAAGTGTTGATTGAGTTCAATTAGAAGCAGCCTGGAGATGGAATCTTTCTCTCTGGGTTCTGCAAACAGCGCTGTGACCTACAGGTGAAAGGTCAAACAGTGAAAGGTCAAACAGGACCTGTCCTTGGTGGGACTCCCTAATGAAGCAGAAGCGATTCCTCAGCCGTCATTAACTGTGCGCTAAAATTTCCGGCTTAACTTTGACTCACTTTTCATTTGACTTTGCAGGTTAGTAATATTGATTTTAATTTTTTCAAAGCAGAATATCATGCTTTGCAAAACTATCAATAGCACCTTTTTCTATACGTTTTTACATCATAGCCACAAAAAAACCTCATTAAGATGTGAAATTATTATTAAAATGTGTCAGAATCCATTTGTGCTTCTTTTTTTCCTTTTTTTTTTATTGCTAGAACAAAGAATAGAAAAAAGTTTCCTACCTTTATTTCCCTCCGCTGTGTCAGAACTTCTCAGATTCACCTTTCAGAGCAAAAACAGCAGCAGGTTTTGCAGCTCTGTGAGTTTTTCGGGAAGTTTCTGTGGACTTTTTTTTTTTTTTTCAGATTTGATTGTAGATTTAGATCTAGAATTTGATTAGGCCACTTTAGCTGGATATGCTTTAATCTAAATGACCCCATGGTAGCTTTGGCTGTTGAGAGAGGATTTCTAAAATAAAAAAAAAATAAAAAGTGAACCTTGAGCTCAGCTTTAATTATTTTTGCAGCCTTTGTTTCTACTCCAAGTTTGTCCTGTTTTTATCTCATCCTTCTTTCCATCCTCTCTGTTCCAGCAGAGTAACGGCATCCCTCAGCATGGCGCTGCCATCACCGTGACTCACTGAGTAGAAGCCATATTGAGGTTTATGGAGGATGTTTTGGACCAGCGTAGCTTTTTTTAAACAAACTTGCTCTGCCTTTTTATAGGAAGCCTCTGTTTACTAATTAGTTCACTTCTGAAGGCAATTAGTGCAAAATAATTTATTGAAGGGGGTGAATAAAAAAAAAAGCTTCTCTTACTTTTTATTTTGTAAAACTCAACTCAACTTTATTGTCAAATGTGCTACATGTAAACATACAACACAGATGAAATTTCCATCCCCTCAACCCCACGTTGCATAATAAAATATAAAAATATATATATATATATATATATATATATATATATATATATATATATATATATAAAATGAACCATAGCATAAAAATAAAAACCTAAGATATAAAATAAATATTAAAATATTAAATATGTAAACAGTAGTGTGAATGGTGCAAATAGTGCATAGAGTAGCAGTCCTGACGTGGGGGAAGTAGTGGAGGATGGGGATATTGGGGGGTCGGGGGGGGGGACAAAGGGGGGCAGGGCAGGGAGGGAATTGAGCATCCTCACTGCCTGGTGGAAGAAGCTGTCTCTGAGCCTACTGGTTCTGGCCCGGAGACTCTGCAGCCTCCTCCTGGACGGCAGCAAGGTGAAGACATTGTGGGCGGGGTGGGTGGGGTGATAAATGTCCAATAGAGAGGGGAGGGGGACACCGAGGATCTTCCCAGCTGCTTTCATGGTGCGCTGCAGTGTCTTGCGGCAGGCTGCAGTGCAGGCTCCGTACCACACGGTGATGCTGCTGGTCGGGATGCTCTCGATGGTGCCCTTGTAGAAGGAGTGCAGGATGGGGGACGGGGCTCTTGCTCTCCTCAGTTTCCGCAGGAAGTAGAGTCTCTGTTGGGCTTTCTTTCCCAGGGACGCGGTGTTGGTGTCCCAGGACAGGTCTTGAGAGATGTGGACACCCAGGAACTTGGTGCTGCTCACCTGCTCCACCTCAGCACCGTTGATGATCAGGGGAGCGTGCTGGGCAGGCCTTCTCCTGAAGTCCACCACAATCTCCTTTGTCTTCTCCACGTTCAGATGGAGATGGTTGTCCTGGCACCACGTGGCCAGGCGGCTCACCTCACTCCTGTAGTTTGTCTCATTGTTGTTGTTGATGAGACCCACCACAGTTGTGTCGTCTGCGAATTTGATGAAGATGTTGGAGCTGAATGTTGGAGTGCAGTCGTGGGTCAGCAGAGTGAAGAGGAGGGGGCTCAGCACACATCCTTGGGGGGCCCCCGTGTTCAGTGTGATGGTGCTGGAGGTGTTGCTGCCGACCCGGACAGCCTGTGGTCTCCCCGTCAGGAAGTCCAGCAGCCAGTTGCAGAGGGAGGTGTTGAGTCCCAGCTGGACCAGTTTGCCGATGAGCTGCTGGGGGACGATGGTATTGAATGCTGAGCTGAAATCGATAAACAGCATTCTGACATGTGAGTCGCTGGTCTCCAGGTGGGTGAGGGCTGAGTGGAGGGCGGTGGAGATGGCGTCATCGGTCGAGCGGTTGGACCGATATGCAAACTGGTAGGGGTCCAGATTGGGGGGGAGGGCAGACTTGATGTGGTGCATGACTAGCCGCTCGAAGCACTTCATGATGATGGGGATGAGTGCGACAGGGCGATAGTCGTTGTGGCAGGTGGGGGGCGACTTTTTCGGTACCGGGATGATGGTGGTGGCTTTGAGGCACGTCGGGACGACAGCTTGTCTCAGCGAGATGTTAAAGATGTCAGTGAAGACATCCGTGAGCTCTGCAGCACAGTCTCTGAGGACGCGACCAGGAATCCCGTCGGGACCGGGGGCTTTCCTGGCGTTGATCCTCCTGAGGGTTCTCCTCACGCAGTCCGAAGACAGTGACAGCACCTGGTCGTCGGGGTGCGGAGGGATCCTTCGTGCTGGGGTGCTGTTGTCTACCTCAAAGCGAGCGAAGAAGTCGTTCAGCTGGTTCAGCAGGGAGGGGGAGTTGTCACAGGTCTGCGGTGGGGGCTTGTAGTCCGTGATGGTCTGGATGCCCCGCCACAGGTTTCTGGAGTCTCTGCTGTCCCTGAAGTGGTCGGCGATCCTCCTGGAGTGCTGCCTCTTGGCCTCTCTGATCCCCCGTGACAGGTTGGCCCTGGCTGTCCTCAGGCCCGCCTCTTCCCCAGCCCTGAAGGCAGCGTTCCGGGCCTTCAGGAGCCTGTGAACGTCCCCTGTCGACCAGGGTTTCTGGTTAGCCCGGATGGAGATGGTTCTGGAGACCGTCACGTCGTCCATGCACTTCCACATATACGCTGTGATGGTCTCTGTGTACTCCTGGAGGTCTACAATGTCGTTGTATAAAAGAAAACATTGTGTTGTTCTGTCGCGGTAAAGAAGGACAAATATGAAAGAGGATTTCTCTGTTTGTCTCTCGGTGCAACTTAAAAGACTTTAACACTAAAAATTCTGCAGCTGTGATCCTTTTTAACCCTTTAAAGCCAAGTGTGTCATATCTGATACGGGAGCTGCGGAGGCCTCTGCATCATGAGTTCAATATTTTGGTTCTTGAAAATCTCAATTCACAAAATCAGATAAGTGAACAAAAAAAAACCAACACATTAAATATGATAGAGATGTGCCCAATGTTTCAAAATTGATGCAAATAAATGATCTAATTTAACCCTAATTTTTCAGGAAGTTCAATGACAACTATAAAACTAAAAAAGAATTTCTGCCATGTTTTTGGCTTTAAAGGGTTAAATCCAACCTTCCAAACAGGGTTAACTTGACTCGCAATGGATGATTAATATAATTAGAGCTAAATGAAGCTCCTGCTTCCTTCTATTCAACATCCAGCAGAGTGAAGCAATAATTAGTAATTATGCTGCAGTGCTGCTCACCTCAGCAGGGAAATTACAAACATGCTGAACACAAGATTGTGCATTTAATTTAGCTTTTTTGTAAGAACTACAACAGTCAGCCTGCAGAAAACAGCAGCTTGTTGGGGAAACAATAGCAAACAGAAGCTGTTAGTTAAAAGGTTTCAAAGGTTTCATCCTTCCTGGATGTTGATTCGCTCTGCGACCCGTTGAGTTTAAAGATTCCTCTGGGAGAATTTGAGTTAATTCGATTCCTAAAACCTAAAAACCAGAGTGTTTCATTGGTCTGTCGGACCACAGCCACCGTGTAATTAAAAGCTGACTCATAACAGGCAGCTACTACTAATTAGAGATGTGTTTACATAACTGTAATATATTTAAATGTGTTTTTTTTATGACAAAAGGCAGAAAATAAAGCTTCACTAACCTACATATTCTAGAACACGTGCTGCTTGTTTTATCTCTGGGAATTTCCCTAACCAAGTATTTTTCTGATCCTCCCAGTATCCCCCACCAGTAGTTTTGTTTTTCTGACCCTTTGTTTTAATTCCTAACCTGTGACTATCGTATCTCTGTGACCTGAAAGCTGACAGATTTCTGCCGTCTGCCTCCTCGCAGGCGGAGCTGCTGACCGGCTGCACAGTGAATAATGTGGAGGACGCTCATCACGCTGCCGAGGAGCTGCTGAGGCGAGGCTGCGCAGCGGTCATCATCACTTTGGGACCCCAGGGCTGTGTGGTGCTCAAGGCACAGGATAAAACTTCCACCCATGTACCTTCGACTGCAGTCAAAGCAGTGGACACGACAGTAAGAAAAGGACACAATCTGATGCCGTTCCTTGTTGAAGCATCTCCGCTTTGACTTTTCCTTCTGAATTTCATCATATTAAAATACGCAAATTTCAGTTTGCCGTTCCGTTAGCAGATCTTAATTGATAAATCTGTTTTTGGATTAATTATTTTTGCCTGTTGTTCCCTAGAGATAGAATAATCCATTTTATTTCTAAGGCCGTTCAACATAGCTGATAATCTAAAAATGGATACTAACCTGGCATAAGCCAGATTAAAACGTGTAATTCAATCTAAATCCACTGCATCAATCTGAAAAGCATCGTGTGGAAAGCGTTTGCAAAAGGGAGGGACATTCAGTTCAATCCATGGAGCTGATTGGGTAAATCACCAAGTGGCGCTGCTTCTAAAGTGAAGGTTTTAGCCAATCGCAGCAGCAGCAGCTGTGACAAATCACATTCATGACTTGTTTCGCAACGAGCCGAGTTAACTGATAAATCATTGTTGGGTTTATTCAATGATGATTATAAAATGAATGTGTGTTTATGAAACATTAAGGGGATGCTCCACTCCTGTCTCATGATTCAGTCAGGAGACCATCCTGCCTCGTCATTCTGATGGAGCATTCTGTCTTCATGAACTGATCAACTGTTCTGTCAGAACAATAATCTGTTTGTAACCATGCGCCGTGTTCTGTTAATAAACGCTCTGCAGAGGAGGTCCAGGGGGAGACAGTATGTTTGAGTCTGGGGTTCAACTGTCTCTCCTTCCTGCAGGAATAATATGGATAAGTCTGTATTTCAGTTCTTCTTAAGAAAATGAACCCGACAATCACATCCAGGCGGGAGGAACACACAAACATCTTTAACATCCACGGAGGCAAAAATCACTTCTTTTTGATGATTTTTCAAAAAAGGAATAAAAGGCAAGGGCTGCATCTGACGATCGCTTTTTAAATCAATTAATCTGTCGATTAATTTTTTGATCAGTAATCGGATAGAAAAAGGTTCCTTAAAAAGTAATTTTGTGAAATTAAACCAGGTGAAACTTAAGATTTTCCACTTGAGGAGTTCTGGATAGAGAATATTGACAATAAAAAAGATTTTTATCTGAAATACTAAATATTTAAAACATTTCTGCATTGGAGGCTAATGTTTCTATTGGCTTCAGGCAGGATGCATTTTTCTGGGTTTATTAGTTCACAAACGTTGCAACAATTCATTTTGCTCACAAGTTAAACTTTCAACTTCTTCCAAAAAGAAGTCATAATTGAAGCTACAGAACTACAATGCTTTGGTCCAGAAAGAAAATGTTTGTGTTCATTTGGAATAAATGGCAACAGGAATCTTTCTGGGTTCTCAGAAAATCCCAAATTATTGAGATTTACACGAGAATTTAAACTGACCTCTTCAGCTGACTCAGCATTTTTGTAAAGGAAAGTAAACAAGGCAGCAGCAGCTTTGCTGTTTGAATTGCTGTATAGAAAAATAACAGAACTACTAATTTACAACATAAACTGCAACCAGCCATCTGGACACCTTTTACGTATTTATTTTTTTTTTTGGCAGCTTTAAGACACTTTTTTCCAATCTAAATGGTTTTTCCAGTAACATCTGATCTGTTGATAGAAACATGTAAACTGAAATTCTGTGTTTAATGTTTTATATCTTTTAGTTTCAAATTAAGAAGCTCTAAAACCTTTTCACGTTATCATTTTCTGTGGATGAACTTCCACTAATGGAGAAGTTTCTGCTATTTTTAATTTGTTTTAGCAACAAACTGAAGCTCATCAGAAGAGAAGAAAAGTGTGATTAAATATGTGAGAGATTTTCCTTTGTCCTGGGCTTTGACTAGGCCGTTCAATCACACACATATACTTTAGACCATTTTATTCTCGCTCTGGGTCTATTTTTAGCTCCATTGTTCTTAAGTTTTTGCAGCAACATTTTTTTGGCAGTTTTTCTGAGTATTTATAAAGCTTCTAATCAGCTCCGCCCAGCTTCCCATCCCCACAACATAATGCTGCCACCACCATGGGCTTCTTGGAAATATTGTCTGATAAAGTAACACTTATAGGCAATGTTTGCACCCAGTTTTATTTAGGCGTAACAAAGTAGGAAGTAATAAATTCAAGAAATCAGCAAGAAATTTTTGAAATTATACGTCAGAATAAAGAAAGGAAAAACAATATTGAGTGACTTATGGAAATGATTTTAATGTAAAAATCTGAAGGTGTGCATCACGTTTAGATGGTTAATCTTATTCAGACATATCAGCAGTAAGTTAAGCTGTTTTTAATCTTTCCATAAAGCTTTCAGCCTCTTCAGTCACTTTCCACCTAACTTCAAAGAAAAGTAAACAGTTCAATCAAACCTCATAGAGCATCTGTGTTGTTACTGTTATAGGAAATCAGAAATGATTGTTTTGTCCCAGTGAGCAGGAAGTCTGTAGATTTATGGCTCTGTGATCCGTTGCTCTGGTGTAGTTAGGTGTTGATTTGGTGACCACCGTCGGCTTCCTCTGACTGATTCTAATCTTTAAAAGAGTCGTTGAGTCATTTCACGCCGGCCTCTGCGGTTTGTTTTCGTCACACAGGCCTGGGCTGGATGTTTCCTGCCGCTGAGCGCGTCATCGCTCGCTGCTGTTAATCGCATTCATTCAGACTTGGAGGGGGGGAATGTTGTTATTGTGCAATGGTTTTAATGCCCGATAGTTTCCTTTGGGACTTTTATTTTGCAGTCATGGCCTTAAGCTGCTGGAGTTAAACTTTTACAAGAATCGGAGATGTTCTTTTTAAACCGCAGCAGATTTAGTGACAGAGGGAAAAAAGCAGCACAGAGTGACGGAGGTTCAGCGTCTGAAGCAAACAGCAGCATCAACTCGTCACTTTCCAAGAACCCCAAATTTCTTTCAATCTGTTGCCACTGCTAACCTTCATAATGACCCCCCCCCCCCCCCCCCCCCCCCCCCTACATGACTCACCCCTCAGGCCTGCATCAGTCAGCAGAACGCTGTGGTCTGCCCCCATTAAACACGTCTTCTGTTCTTTGATAGGCTCATAAATCTTACTGTGTTTAAAGTTTTGGACATCATAATCCGTCTTCCAGTAACTGGATTTTGTTTTGTTTAGTGTTTTTTGTTTTTTCTCAGAGGCAAACGGTAAAACAGGTCGTTATCTTTCACTTCACCAGTGGAGGCTGTGATGATTATCTCCTGTTGTTTCAGGAGAATCATATTTTTAAAGAATTGTGGTTAAAAATACTGAACTGCGGTTTTTTCCAGGCTACTGCCTCCGCTTGGTGCCACGGCTGGAACAACACGCTGTAATGAAAGTTAAAGCATGATTCTATGAAAAAAGGAAATAAAGGGAAACGTGCAGCAAACAGAGGAATTCTAGTTTGGAGGATCAGGGAAAACGTCTCATGAAGGAGTGGAGAGTTTTTTTTTTTTTCCCACAATGTTTACATTCGATCACTGCTGCACTTTAAGAAAACGGAAATGTCATGAGAGCTGTAAAAAACAACATTTTGTTTTATAGAAACTCTGTATACAAAATGACAGTAAATGTTTTCTAAATCTAAGTTTATAACTATTATTCTCACGGGTCACAAAATCCCAGAGATTCCAGCGGGACGGGAGTAAACTTTCCTAATGATGGCGTGATCGGGGGAGTTCAAGATAAAAGGTTAGCGGGAGCAGATGGCCGTAGTTATTCATCTGATTAATGTACAAATAAAAGTATTTATCAGCTGATTTTATGAACATAAAAGTATCTGAGACCATCGGTTTATTCCTTGAAATCTCTCTCAGTCCTTTCCTGCCCTTCGCTTTTCACTTCACTGTTGATCAAGGTGAGCAAATCTAAGGCGGTTTACTACATCATGTCTGCCACGTAAATAAATTATAAAACCACAAAAACAGGCAGGAGGGAGGGGGGGGGGGGGGGGGGGGTTGGTGAGCTGAGAGATTTCAAGTAGATGAAGCAAAAAGTGCAAAAGTGGCAGCAGGACTGAAGCAGTCTTATTGGGGGAGCAGAGCTGCCCATGGGGGGGGGGGGGGATAAAGGAGGACGGGAACAAAAAGATCATCAGAAAAGCTCTTAAAAGTAGCTGAAGATTTTAGAACTACGGGAATCAATTAACAAATAACAATAACTCATATAACTCAATATCTCATTACAGCAGCTTTGGTAAGGGATAGGAATGAATGAATGAATGAATGAATGAATGAATGAATGAATGAATGAATGAATGAATGAATGAATGAATGAATAGGAATTTATTTCAGACAATTTTCCAGACAGATATTTGACTAACAAAAATAAACGAATCAACCAAATACACAAAAAAGGAACTAGTTAAGATCAACCAAACCAGTTTCTGAACTAACTAAATTAACGTGAACATAAATAAAAAGAAAACCCTCCACAAATAAACCTGTGGGTATAAACAGTAGTGTTGCACCGATACCAGTATCGGACGGGGCCCCGATACTGCCCTAAAATGGTGGTATTGGTATCGGCGAGTACCAACCAATAGGGCAGCGATACCATTTTGAGAGCCAGAAGTTTATTCAACTATTATCATCCATTCCTGGTAGGCAATAAAAAGTTCTACTGGATTCACTTTGTATTAGATTTTTTCTTGCTTCACAAAGGAAGGCAGCAGCTTGACAAAGACATGATGGCAATTATTTTACATTATTATGGTATCGGTATCAGCCGATGCTGCACAGCCAGGTATCGGGGCCAAAAAGTGGCATCAGCGCAACACTAATAAACAGCCAGAGAAATGCCATCGATTAAAGGATATGAAGAAGTAAAACTTATTTTTCATACCCTCTGTCCCTCTAATTGGACTGAAATTACTTAAGGCAGAGTAACCTTCCTGTTTAACTTGTTTTTATCCAATATTCAAATACATAAAAATATTTATACATATATACACAGTAGGGATGGAACGGTTTATGAAAACCGTCCGAAACGTTCGGTTCGACCGTCTCGGTTCGATTCGCGTGTGTTTCGTTTTTTGCAAGTCAGGCCAAATCTAGTTACACGAACAAAGTTACAGATGCAGTTTAAAAAAGTTTCTTCAAGCAAGTTTCTAAACACTCCAATTAGCTATCGATAAAAATATTTTTTGTTGTTTTATTTGCTGTTATAAACTTGGCACTAGAGATTAATTCATTGAATGCTTTTATTTTTGTTTTGTTTGCTTCTTTTAAAAGAACACTTTAAGTATTCAGAAATAATGAAATACATTTTAAGACACAATAAAACACGACTTACTGTAGAAATTGGGGAACCCTTTGCCACTAGGGGCGCTAGACCTGTAACTTCCAGGTTGCGCGCCTTTGGAAGCCACTGGAAACACTGCGCTGTCACAGAATCAGTCAGTCTGACATGTTTTGGAAACGTTTCGGGTCTTCACCTGGTTCCCTCTGTCCCTACAGATCATATTTGGAGCTATTGAACCCATCCTGACCTTGTCTCATTCTTTATAAGTGCTTGATTAAAATTTGTCCAGACCTTCTATATTTTCCCTTATGTTGTTTTCTGTCTTATTTAAAAAGGCTTTCTCTAACTTTTCAGTGATCCAGTGTGGTGCTAATCGAGTGCTAATGTGGGTGCAAAATCATTTGCCTCCATTCTGACCTGCACTGTTTCATTATCTTCTCCGTCTGCATGTGTCTGAATAACACTTTACACAAGAGGGGCAATTATGGTCTGAGTCAGGGCCATGGATCTGGATAAATACCAAAGCAAATCACCCGACTGTGGGTCCACCCCGTCGCTTTGTCTCCAACTGAGATCAGGTTTTTCCTGGCTGAGATCAGAGTTGCAGCTGTTTTGTGTAGACGGAGCACAAACACCCACCCAAAGCCCCGTAGCTTCTGCAGGACCTGGGTGGCCCTGCTTTCCGCTGCCCTGGGAGGTCTGGAAGGTAGACAGCGCTGTCTAAACCAGACATTACAGTGGCCCAGTGGGTCCGCTGTGGCCAATCGCTGTCGGTCTTCTCCAAAGAGAGCAGGACTGAAGGAGCGGATTCCTTCCTGGAAGCCTGAAGCATTTTGGCCAGATCACCACGTTTAGTGGGCTGCATGTGACCCGCCAGCTGCTGCACAGTAATACAGATGTTAGATACCATCTCTGCCACTTCACAGTCATGTCAATCAATCTGTGTTGTTCCCAACAGAGGGCGAAGATAAAAAAACGGAGGAAGAGGAGCCTAATTGGTCCAATTAAATGTGTTTGATCTCAGAGTCTCCCTCCCTCGTTACTTCAGAGTCCTCGGCTGAGGGCTGCAGGACGCTTCCGGGCTGAAAGCTGATGTGAGTCATGGCTGCCCCTCAGTTGGTCTCCGTTCTCCCCGGGGAGCCTTTCATTGACAGAGGCAGTAGGCCAGGAGTTAACTGAATGCAGCTCCATCTGTCACCCAAGAGCGGCAGTCAGGATCTCAGGAGGGGAGCTGTGGAGGCCGGAGAGGTTCACAGCGTTTTGGTTTTTTCTATTTCACATCTACATTTTTCCTCAGATGTCCATCTCTAGCTCTCAGTGGGGACCATGCTGTGGCACCTATGGGCTTCATTTCTGCAAAGATCTCATGTCCATCAAAGCGTGTGGGGGGGGTTCTTCTGATTATAAAACTTCTATGTTCCCTTTGTCTGCAGTCATGGCACTTTCATCTATCTGTGTTCTACCTAGACTAGACCAATGGGAGAAAACCAGTTAGACATTCCTGCAGCCCCCTTAGCCAGCCTCTCTGACCAGTTTCATTCTGGTCTAGTTTTCATCAATCAGATATTAACAACAGTCTCTGTGGCGCCGCAGTTAGTAGAACAAATACTGTGAGTTTTTAGCTCCTCCCCTGGTTTAACACTGAATGATTTATTACAATCCCTCTACAGAAAGGAATAAAATGATAAGGAATAAGTCAGATAGTGATTTAGCTGCAGTTGAACAGGGACACACATAAAACAGTTGATCTGGACGGTGGTTGATCACCTCTGCTCAATGAAATAAGATCATATTGATGTTTTTAGAAGCATTTTGCTAAACGATTCATCTTTAAATTTTTCCTCTTCCTGTTTATATTTTCATTCCAGTTATACTGAATGTTTAAGATACATATACTGCTAACCCTGATCCAACCAGGAGGATCTGATAAATAATACTCTAAATAAATAAATACTCTGATAAATAATAAACTCCTCCAATTAAAGAATTGTCAGCAGCGCATGATTTAGCAACTTTGCTAAGATTTATCTCACTGCAGACAGTTTATAACAAACTCTGCTGCAGAAAAGTTCTCCGACCGCACTTAGTTTATCCTCTTAGTCGTCACAAAGGCGGCTGCCATCATGAATTCCTGCTGCTGTGTGAAAGCGAGCAGCGGCAGAAGAAAGGCAGCGCAGGTCAAGACACGGCGGACGGACGGCGAGAGCGTCACGCTCATCCGCAGCAAGTGTTTGTGTCATTTGACTGACAGGCCTCCAGATCTAACCTTCGCCAAAGTGTGTCGAGGGCATTGGTGGGGGGCTGAAGGGGGGGCAGCGCTTGTCATCCCTGCTGAGCTTCATTCAGCTCATCCAGGAGCGTCAGATGCCGGTCTCACTGAAGAAGACAGAGGAAGGATTCATGGTCCCGTAGCTTCATGCTGCTTTAGTTACGTAGCACAGTTATTCTAGAACCAAAAGGAAAGTCTGTTGCAGACAAACAGACACTTTTTGGCCAAATCTATAGACCCAGATCCTTGAACTTAGAAATAAGTTATTTTTCTTGGTCAGCGGCATTTATTTGCATCAAATATCATCTCAAACAAGAACAGCAAGTCCAGTTGCTTTGCAGTATGTGGAATCCAGTCTGGTCCAACTGACTAATCAGCAATCAGGACGTGGGAGCAGGAGGAGAGAAGACATTCAGAAGAAGTCTGAGGGTTGAACCCCAGACAGCAAAGCTGCAGAAATATTGTCTGGAAATAGGGGCCGCCAGCTCTAGCTGCTCTAAATGGGCTAACAGGCTAAATCTGTGACATCAACTTTCCAAGTATTTCCTTTGTCTCTGCTGCTGCGCTAAAATAGATAATATCCTTAGTCCTTCCAGTTTCTGTTATCTAGAGATTATAAATCAGCACCACAGATATCAAATCATCTCTTTCCCCGTACGGCAGCTCACTCCTGATATCCCATGTTGTGTAAAAAAGTTTGAGTTAAATCACATTGCTTCCCTGAACCAACACAAACCTTTTTTTAACCTTTCAACATAAAAGATCAGGAAGAGAATTATTGGTCAGAACCGGTTTAAAGGCAATAAACTTTTCCCCTTGGATGAAAGTTTTTTTCTTTGCATTCTACTGGAATCTATGTGCAGAATTCTAGGTTTTTTATTACAGCTACCTGATTGATATTTCTCAATAACATAAGACATCAGCTCCCCGCGTGATGAGTACATTGGGGGGGGGGGGGTCACAGGGTTTTATCATATCTGTTTCCCACTAAACAAAATGTAATTTTTCTTTTGGCATCATTTAAGTATTTTCAGGGTAAATTAAAGTCTGTAAAGTTCCTGGTTCCAGCGGGACAGAAAGCTATTTTTAAGGTGTTCCTGTGAAACGTGATAGATGGTGTCCAGTGGGAACAACGGAAACTTCAACACTGACTTTCATCCAGCTCTCTGGGTGGTACAGTAGGTGGAACAAATATAGATCCTGTCCAGCTGCTAAAAGTGGCCTCTACACTGCAAAAAAGTGACATTTTTTGCAGTGTAGAGGCCAATGTCTCAATTTTTTCCTGAACGGAGGAAAAAAGTGAGAAATTTTGCCAGTGGAACGAGACAATTCACATTTAAATAAGAAAAAAACATTTGCATTGTCTTATTTCAAATGCATATTATCTAATTATCTTGTTTTTAGGGTAAAATCACTTATTTTTAGAAGTTTTGACTTATTTTCCAGTGTATGGGGTGTTATATTTATAACCCCTGAAAAAACAAATACAAATTTCTTTAAAAAGGAATTTATTAATTCACATTTACATTCACATTTAAAACAACCTGATGAAAAGTTTTCCTCATCTTTCAAATCTGCTCCTATTCTTATCCAATATAAATCCCTTAAAATACCACAGAGACGTTTCTTTCAGTGAATAGAAACCAGTTCCAGCCCCACCCTGTCAGTGTGAACAGACCAAGCTTCTAGTTATGGAAGGCAGATTAGCGACTTGTCAGCAGGTGGATTAAACTGAGCGGGACTCGTGAACAAGGCTGAGGTTATATAAATAACAGACAATAACAAGTAACAGCGACTTTAGATCTTCATCCATCTCATTTCATCAGCCATCTTTAAGTGGAGCAGAGGGGATCGCTCAGGTCCACCTTTCAGTGGGACACGTCCAGGTCTGAGCCGTGGGGTCCTTTCCCTGCAGGCGGGGGCCCAGTGGGACGCGTTCAGGTCTGAACCGTGGGGTCCTTTCCCTGCAGGCGGGGGCCCAGTTGGACGCATCCAGGTCTAAACCGTGGGGTCCTTTCCCTGCAGGCAGGGGCCCAGTGGGACGCGTTCAGGTCTGAACCGTGGGGTCCTTTCCCTGCAGGCGGGGGCCCAGTGGGACACGTCCAGGTCTGAACCGTGGGGTCCTTTCCCTGCAGGCGGGGGCCCAGTGGGACGCATCCAGGTCTAAACCGTGGGGTCCTTTCCCTGCAGGCGGGGGCCCAGTGGGACACGTCCAGGTCTGAACCGTGGGGTCCTTTCCCTGCAGGCGGGGGCCCAGTGGGACGCATCCAGGTCTAAACCGTGGGGTCCTTTCCCTGCAGGCGGGGGCCCAGTGGGACGCGTCCAGGTCTAAACCGTGGGGTCCTTTCCCTGCAGGCGGGGGCCTAGTGGGACGCGTCCAGGTCTGGGGGCCCAGTGGGACACGTCCAGGTCTGAACCGTGGGGTCCTTTCCCTGCAGGCGGGGGCCCAGTGGGACACGTCCAGGTCTGAACCGTGGGGTCCTTTCCCTGCAGGCGGGGGCCCAGTGGGACGCGTCCAGGTCTAAACCGTGGGGTCCTTTCCCTGCAGGCGGGGGCCCAGTGGGACGCGTCCAGGTCTGAACCGTGGGGTCCTTTCCCTGCAGGCGGGGGGCCCAGTGGGACACGTCCAGGTCTGAACCGTGGGGTCCTTTCCCTGCAGGCGGGGGCCCAGTGGGACGCGTCCAGGTCTAAACCGTGGGGTCCTTTCCCTGCAGGCGGGGGGCCCAGTGGGACGCGTCCAGGTCTGAACCGTGGGGTCCTTTCCCTGCAGGCGGGGGCCCAGTGGGACGCGTCCAGGTCTGAACCGTGGGGTCCTTTCCCTGCAGGCGGGGGCCCAGTGGGACGCGTCCAGGTCTGAACCGTGGGGTCCTTTCCCTGCAGGCGGGGGCCCAGTGGGACGCGTCCAGGTCTGAACCGTGGGGTCCTTTCCCTGCAGGCGGGGGCCCAGTGGGACGCGTCCAGGTCTGAACCGTGGGGTCCTTTCCCTGCAGGCGGGGGCCCAGTGGGACGCGTCCAGGTCTGAACCGTGGGGTCCTTTCCCTGCAGGCGGGGGCCCAGTGGGACGCGTCCAGGTCTGAACCGTGGGGTCCTTTCCCTGCAGGCGGGGGCCCAGTGGGACGCGTCCAGGTCTGAACCGTGGGGTCCTTTCCCTGCAGGCGGGGGCCCAGTGGGACGCGTCCAGGTCTGAACCGTGGGGTCCTTTCCCTGCAGGCGGGGGCCCAGTGGGACGCGTCCAGGTCTGAACCGTGGGGTCCTTTCCCTGCAGGCGGGGGCCCAGTGGGACGCGTCCAGGTCTGAACCGTGGGGTCCTTTCCCTGCAGGCGGGGGGCCCAGTGGGACGCGTCCAGGTCTGAACCGTGGGGTCCTTTCCCTGCAGGCGGGGGCCCAGTGGGACGCGTCCAGGTCTGAACCGTGGGGTCCTTTCCCTGCAGGCGGGGGCCCAGTGGGACGCGTCCAGGTCTAAACCGTGGGGTCCTTTCCCTGCAGGCGGGGGCCCAGTGGGACGCGTCCAGGTCTGGGGGCCCAGTGGGACACGTCCAGGTCTGAACCGTGGGGTCCTTTCCCTGCAGGCGGGGGCCCAGTGGGACGCGTCCAGGTCTGAACCGTGGGGTCCTTTCCCTGCAGGCGGGGGCCCAGTGGGACGCGTCCAGGTCTGAACCGTGGGGTCCTTTCCCTGCAGGCGGGGGCCCAGTGGGACGCGTCCAGGTCTAAACCGTGGGGTCCTTTCCCTGCAGGCGGGGGCCCAGTGGGACACGTCCAGGTCTGAACCGTGGGGTCCTTTCCCTGCAGGCGGGGGCCCAGTGGGACGCGTCCAGGTCTGAACCGTGGGGTCCTTTCCCTGCAGGCGGGGGCCCAGTGGGACACGTCCAGGTCTGAACCGTGGGGTCCTTTCCCTGCAAGCGGGGGCCCAGTGGGACGCGTCCAGGTCTAAACCGTGGGGTCCTTTCCCTGCAGGCGGGGGCCCAGTGGGACGCGTCCAGGTCTAAACCGTGGGGTCCTTTCCCTGCAGGCGGGGGCCCAGTGGGACGCGTCCAGGTCTGAACCGTGGGGTCCTTTCCCTGCAGGCGGGGGCCCAGTGGGACGCGTCCAGGTCTGAACCGTGGGGTCCTTTCCCTGCAGGCGGGGGCCCAGTGGGACACGTCCAGGTCTGAACCGTGGGGTCCTTTCCCTGCAGGCGGGGGCCCAGTGGGACGCGTCCAGGTCTAACCCGTGGGGTCCTTTCCCTGCAGGCGGGGGCCCAGTGGGACGCGTCCAGGTCTGAACCGTGGGGTCCTTTCCCTGCAGGCGGGGGCCCAGTGGGACGCGTCCAGGTCTGAACCGTGGGGTCCTTTCCCTGCAGGCGGGGGCCCAGTGGGACGCGTCCAGGTCTGAACCGTGGGGTCCTTTCCCTGCAGGCGGGGGCCCAGTGGGACGCGTCCAGGTCTGAACCGTGGGGTCCTTTCCCTGCAGGCGGGGGCCCAGTGGGACGCGTCCAGGTCTAAACCGTGGGGTCCTTTCCCTGCAGGCGGGGGCCCAGTGGGACGCGTCCAGGTCTGAACCGTGGGGTCCTTTCCCTGCAGGCGGGGGCCCAGTGGGACGCGTCCAGGTCTGAACCGTGGGGTCCTTTCCCTGCAGGCGGGGGCCCAGTGGGACGCGTCCAGGTCCTGCAGGCGGGGGCCCAGTGGGACGCGTCCAGGTCTGAACCGTGGGGTCCTTTCCCTGCAGGCGGGGGCCCAGTGGGACGCGTCCAGGTCTGAACCGTGGGGTCCTTTCCCTGCAGGCGGGGGCCCAGTGGGACGCGTCCAGGTCTGAACCGTGGGGTCCTTTCCCTGCAGGCGGGGGCCCAGTGGGACGCGTCCAGGTCTGAACCGTGGGGTCCTTTCCCTGCAGGCGGGGGCCCAGTGGGACGCGTCCAGGTCTGAACCGTGGGGTCCTTTCCCTGCAGGCGGGGGGCCCAGTGGGACGCGTCCAGGTCTGAACCGTGGGGTCCTTTCCCTGCAGGCGGGGGGCCCAGTGGGACGCGTCCAGGTCTGAACCGTGGGGTCCTTTCCCTGCAGGCGGGGGCCCAGTGGGACGCGTCCAGGTCTAAACCGTGGGGTCCTTTCCCTGCAGGCGGGGGCCCAGTGGGACGCGTCCAGGTCTGGGGGCCCAGTGGGACACGTCCAGGTCTGAACCGTGGGGTCCTTTCCCTGCAGGCGGGGGCCCAGTGGGACGCGTCCAGGTCTAAACCGTGGGGTCCTTTCCCTGCAGGCGGGGGCCCAGTGGGACGCGTCCAGGTCTGAACCGTGGGGTCCTTTCCCTGCAGGCGGGGGCCCAGTGGGACGCGTCCAGGTCTGAACCGTGGGGTCCTTTCCCTGCAGGCGGGGGCCCAGTGGGACGCGTCCAGGTCTGAACCGTGGGGTCCTTTCCCTGCAGGCGGGGGCCCAGTGGGACGCGTCCAGGTCTGAACCGTGGGGTCCTTTCCCTGCAGGCGGGGGCCCAGTGGGACGCGTCCAGGTCTGAACCGTGGGGTCCTTTCCCTGCAGGCGGGGGCCCAGTGGGACGCGTCCAGGTCTGAACCGTGGGGTCCTTTCCCTGCAGGCGGGGGCCCAGTGGGACGCGTCCAGGTCTGAACCGTGGGGTCCTTTCCCTGCAGGCGGGGGCCCAGTGGGACGCGTCCAGGTCTGAACCGTGGGGTCCTTTCCCTGCAGGCGGGGGCCCAGTGGGACGCGTCCAGGTCTGAACCGTGGGGTCCTTTCCCTGCAGGCGGGGGCCCAGTGGGACGCGTCCAGGTCTGAACCGTGGGGTCCTTTCCCTGCAGGCGGGGGCCCAGTGGGACGCGTCCAGGTCTGAACCGTGGGGTCCTTTCCCTGCAGGCGGGGGCCCAGTGGGACGCGTCCAGGTCTGAACCGTGGGGTCCTTTCCCTGCAGGGCGGGGGGCCCAGTGGGACGCGTCCAGGTCTGAACCGTGGGGTCCTTTCCCTGCAGGCGGGGGCCCAGTGGGACGCGTCCAGGTCTGAACCGTGGGGTCCTTTCCCTGCAGGCGGGGGCCCAGTGGGACGCGTCCAGGTCTGAACCGTGGGGTCCTTTCCCTGCAGGCGGGGGCCCAGTGGGACGCGTCCAGGTCTGAACCGTGGGGTCCTTTCCCTGCAGGCGGGGGCCCAGTGGGACGCGTCCAGGTCTGAACCGTGGGGTCCTTTCCCTGCAGGCGGGGGCCCAGTGGGACGCGTCCAGGTCTGAACCGTGGGGTCCTTTCCCTGCAGGCGGGGGCCCAGTGGGACGCGTCCAGGTCTGAACCGTGGGGTCCTTTCCCTGCAGGCGGGGGCCCAGTGGGACGCGTCCAAGTCTGAACCGTGGGGTCCTTTCCCTGCAGGCGGGGGCCCAGTGGGACGCGTCCAGGTCTGAACCGTGGGGTCCTTTCCCTGCAGGCGGGGGGCCCAGTGGGACGCGTCCAGGTCTGAACCGTGGGGTCCTTTCCCTGCAGGCGGGGGGCCCAGTGGGACGCGTCCAGGTCTGAACCGGGGGGTCCTTTCCCTGCAGGCGGGGGCCCAGTGGGACGCGTCCAGGTCTGAACCGGGGGGTCCTTTCCCTGCAGGCGGGGGCCCAGTGGGAAGCGTCCAGGTCTGAACCGTGGGGTCCTTTCCCTGCAGGCGGGGGCCCAGTGGGACGCGTCCAGGTCTGAACCGTGGGGTCCTTTCCCTGCAGGCGGGGGGCCCAGTGGGGACGCGTCCAGGTCTGAACCGTGGGGTCCTTTCCCTGCAGGCGGGGGCCCAGTGGGACGCGTCCAGGTCTGAACCGTGGGGTCCTTTCCCTGCAGGCGGGGGCCCAGTGGGACGCGTCCAGGTCTGAACCGTGGGGTCCTTTCCCTGCAGGCGGGGGCCCAGTGGGACGCGTCCAGGTCTGAACCGTGGGGTCCTTTCCCTGCAGGCGGGGGCCCAGTGGGACGCGTCCAGGTCTAAACCGTGGGGTCCTTTCCCTGCAGGCGGGGGCCCAGTGGGACGCGTCCAGGTCTGAACCGGGGGGTCCTTTCCCTGCAGGCGGGGGCCCAGTGGGACGCGTCCAGGTCTGAACCGGGGGGTCCTTTCCCTGCAGGCGGGGGCCCAGTGGGACGCGTGCAGGTCTGAACCGTGGGGTCCTTTCCCTGCAGGCGGGGGCCCAGTGGGACGCGTCCAGGTCTGAACCGTGGGGTCCTTTCCCTGCAGGCGGGGGCCCAGTGGGACGCGTCCAGGTCTGAACCGTGGGGTCCTTTCCCTGCAGGCGGGGGCCCAGTGGGACGCGTCCAGGTCTGAACCGTGGGGTCCTTTCCCTGCAGGCGGGGGCCCAGTGGGACGCGTCCAGGTCTGAACCGTGGGGTCCTTTCCCTGCAGGCGGGGGCCCAGTGGGCAGACAGATGTAAACAGGCCCTGAGCTTAAAGGTGGAACTCCAGCAGGCCTGAGAAATGTTTCATCTCTGATGTCACTCTTTCCAGCATCCCAGTAGTCCAAGCAGAGAGGGTGGGAGGGTGGGGGGGCAGTAATAATTGCCTTTTAAATGTCAAATCAGCTCAAGGTTTGGATGCTGAGAACACAGAAGCCTGTCAGAACCTTTCTGTTCTCTGAGCGGGTCACCATTGGTGGTTATCCCCAGACAAAAGGATTACTCTGATGGGGGGGGGGGGGGGGTGAACTGTTCAGAGCCGAAGTGATGAGTAATGGAACGGGCTTGTGAGAACCAGCGTTGAGGGGCCGTTTGCGGTTAAACATGAGCGTGTCCCTACATACCACTGCTCCCTTTCCCAGCATAGACCCCCCCCCCCACCGCCGCAGCAGACAAGCCCCTCCAGGGTGCAGACAGCACATTCCATCGTTATCAATAGACCAAGATGGGAAAAAAGGAGGATTTATGAGGAAAAATCAGAAACAGCTTGTAGCAGAGAAGCTTCGTGTTTCCAGGAAAACTAAGATCCTTAAAGAACTGAAGTCGTCGTTTATGGAGATCTTTGTAGTAGAAAGCTGCCATTACTTCCTTTCCTAATCCAAGATTATTTTAGTACAACCGACATTTTTTTCAGTAACAAACATGATTAATCTAAATAATAGTTTTTGATTTGAGATTTTAGGAAATCAAACATTAAATGATAAAGTTCTCAGTGATGTTTTATTCAGAAAAAGCTGACTGATGGATTCTTTCCCTCCTTTCTCTAACCAGCTGTGGGTTTAAAGAAGCAGCAGATAAATGCCACAGCGCCCCCTACTGCTCAAACGCCTTCCTTTAGTTTTCATGCTGTTAGATTTAAGCTTTTTTTTCTCCTCTGAAAATAGCTGATCTAAAAGCTAAAGTTCTTTTCTTCTGCTGATAACAATGTTTACCTGCATTTCTGGAGATTTTTCACCCGTGACTTAAAGGCCAGAAGGTGCAAAAAGCTTAAGAAATGTTTTTGTGATTTTCTAAGTGGGGGGGGGGGGGGGGGGGGGGGGGGGGGGGGACGTGTGAATAAAAGAAAAGCTTTAGAAATTTCTCCTTTTTAAAGAATACAGATAAATAAAAATAGTTTACCATTGAAACTGATGCTAAACGCTAATTAACGTAAAAAATGATGGAATGAAAGTTTCAGATTAATCTCAGCATGTTAGATTTACTGAATACAAACAAGATTAAAGGAAATTTAATAACACATTTAATCAGAGAAGATGTAAACAGGTTCATTTTACCCGGTTAACGCTTTTTTAAAGGGTTCATAAGGTTTTTTTATATATATATTTGTAGTATTAGTTAATATGTAAAAGATTAAACTAAATCAAAATCAAGTGTTTTATTTTTGAAATGATTTCATAAAACAAACACTGAACTTTATTAGGGATTGGTTGTTATTTAAAGGTAAAGTGGAGGCTGATCTTTTCCCGGGTGGATCATCTAAATAAATGCTCATCCTAACTGTCAATCATTTTGGTGAGATGCTGACAGACGCGCTCGTCTCCATTTTCCCTACAGTTAGTTAGTCTGACATGGTGGAAAAATTGCAAATGTTCTTTAGGAAAGGAAGCCTGGATGAGTGATGCAAACAGATAAAAATAATTCACCTGTCATTCACCTACTGCGTTTCTTAAATTGCTTCCAATAAAGAAAGTTAATTAAAAAATAATAATAAATTTCCCATTTCTTTAATAACACAGCAATCCTGAGTTCCAAAAACTAATTTCAGGGAGATGCTTATTGAACAGCTGTTTATTAATTAACGGTCATTTCTTAAACACAGAACAGAACAGGATTGGTCATTTAAACAAGTCAATACTTCCCTTCTTCCACCTGGAACATCTGTTGGTGGGACTCAGTTCACCTCATCATTCCTCACCTCCAATAGACATGGATATACTGTAGCATATTCTGCTGCTAAATGAATGTTATAGTTTTGTTTTTTTACTCGAGGATTGAACCTCCGCCGTTTCCCATGATGCACTGCTTTCATCGGTAACTAGGTGACTGCCAGAGAGTAACCAGAGAAACTTATCGGCATATTAATCCAATCAGCTCTCTGCCAACAGGTCGCCTGGAACGCTCGCTGAACAGAGCATCGCTTTGGAGATACGCACAGTTTGCACAAGCAGGACCCCCCCCCCCCTTCTTGTGACTGCTTAATTGAACTAGTTCTAATCCAACATGATGCATGAATTACTGCACTGCCTGCTCGCTCTCATTAGCATTAAAAACACCACTTAGTGTAAAATCCAGGATAATTGATCCGACTGGCGGCCATCAGGGAACAACTATCGATATCAGGGAGACTGGCATGTCTGCAGGAAGTAGTTCATTTTTATGTAACGTTCAATCTGGAGTTATTGTGCTTTTTAAATAAACAGCTTTAAACAGATTCATGTTTAGATTAAATAACAGGAGGAAGATGCTTAATATCAAACTGTTGCTTTTTTTCCATCTCCTAAAATTATACATTATTTTATCATTTTAGCTTTTAACACTAATTCAATAAATAGACATTAAACCTTCACCAAATGTAATATTTATCATTGTGGTTCCGCCTGGCCAAACCATTTATTCGCTGCTCAGAGTAATTATTTATTTTACGCGGTTCTGTTTCTCTGCAGGGAGCTGGAGACAGCTTCATCGGAGCGCTGGCGTTCTACATGGCTCACCACCCGGCCATGCCTCTGGAGGAGATGGCGCGCAGGGCCAATCAGGTGGCGGCGCTGAGCGTGCAGACTGTCGGCACCCAGACGTCATTCCTGTTCAAGCGGGACCTGCTGGCGGAGCTGTTCTGAGACTCAAACCCTCTGCAGATAACAGCTACTCTCAGTAAACACAGTAGAAAGTATTCAGGCAGAATTTATTGCATTTAAACAGACATAATTTCACACGACGGAAGGAGCAGATTGAAATATCAAATACATCCAGAAACTGCTGTTGGTCCGTTTTCATTCTTTCAGCGTCATGCTGAAGTCTTATGGATGTTTTCCGATGATTGAACAGCAGCCAATCAGAATCCTCTCCCAGCCAAAGCTTCATATGATCTCTGTGAATAAAAGTGTCTTTCAGAGGCTGTCCGTGTTTGCTGGTGCATCAAACCGATCTGATCTTCCTCTTCTCCAAGAATAAGACGTGTTTGTTCACTGCAAAGACACAGAAGCAGGAGGAGAGGCTGAGAATGACGTTTATTAGCGCTGGAGTTTGAAAAACTGCATAAACACACAAAGACAAGCTGAGGAAAAGCCGCTCCAATGGAGACACATTACAGATCCAATGGTCGGTTATTCAGAGATGATTGCAGATGAAAGTTAAATAATGTTAAAACTTTTCCAGCTGTTAAACCTTTCTGTTGCTGTGATGGTTTATCCATGTTAGAGTCAGACTGAAGAGACAGACTTTATTTCCTTCCTTTAGATTTTTCTGCATCATTTCTCCAATCAGTGACGTCATGAACTTTCCTCTCCTTGTCTGGCATGAGAAACAAAAGCCACAGAAGCTCCATCGACTCCCAGTCAGACCATAATATCACTGTATCTGATAGTTCACCTATACCGCGGCCGGCAACCCGCAGCTCTTTAGTGCCTTTTTTTTGTGTTTGTTTTAATATGGTGTGCAGCAGGTCAAACAAAAATGAATTGTTTTCCAATGCTGTAAACATTTGTATGATAAATAAATGTAAACAATAATTTGCGTCATAGCCATAGAGATCAGTGATCTTTGAGCAGTTTGGGCTGCTGACCTCTGACCTATACCTAACCTTGGATATAATACAGGTTTCTGCCTCTCAAACTGAGGATTGGGAACAACTGGTTAAAATAATAACAAAACATGTTTTTCCAAGATTTAAAGGAGTTTTACTGATTTTAGTGCTTAAAAAAGTCATATTTCCCACTCTGCATCAGAAAGCGTCACTCAGCTGCTGGCAGAATGTGAGAGATTATCTTAGGAAGCCTTTGTTAAGCTCCTTCAGGCTTTACGACATGTTGACTTTTTCCAGCAAAGACTCCTGTGTGGTCGGAGGCTGAATCAGCACAGCGGCGCTCTGACCGTTTGGTCGGAGGCTGAATCAGCACAGCGGCGCTCTGACCGTTTGGTCGGAGGCTGAATCAGCACAGCGGCGCTCTGACCGTTTGGTCGCACAGATGAGCTTTCAGAATGTCTTCAAACTAAGGTGTGAAAAAACACCCAGACTAAAGTTCAACCACAGATCTCTGTAATCCAACAGGAGCGAACTTTCCACCAGAAAAGATGCATTTTTTATTTAAAAACACTTAATGAAGTCAGCTGCCTGTATTTCTGACCCATCCCCCCCCCCCCCCAACAGAGAATGTTTGAAAGCTTAAAAAAAAACAGTTGCACAATTTCGGGAGCTTTAGCAGAAATAAACGTCTAATCCTTTCTCCATTAAACTGAATGCTAACGATGTAGCTCGCTGTTCGGCCATCTTACCGAACGGGTCGTGTTTCCGCAGCACCAGTTTCTCTCTGAGGCGGTTCCTCTTGGTGTTAAAGAAGTATCCCGTCCCGGCAGCGCTCACCATCTGCACCAGGATGGTCCTGAAAGAACAACAGACATTCTAACCGTCATCCATTTATTTAACCTACAACTGCTGCTCAGAGTTTAAACGTATTTATACAAAATGCTGCACACTGGAAAAAAGCTAAATCTACAGAAGTCTTTTTTTCCTAAAATAAATGCATTTGTTCTTGAATTGAGGAGGTAAAAGAGACACTCTGCAATGGAATGAGGCAATTTACATTTAAAAAAAGGAAAACACAATTACATTATTTTAAGTGCATTTTATCTAATTATCTTATTTTAACAGTACAAATACTCATTCCATTGGCAAACTCCTTTACCTACTCAAATTAAGGGTAAATACACTTAATTTAAGACTTTTTTACTTATTTCTAAATCGTTTTTAAAAATAATTATTTTTAAAGAGTTGCTGAATCCAAAAAACAATTATCTTTATTGTTGCATTAAATATTAGTGTCTCAGCAGTTATTCAAGGTAAGAAAGAAAACCCAAACTTTCTCACTCAGATGAGAAAAACTAAAGAAGTCCTGGATCCATAATCGGAGGAATAAAGTTAAAACAAAATGATTTTCTTCCCACATCGGTAGGAAAACTTTCCTCTGGATTAGGCTATTAGATATTAACAAAGACTTATATTACAGAATGGATACTAATTGCCTTTAACCCTCGTTTATTTCATCATTGCTCTATGATAACGGCACTTAGTTAGAACCACCTTTACTTCAAAATGACCCTAAAATATGTTGAAAGAAAAATAAGTCAGGCTTTCAAGACTAAGGACACAAACCTGACTGTCTAGCATGGTGGCGGCAGCATCAGCCTGTGGGGTTCTGTTGCTAGGGGTGCTGCAGCATGTTTGATGGGAAATGGGATAAAGGCCATAATGGGATAAATGGCCAAGCTCCATCTGATATCAGAGATCTGATTGTTCCTTATGTTCCTAACAGAGCACTTCGCTCTCAATCTGCAGGTTTACTAGTGGTTCCTAGAACTTCTAAAAGTAGAATGGGAGGCAGATCTTTTAGTTCTCAGGCTCCTCTCCTGTGGAACCAACTACCAGTTTTAGTCCGTGAGGCAGACACCCTGTCTACTTTTAAGGCTAGGCTTAAAACTTTCCTTTTTGATAAAGCTTATAGTTAGGGTGGCTCAGGTTATCCTGAGCTATCTCTATAGTTCTGCTGCTATAGGCTTAGACTGCTGGAGGACATAGGGACCCCTTTTTCATCATTCTGCTTCATTCTATCTCTATTCTCCCACTGCAGAATCTGTTAGTTCAATCTCTAACGTTCTGCTCTCTCTGCTTTTTCTCATAGTAGCTTCATCTGGTCTGTTCCTGTTTGGCTGTGACTCCATCCTGGAGAGAAATATCAGCTGTGCTGCTGCCATCAACACCTTTGTTTCTAGTATCTTTGCCTGTGGAGCTGATTGACAGCTGCCTTTTGTATCTATGCTTCTTTTTCTATGTCTGCTTCTGTCTCCTTGAACCCCAGTGGGCCTCAGCAGATGGCCGCTCACACTGAGCCTGGTTCTGCTGGAGGTTTCTTCCTGTTCAAAGGGAGTTTTTCCTCTCCACTGTCGCTACAAGCATGCTTAGTGTGAGGGATTGCTGAAGAGTCAATGAGTCGATGCAATCAGCTGGTTTTCCTTAGATAGAAAACTTTGAATCAATCTGACTGGATGATCTGGTGAACTGGAAAGTTACCTGAGATGACATGATGTGAATTGGAGCTATAGAAATAAACCGAATAGAATTAAAAGAAATGTAGTGAGCATAGGGCACTTGATTATAACTTGCTTATTATTTACTATATATTATCATATGCAGCAATCGTTTACTTTAAACGTCTCTTTACTAAAAGCAGTTAGTTGGGCTCAGGTCATGTTTCTGTTATTTTAATTTATAAAAGATGGCAGCCCTAGTTAAACCTGAGAGAAAATAAATGAAAAGCAGTTAATGCATAGAAATATATAGAGTAGATACACTTACTTGGATTTAGCTTTAGCCACTGAAAAAGAGCAAAAAATGTGAACTTTATTATCAAGCCTGGAAACAACAGGGTTTATAACAGTATAACTTTACTATAAACCTTTAAGCCGCGTTTACATGTTTTAGCAGCATAAAATATATCTACTTATAAAAACAGTGGTAGAAAACATCCAAGCAGCTAGCTCAGACATGCTAACATGCTAACTCAAACACATAAAGGTGAGTAAACGTCCACGTGATCAACCGAAACAGTCTGTTTTAAAACCAAGAATAAAACATGAACTTCAGCTGCATCAATAGAATCTCTCTAATACTCACAGTTCACGCTGGTGAGAAACATTTTTAATTAAATGTTTTTTAATTACGGAGAAAACATAAACAGAGGATGTGGGATGTGGGCAGGTCACATTGAAGGGTCGCACGTCCAGCGCGTAACAAGCACTTCCGGTGTCTCTTAAAGGCGCAGTACAGCAGAATGAATCCATGAACAACTTTGTTAAACTGAGTTAAACTCTGACTTTTATTGCTTCAGTTTTTTCCCTCTAGGAGTCCAGACGTTACTCTGATCTTTTTAACTTCTTTTAAGGAACATTTCTTCATCCTTTCTGAATATCTTTTAGTTTAACCTGGATTTTGGCTGCTTTTCTCTCTGATAAACTCTGTCCAGCCAATATTCACACGGTGCTTTCAGGGATCAAAACTGTTTTCCATTAAAGCCCATATATACATGCAGAATATTGGATTGCAATGTAATGTATGTGTTTTGGGAATATTTATATGTTTGATGACTGCTGTTTTTTCTCTCTATTTCCATTACTTTATTATACCTAATGACCAAATAGACTCCATTAATTGCTTTGTACTTGTAAAAGTGACTGTGAAAATACAGTTATAAATTATCTTATTTGGGCCGGAGGTTAACTGCCTATTGAGCTGAGATGCAGCACATCTTTGGCTAACCAGGGAACCATATGGGTTGCTCAGAGTTTACTGATTTTAATTTTAAAATACACATTTCAGACTAAAAGGTGAGATTACTGCAGTGGATCCCATATATAACGCACATTATGAGTCCTAGCCTCACATTGCCCACCCAGTAGCACATTCCTATGGGGTCTTTATGCACAGTTGGCAGGTTGATCAGGACAGAATATCACATTCAGAGGTACGAGTCTTTCATTAAAATAAACACTAACTAATAGAGTGAACTAATGATGCTATGACATCGTAGAAAGTCTCTACCCCTAACCTTTTCAAGAGTTAAATATTCAATCACCATTCAGTCAGTTAAAAAAGCTTAAATCCCTAAGACAAGTTCAACTTCCTTAAGGAGAATCTAAGAAATGCTTCCTTCTATTTCTTGTAAACAAATCATTTTATGTCCATGAACTTTTACCACGACGTTTAGGCTTATTTTTCATTGTCAATCAGTAAATTCCAGAATTAGAGAGATAAATGGAAACAAAAAGCTAAAATCTTAATATTTCTAATCTATTTATTATTGTTGTTCAATTTTATCATATTTATTGACCAGCCAGTGGTAAATATGCTATTTAATGTATCAGATAATACTGTCTGTCATATACTGCTTGTGAACACATGCCCTAATGGCTGTGTTAGAAGAACAGAAAAGGAAAGAGTAATCAAGCTCTAATCATTGTCAAACAGATAATTCTGCACATATATATGGTATAAATCACCTTTCAGAACCTAAGAGTTTATTACCATAATCATTCAGTTCCAAGTCAAACATATTTCAGTTAAAAACTCTCAACTATACTAGTGAAACTTAACTCACCTGCTCACCTTCCTCCATGAGTCCAGTATGTAATTAAGTCAGGATAAAAAAAATGCTACAGGAGATAAAAATTATTTAAAGGTATAATGGAGGATTTTCGAGAATTTAGGAAAAGACCCTCCCTCACCACTTTAAAAAAAGAATGCTCCTTCCTAACCCTGTACCCGCTCCTGAGAGCGAACGCCTATTAAACGCAGCTCCAGCAGTGCCTGAGCAGCCAGGCGATTGGGTAACTGTATGCAGAAAGCGTAGTCGTGGATCTCTGCCCACTGGTCACCACCAACCCCTCCATGTTTCTAACCGGTTTTCCCCACTCAGTGAGACACCCACTGAGAAGCCCACTCTGGTGATTGGCAGCTCCATAGTCAGGAACGTGGCATTAGAGACACCAGGGACCATAGTCAGATGTTTGCTGGGGGCTAGAACGGGTGCGTGCACCGGATGACAGGCAGCCCGGGCCACAGGCGGCTACACTCTACCCCTTCTATTCATTCTAGCTAATCTGAATCGCTCAATTCCATTTGGAGAGCGAGATCATCTGTGGTAGCAGCACTAGACATCTTCCAGGAATGTGAGGAAAACTAGCAGCAGTTCAGTGGACAGGATGAAGGAATGGTAGTCGGCGCAAGCAGATGACATCATACACACTCCGCTTCGTTTTTAAAAGATATACATTACCGTTCAAAAGTTTGGGGTAACATTGAAATGTCCTTATTTTTGAAGCAAAAGAACTGTACTTTTCAATGAAGATAACTTTAAACTAGTCTTAACTTTAAAGAAATACACTCTATACATAGCTAATGTGATAAATGACTATTCTAGCTGCCAATGTCTGGTTTTTGGTGCAATATCTACATAGGTGTATAGAGGCCCATTTCCAGCAGCTATCACTCCAGTGTTCTAATGGTACAATGTGTTTGCTCATTGGCTCAGAAGGCTAATTGATGATTAGAAAACCCTTGTGCAATCATGTTCACACATCTGAAAACAGTTTAGCTCGTTACAGAAGCTACGAAACTGACCTTCCTTTGAGCAGATTGAGTTTCTGGAGCATCACATTTGTGGGGTCGATTAAACGCTCAAAATGGCCAGAAAAAGAGAACTTTCATCTGAAAGTCGACAGTCTATTCTTGTTCTTAGAAATGAAGGATATTCCATGTGAGAAATTGCTAAGAAATTGAAGATTTCCCACAATGGTGTGTGCTACTCCCATCAGAGGATAAACAGGCTCTAACCAGAGTAGAAAAAGAAGTGGGAGGCCGCGTTGCACAACTTAGCAAGAAGATAAGTACAATAGAGCCTCTAGTTTGAGAAACAGACGCCTCACAGGTCCCCAACTGGCATCTTCATTAAATAGTACCCGCAAAACACCAGTGTCAACATCTACAGTGAAGAGGCGGCTGCTGGTTTCTGGGCTTCAGGGCAGAGTGGCAAAGAAAAAGCCATATCTGAGACTGGCCAATAAAAGAAAAAGATTAAGATGGATAAAAGAACACAGACATTGGACAGTGGAAGTGGAAGACTGGAAAAAGTGTTGCGGACGGATGAATCCAAGTTTGAGGTGTTTGGATCACAAAAGAACAAATGAAAAGATGCTGGAAGAATGCCTGACGCCATCTGTTAAGCATGGTGGAGGTAATGTGATGCCCGGGGGTTGCTTTGGTGCTGGTAAGGTGGGAGATTTGTACAGGGTAAAAGTAGGGTGACCATATTTTCATTTGGGAAAACCAGGACACCTTTGAGGGGGGGGGATTGAAAGAACAAATGTCTCATCATCGGGTTTTGCTCCGTGATCAGAGGGGAAATGTTACTTGACACAGAACAGTGGTGAAAATTGGAAGTTCAGTTTAATAGAATACAACTCTGTCAATAGTTCCGTCTGAAATTGTTATTGAGTCAGATATGTGGCGGTAATGTTTTATTTATCTAAAGGTTTTTATCTGTTACTGTGTAAATGGGTTTGGCTGGAATTTAAGGACAGATTCTAATAGATCTGCAGGGTGGGGACTATAAATCTGATAGGAGTTTAATTTTTTTTATTGTTGTTTTGCACAATATGCTTAACTAAGTATTTTTTGTTGTTGAATATTAGAGATTTTGCAGATATATTTTTTATAAATACATTGTTTAGATTTACTTATATATTTCTACCCCTTTTATACCCCTTTCATTAGAACTCTGGCTGCAGCATTTTGGATCAGCTGAAGGCTTTTAACTACAGTTTGTGGACTTCCTGATAGTAAAGAATTACAATAGTCCAGCCTTGAAGTAACAAATGCATGGACTAGTTTCTCAGCATCACCCCTGGACAGGAGATTGCTCATTTTTGCAATATTCCTCAGATGAAAGAAGGAAATGCTAGAAACCTCTTTGATCTGGGATTTAAATGACAGGTCCTGATCAAAATTAGCACCAAGATTTTTTACTTTATTATCTGAAATCAGTTTAATCCCATCCAAATGAAGTGACTGGCTAATCAGCTTCTTTTTCAGAGACTCTGGTCCAAAGACTATAACTTCTGTTTTGTCTGCATTCAGAAGCAGAAAGTTAAGAGTCATCCAGGTTTTTCTGTCTTCAGACATGCCTGTAATCTATGTAATGGGTTAGCTTCATCTGGATTTATAGACAGATATAGCTGGGTATCATCAGCATAACAGTGGAAATTAATCCCATGCTGTCTAATAATTCTACCAATTGGGAGCATGTATAAAGTAAAGAGAATTGGTCCTAGCACTGATCCCTGTGGTACTCCACAGGTAACATTTGAGCGTGTTGAAGATCTATCATTAACATGAACAAACTGAATTCGATCAGATAGATCAGATTTAAACCAGTCTAGAGCTGTTCCTTTAATTCCAACAAAATATTCAAGTCTTTCTAAAAGAATATTCTGATCAACTGGATCAAATGCAGCACTGAGATCCAACAGGACGAGCACAGATACAAGTCCATTATCTGAGGCCATGAGAATATCATTAGTGACTTTCACCAGAGCTGTTTCAGTGCTATGATGAGCTCTAAAGCCAGACTGAAACTCTTCAAAAAGTTCATTATGGTGGAAGTGATCGCAAACTTGTTTGGCAACTACTTTCTCAAGAATTTTGGATAAGAAAGGAAGATTGGATATAGGTCTATAATTGACCAAGTCATCTGGGTCAAGAGACAGTTTCTTAAGCAGAGGTTTAATTACAGCAACCTTAAAAGCTTTAGGTACATATCCCTGTAACAGAGATTGATTAATCACATCTAAAATGGAGGAGGAGATCAAAGGGAATACCTCCTTAAATAACCTGGTTGGAACTGGATCTAACATACAAGTTGAAGGCTTAGATGAAGACAATAATTTTGCTAATTCAGAAAGTTCAACTGGATCAAAGCAGTCTAAACCCGGTTCAGATTCCATGACTACCTCAGGTACAATCGCGGATAGAGGAGTGCTTATGATCTTATTTTTAATAAGATCAATCTTATTTATAAAGAATCCCATAAAATCATTGCTGCTAAGAGCAGGTGGAATGGACGGTTCAACAGAGCTATGGCTCTGGGTGAGTTTGGCAACTGTATTAAAAAGAAATCTAGGATTATTCTTATTCTCCTCTATTAATGAGGAGAAGTATGCTGCTCTTGCTTTACAAAGGGTCCTCTTATACAGCAGTAAACCATTTTTCCAGACTAGGAAGGACTCTCGCAGGCCTGTGGAGCGATATTTTCTCTCCAGTTTCCTTGCATTTTGCTTCAAAGTACGCAGCTCTGCATTAAACCAAGGAGCAAGCTTTCTATTTTTAACGGTTTTCATTTTCAAAGGAGCTGCGTTGTCTAAGGCAATACGCAGAGAACTAGCAACCCCATCAACAAAATCATCAACCTGTGAAGGGGAATAAGCTAAGCTTTTGCACTCTGCAGCACTGCTCAGCGACACAGAGGAGAGAGAAAGTGAAACAGATTCTTTAAAATGTATAACTGCACTATCTGATAAAGATCTACTAAAATTGAACCTTCTTTTGGGGGAGGAGAACTCTGTTAAAGTAATCCTGAAGGTTATTAGAAAGTGGTCAGAGAGGACAGGGTTGTGAGGAAATACTGTTATTTCTTCACATTCTATGCCGTATGTCAGCACAAGATCCAAAGTATGAAGATGAGAATGCGTGGGACTATTCACATTTTGAACAAAGCCAATAGTGTCTAAGATAGCATTAAAGGCTGCTCTTAAGCTATCGCCTTCAATGTCTGCATGGATGTTAAAATCTCCCACTATGATGAAGCTGTCAGTATTTAATGCCAAATCAGAAAGGAACTCTGAAAACTCATCTAAAAATTCAGAGTAAGGACCTGGTGGACGATACAAAGTTACAAAAAGAAGAGGTTTTCTTGCCTTGAAATCTGGATCAGGGAAATTAAGGGTTAAATGTTCAAAAGAGTTGTAGGTATTAATTGTTTTGGGAGTAATCAGTAAGTCAGACTGGAAGATTGCTGCTACTCCTCCTCCTCGCCCAGAACTTCTGGGGATGTGAAAATTTAAATAGCTTGAAGGAGTTGCCTTATTTATGCTCACATAATCCTCTTGCTGCAGCCAGGTTTCTGTAAGGCAACACAAGTCAATGTGATTATCACAAATCAAGTCATTAACTAGCAGACTTTTAGCGGAAAGAGATGTTATGTTAAACAGACCGCATTTAATTGTTTTAACTTTTTCCCCAATTGAAGTTATTTTGATTTTAATTAGATTATCATGATTTACTCCTTTGGGAATCTTTGCTAATTTATTAGATTTTGGTCGTGGGCAAGAAACTGTCTGGATGGAGTAAAGAGTGGGTAACAGTAGAGAAGCTGCAGAGATGTGTGTTAAACTACAATTCTGTAAAGTGATTTAACAATATAAAACTGGAGAATAAATACCGTATTTTCACGACTATAAGGCGCACTTAAATGTCTTTTTTTCCCCTCAAAATGTGCGGTGCGCCCTTTGGTGCGGTGCGCCCTATGTGTGTTGTAACTGCGACTTTTGAGACCACCTCATTGAGGAGATGATGAAAGAGTGGCTGAATGTAAGGAGACCAGGTGTTTTTTTTCCACTCATCACCATCGCTGTTAATATGTAACTCCATGCGTGCCCATCTCACAGCTGATGTGAAAAACATGGGGAAACAAATTAACGCTGTGCTCGCTGTTCAACCGCTCGACATCGGTGTGAACCGGACCCAGCAGGTGCAGCAGAAGCAGCGAGTTTACATGCAAAGTCAACGGTTGACGCGCGTATAGGCGCAGCAAAAGGTCCCGCAGCGCGTTTTGATCAGCAGGTGCAGCACGTTGGGAAGCGTTTAAGCATCTGACGCACCGCCAACGCGCTGCTGCTGCTCGAGATGGAAAAATTGAAGTTTTGCTGCTGGACGCGCCGCATCAACCAATCAGAGAAGCTGATCTGGGAGCAGACAGCGAGACAGACACAGCGCTCTGATGACATATGATATTAACGCCAATGAAAAAGGCTGGATGGATGAGGAGATGATGAAATCGTGGCTGAGGGAGGTGTATGTGAGGAGACCAGGTGCTTTTTTCCACGCATCACCATCGCTGCGTGCCCATCTCACAGCCGATGTGAAAAAAAACGTGAATCAAATGAACGCTGTGCTCGCCGTTATCCCGGGGGGTCTGACAAAGGAACTTCAACCGCTCGACATCGGTGTGAACCGGACCCAGCAGGTGCAGCAGAAGCAACGAGTTTACATGCAAAGTCAACGGTTGACGCGCGTATAGGCGCAGCAAAAGGTCCCGCAGCGCGTTTTGATCAGCAGGTGCAGCACGTTGGGAAGCGTTTAAGCATCTCACGCACCGCCAACGCGCTGCTGCTGCTCGAGATGGAAAAATTGAAGTTTTGCTGCTGGACGCGCTGCATCAACCAATCAGAGAAGCTGATCTGGGAGCTGACAGCGAGACAGACACAGCGCTCTGATGACATATGATATTAACGCCAATGAAAAAGGCTGGATGGATGAGGAGATGATGAAAGCGTGGCTGAGGCAGGTGTATGTGAGGAGACCAGGTGCTTTTTTCCACGCATCACCATCGCTGCGTGCCCATCTCACAGCCGATGTGAAAAAAAACGTGAATCAAATGAACGCTGTGCTCGCTGTTATCTCGGGGGTCTGACAAAGGAACTTCAACCGCTCGACATCGGTGTGAAGCGGCCGTTCAAAGTAAGGCTGCGAGCGGCGTGGGAGCGATGGATGACAGACGGAGACCACAGTTTCAGGATAAGTGGAAGGCAGCGCCGGGCAAGTTACGCCACCGTTTGCGGATGGATTGTAGAAGCTTGGACTAACGTGTCTGCTGGCTCTGTTGTTCAAGCTTTCGCAAAGGCCGGCATTATTTCTGAGGAGCTGCGCTGCACGGAAAGTGACTGACAGCGAAGAAGGGGAAACTGGCATGTCTGATTTAGCGCAGCTGTTTAATTCAGAAACAGAGGATGATGACTTTGATGGGTTTGATTAATACTTTGTAATAAATACATGAATAAAGCACAATCATACTCAGTTTTGCTCCCGCTCTATTTTTCTACCTGAAAACTTAATTCAACAGCAGCCTCTGGGCGGGTCTCCTCCTCTTCACCGCGGCGGCTGGCAGATGTTTTTTCATCTAAATAATCTAAATCTTGCAGCTATATTTGCTGTGATCAGTGGGAATAAAGTAGTTTTAATATGTTTTTAAGTGAGAAAGGCCACCTGAAAACTTAATAATTGCAGTCAGTTCATCCAGATTATCTATTTCTGTCGGAGGCGCTCAGACCCCCACATACCAGCGGTGCGCCGACAGTAGAAATCCTTTCATCAGCAGCCTGTAGGCTGGGCAGCCTCCAGGTTCACGAGGCGGCTGGCAGGTGTTTTTCATCTAAATAATTTAAACTGCAGGCACCAGGATACCGGCAATAAAAGCGAACATATTCCGTCGGCAGGTTTCAGGATTTTAAGTTAATTTAGGAGTGATCACAGCGCTGTGTCATCTGCGATGTGTCTGTCTCATGGCCAGCTCCCAGGTTTGATTAATAGTTTGTAATAAATACATGAATAAAGCACAGTCATACTCAGTTTTGGGCCCGCTGTATTTTTAAATACGCAGTAGAGGTAGTAGAGGACATGTACCTGTATATAAAAAACGCGCCTTTTAGTACGGTGCGCCTTATGGTCGTGAAAATACGGTAGCCAATATGCAGCTATGGACATTTTTACAGTAATGGATATTTGAAAATAGCAGCAACATCAGAGATGTGCAGAATGACAGCAGCAGGTTATTTAACTGACTGAGGTTTCTATCATTACATTTGATTTTATTTGTTCCTGCTCCCGCTGGTTGGAACCTTTATTCCACTCTGGATTCTTGTGAGTGTAGTCTTTGTTCACTTTAACTTTTTTTTAAATAAATGAATAAACAAACAGTTTTGAAAACCTCGGTATTCATTCTTTTCCTGCTTTGTGTGTCAACTTTCACGGTTGCTAAGCAACAGAGCATACGGCGGTAAAACCCGCTGAAGGGTAGACCTGTTCGAATTCACAGCCAAAACTCTTCCGGCCTCCTTATTTTCAAGGACTTCGAAGGATCCAGTCTAGGTAGACCGCGACCTTGGAGGATGCAGCCCAGGTTTTCGAACAGAGCCTCTGATTAAGAGCAGGGCTGCCCGCACTGACGCGGCTCAGGGATTACGTCACACGGAGCGTCATGCGCAGTGAAATCAGGACATTTCCTCACTTTCTAAAAAAAACCCGGGACGCCCGGGACAGGACGTGAAATACGGATATGTCCCGGGAAATACGGACGTTTGGTCACCCTAGTAAAAGGGATTCTGAATAAGGAAGGCTATCACTCCATTTTGCAACGCCATGCCATACCCAGTGGACAGCGCTTGATTGGAGCCAATTTCATCCTACAACAGGACAATGACCCTAAACACGCCAGAGCAGAAGCAGGCAGCTGGTATTCTATGGGTAATAGAGTGGCCAGCGCAGTCACCAGATCTGAACCCCTGAACCCCTGACTGTATGGAACGCAGGAAGTGCCCATCCAACCAATCCAACTGGTGGGAGCTGCTTCTGGAAGCGTGGGGGGCAATTTCTCCAGATTACCTCAACAAATTAACAGCTAAAATGCCAAAGGTCTGCAATGCTGGAATTGCTGCAAATGGAGGATTCTTTGATGAAAGCAAAGTTTGATGGAAAAAAGTTTTTATTTCACATACAAATCATTATTTCTAACCTTGTCAATGTCTTGACTCTATTTTGTATTCATTTAACAACGTACACCTACAACTGCAATCACCTGGTGAGTAGAGTGTTAGAAAACAAACACATACACACACCCATTTGATCAAGTTTAGCTAACATAGTCAGTCATGCAATCAGGATTAAGTCTTGAGAAATTCTGACAGATTGCTGTAAGGAAAAATCCTGGTTCTCTACGGTAGCCTGAGATGCTGTATATGACGAATGTAAAAAAAAATTAAACACGTTGAGTGACAGGGAATTAAGTTCAAACTCTTGATAGAAACTGGATGAACAGGTTCCTGTAAAGGAAAAAGTGGAGGAAAACTCCTCAATTTAAGCAGCATGCCTCATCGCAGTAATTTAAGATGCATCAGGCTGTTTTTTGTTGATTATCTACAATAAAGCCAGATTTATCCAAAGACTCTTTGGGAATTATCTTCTCTGAGATAACAGTGCCAAATCACAGCTGTCATTTAATTAATTTCTTATTTTAACTTAGCTTAATCCATTTAAATATAGTAATTATAAATAAATATATAAATAAACCTTTGGCAGGCACCTCAGATTTCATTTATGTCCTCTAAGGAAATGGAAAAAAGGATTCTGGAATCTCCCGTCAGAAAAATGTCATCTATCCAGGGAAGTTGAAATGGCCTGAAACTAATAATGTCACCATGGAAATTCCCTCTCTCTGTTGTAACTTAATATTGCTTTTGTGGCAAAACAGTCGGGCAACAACAGTTTGAACCTTCTCTGAAGTGTGTTTCTGTGACTCATAAGACAAACATGGTGATATTTCAACTGAGTTTACTCTCACCCCTTTCTACCTTCTCTGTGAACTTATTGACCAGTAACTTTATAAATGAAGAATAAAATGTTATAATTTTAACACAATCTTGAAAGCCAGTTATTATAATGACCAACCAGCCAATAAAGGGACAATCATTCAAAGTTCCCACATGGTTAAGGTTCAGGTTTGAGTCCAGTGATAAGAGATAAACCTCATTCTCACCCTGGTGAGCTTCACACAGGGTGAGAGTTAAGTCTCCAGGTCCTGATGGTGTCGGCCTCAGAGTCCTGAAGAGCAGAGCAGATATGTTCGACTCTACAACCTTAGCCCCAACCAGGAGTCAGTTCCACTGATGAGGAAGACTTCCTGACTTGTTTTGGTCCCAAAGAAAACTCAGCCAATGGTCCCCAATGACTATAGACCCGCTCCCCAGTAGTTTACCTGTTACTATGCAATTAGAGTTGAAGATGCAGCCATCTGTTTTATCAGAGCCATCTCTGAAGATCATGATATTTGATTTCAGTGCATCTAACTCAGTTTAGCTCGATTTGTTTGTCAGAAGACTCAGCTGGCAGCATCAATAATTGACGATCAAAGACTAGCTGATAATCAGACCGCAGTGTGTTAGACTGAAGGGTCCGCTGTCTGGTAATGACAGTAGCATCGGGGCAGGAGTTTGCCCTGCAACCGTAGGGTTGTCGGTTTGAGCACTGGCTCTCCCTTTCAGTGTTTTTGTGTCCCTGCACAAGACCCTTCACCTGCATAGCCTACTGATGGTGGTCAGAGGCGCCAGTGTACAGCAGCCCCAGTGGCTGCAATGAGGTGTGCCACCATCAGTGTGTTTGTGAATGGGTGAATGACTGAATGACTGAATGTAGTGTAAATTGCTTTGGTCAAGTCTCCTGACTTGAAAAAGCGCTATATAACCACAGGCCATTCACCATTTAATCAAGAAGTCAGTAGTAGAGGAGCAGCCTTTTACTATCTTTACCTCAGTACATGTACAGACTGCTTTCCTTTGCATACATACTAAGCTCTGTGTTAGTACTTCCTCTAGAACCTCTGGAGATTATTCCACAGATTACGGACAGCAGTGAGCATCCTCTTCAGAAGATGGTTAAAAACCCACAGTGTCTTCTGTAAGAAGCTTCCCTTGGTCCGTTGCAGGACAGAGCGCTACCAAAGGTCTTTCCTGCCTACAGCTATCCAGGTGAATTGCTTTAACATTTTATTCTCTTTTGTGATTAATGAGGTATTTTTGAATTACAGAGCTGCACTGGCTGTTAATCAAAACATAAATGGTGGAGGTCAGGAAAAAGTGATTCTCAGAAAACATTTTTTGAAGTTTAATTAGATTTTTCAGATTCATACTGCAGGGAGCATGATGTGAAGAAACACAGTAACAGTGAGTTGCAAAGAAACGGCCAGCTGGAAAAGTCCTGCATTGTCTCTCACTGACATTGTTGTCCCACATTTGTTTTTGTTTTGTTTTTTATTTCTAGTCAGCCTATTATCTAGTCGCTTCACTGGCGGCCGTACGACTAGCATGCTGGGGTAGAGATCATCGTTGATCAACTGTAAGACTCTGAAAGGACAGTGGATGTGTAGAAAGTGTTTAGTGTGCATTTAATTTCAATTCAATTCAATTCAGTTTATTTATATAGCGCCAAATTCACAACACATGTCATCTCAAGGCACTTTACAGTTCAACCAGATCATACAGTCAAATTGATACAAAGTTTTCTATCTAAGGAAAACCAGTTTTCTAAATTTACTAAAGGATAATATAAAGCAGTAACCATAAATTAGTTGCCTACCCTGTAAGACTGAACAGTCATTTAGTGGGAAAGAAAAACATTTTCTTGGGAACAAATTTGTATGGATTTGCTTGCTAAACCTTTTGGACATAGTAGGAAAGATGAGGTCAGATGTACTTGCAGTTATAAAGCTAAAAAAGCAGAGAGTAACATCAATCATGGCGTCCAAGCAAACAGGTTCAAACTCATGTCAGAAGAAATTGGTTTGATTGGTAGAAAAAAAATCACAGCAATTTTAAGACATTTTCTTCAAATGACCCTTTGAAAATTGTCCTTTAGCAGGAAAACTTTTAGAAGGAACATGAGAATGAATACAGTACATCCGGAATATTTCTATTGAACTTATAGCAATACTGTAGTATTTAATCTTAAAAAGCCATTAAGCCAAATGTAGGTTTTGTGTTTTTTTTATAATGGTTTGCTAAATCACTTTTCAAGGATGTCATTCAGCTCTTTTCATGTCTATTTGATGCGTTCCTGGAAAGGGAATAACGTCTCTTAAATGTTCCTTTATTGGAAAAGAACCATTATCAAAGAACAGGGGAAGCATGACTGTACAGTCACAAAAGGCCCTTCAGCTTCAATTCACATAATTTTATTATGTTCTCATGTACAAAAAAAAACAAAAAGCCTTTACTAATTGGTTCTATACTCCACTGCTCATCCTTATTAAGCGGAAGCTCCTGTGTGTGTGACAGTTTGGTCCCACAGGTACTGAGATTAGACAGAAACAAGAAGTAATAAGTAAAGAGGTACAAATGAGGCAAATGCAGCTGTGATAGTGAACCCAGGAGAGGGAGAAGCCAGGCATTAAGGCGGAAATGAACATGAATGTTATTGGATGGGGCCGAGCGGCGCTGTAACCAGGCAGGGAGCAGCTGTCAGGATGTATGTGGAGGAGCCTGCGTCACCGAGGGATAATTCTGAGAAGGAGGCTGAGACCACAAGCATCGTCTCTCCTCCTCATCCTCCTCTTCCTCTATCAACACCCCACCCACTCTGCTCTCTCTACTCCGGACGTTTGCTCCTTTTTCCGTCTCCCTCTTCAGCACATGGTCGGATGTTCATCACTCTGTCTCACATGCTTTTCCTTTTCATTCATAAACCAGTTATATCACCGTTTTTCCTTCTTTAATTTTCTGACTAACTGTAATGTAGAGGCACAGTATAAAAACAGTTATTTTGTTGTTTACTATGAGGTTAGAACTGGGTAAGCTCAGCATTACATTTAATGGTAAATCATCCAAGAATGGAAGGCTTAATGAACAGGTTTTGAGTTTAAATGCTTTAAAGGAGACACCAATTACTTCAGAGTACTGCCTGCTAAAGTCCTGTCACAATAATGCCTGTTATTAAAAATGCTTAAAGCATATTCCATGATGTCTATCAAACAGACACCAAAAAATCAATCTAAGCCTGACTAACGAGAGAGAAGGTCAGAACAACACGGTTTGAAATAGACTTTCAGGTCTATTTAAGGCTGGGTAACTTGTGTAGTCGGAGTTACTGGATGTTTGGATTATTTCCCACTTTTTACCATCCTGAGCTGGGTTGGTTATGGAAACAGCCTCTTAAGAAGTTAAGGGTGACTGACCAATGCAAATGTGTGAAGGAATAAACATATGCTTGCAGGGTGTTTACTTTAAAATATTAGAAAAGTAAGAAATATGATACTAAACCAAAGCTGCTATATAAGCTTTAAAATACATATAGAGTCAGACTTCTGACTCAGTTGGGTGAAACTTCCCAATAGTTCTGTTATTTTTTGCTTTTCGTTTATCTGAATGATCTCAGTTTCTGAGGATAGGAGCCATAACAATCACCTGATCAGCCAACAGCAAACTGTGATGATCACTTATTAGATGCTTTATTACTCATTTCACTCATTTGTCCAACTCTGCCCGTTTTCTAATGACCTCTCATCTCATCCACCAGTTCCTGTCTCTATTTAAGATGCCCGCTTCCAGCTATCAGTCTTACAGTCTAGACTGGAGATAGAACAAAAATACACCAAGGATGTATTATCTACAAATAAAGCAATTAAAAATGTAATGAAACTGAAGCAGTCATATTATGAACAGGGTGAGAAAGCTAGTAAACTTTTGGCACGGCTAATTAAACGGGGGGGGGGGGGGGGGGGGGACTGAAAGAGCAATAAAAACAAACAGGAAGGCTTTGCATCTAGTCACCCTAAAGAAGTTTAACAAAACTTTTCAAACTTCTATGACAATTTAAACTGAACGACTTTAGCCTTTCAAAAACCAAAAGAAAATAAACTTAACTCATTAGATTTTGTTTCCCTACAGAGAGACTCACAAGTTGCTGTAGAGTTTGACCTAGAGGCTGAAGAATTGTCTGCAGCTATAGGTAGCATGAGGGGGGGGGGACCCTGGGCTGGATGGGATTCTCATTAAGAAATATATAAACTCAATATATAAATATATTTAGCACTAAACTAATTCCACCCCGATAATTACTACGTTGTTGAAGCCAGGAAAGACTTCTCTCTGTGGATCTTATCTGATTCTTATCTGAAGGCAGAGTTTTCACATCATCGAGTCCTTAATATCGTGTTTAATCTGGCTGTACTGCCGTGATGTCATTGGATGCCTAGAAGGCCTTTGACAGAGTGGATGTGTTTATTCTAGATTCTGTAAAAGTTTGTGAAAAATGTCTTCGTTGGATTCGACTTCTTTATGCTGTAGTTCTGACAAATGGGTTATTTTCACCACCTTTTGAATTGCATTGGGGGGGTTGCCCCTTGTTATTCACCCTGACTATTAAACCACCTGTCATGTTTGGCTTAAGGTTCCTAACCCACATGCAGAACACACTGAGGCTGGAGAAAAGTTCAGAGGTTTATTGAAATAATTTTGTACAAAGAATAAACAGATCCAGGGGTTAATCAGATCCAGGACTGGTCACGAGTGGGTTCACTGCAGAGGGGGACAGAGGAGTTAGTGGATGTCCAGGTAATTTGCAGGATGTGAGTGAGCAAGGCTGTACCTTTTCTGGAGTTTGAGCTGAGCGGCAGAGAGGGGGAACCTTGAGGGTCCAGAGACTGTCGGCAGGCGGAGGGCTTGGCGGAGGCAGAGCTAGGTTTGAGTGTTTGCAGATCTCAGGTTAGAGTTTCCCTTCCAGATTCTTCAGAGAGCGGGCAGGCAGGTCTTTGACAGGAATAATTCTCCAGGGTTCTTCAGAGATCAGACAGGCATATTACCGGCAGAGATACTCTTCTGGGTTTCAGGTTTCAGGCAGGTTCAATCTGGGAAGCAGAATGGAGAAAACAGATCAGGTTCAGGTTCAGGTTTTCAGGGAGTCAGAGATTCAGACAGGCAGGTTGGCTCAGGCTTGCTAACCGTAACTGGCAAACACTCTGGCACTGGAGAGACGTCCTCTGCCTCCTTAAATACTGATCTCCTGATGAGCAGATGAGCGACAGGTGGTGCAATCAGCTCCGGCTCCAGATCTAGTATGCCCTCTGCTGGAGAAAGTGGTCAGACCTCCAGATCCCAACACCACCTGCTATGGCAATTCCACCAAACACCCCAACACTCATCTTAAGGGAATGAAGAGCGGAAATACTGAACATCGCCTTATATGCAGATGATGTAATTTTGTTTTCTTCCAACTTGAAAAAGACTTTACCTACGTTACTCTCCCACTAATACTTTTAGGGTCTTCCTAGTTTGCAAAATAAACAACACCAAATACGTAATATTATTAATGAATAAAAGTTAGAGGCTTAACCCTGAATTCATACTTTGTTTATTTGAGTGTTAGGATTACTCCTCCCATCAACAAAATCATTCTAATAAACCACAATCCTTTAACTGATAGAGCTACAGGAACAAAATGACCTATGTCTATGATCAGACGCATCAATGTTTTAAAATATTTATATCGTTTTCAATCTATTCTACTTGTTCCCCCACTTAATTTCTTGCAGTCACTTGAAAAGATATTTTCTTCCTTCTTTTGGAACAACAGGCATCCTCGGCTTACGCTCACATTGTTAGATTTACCATTTGATAGATTAGCGTTACCAAACCTTAGGTGGTTTTACTGGGCAGCTCAACTCAGAGCAGGAATATTTATTTTGCTAAGAACCATCCTCCAGCTTGGGTTCAAAAAGAATCTCACTCAATTAATATTCCTTTGAATTTCTATACTATATATATATTCAGCCAAAAAGTACAAATTAATTAAACAGACCAAGAACCCTTTCCCCTAGAATACAGTAATGACTTGCATACCTGGAATACCGTCTAAACATCAGCTGAGAAGTTTCTACTGGGTAGGCATTGTAATAGGCTGATATATAATCGCTGCCTGCTCTCAGATTTTCAGACTCCAAGGGGCAGGAGTTATTTCTTTATAATTTGTTTGTTAGTAAATCCAACGAGTCTTCTCTAAATATTTTAGAATCATTGAGATCTGATTTGCAAGAGAACATAACAGAGGAGGAATGGCCCAGGGCTTGTTTAACAGCTCTAACTCAAACTGTGAATACAAATTCTAAATTACTACAATACCAATGGATAAGACAATATCCCAGATACATGCATTAATGTCGGCAAAAAAAATGTTCTTTATTCCACTGCATGTGGGAATTCCCTCTGATTTCTTCTTTCTGGGGTGAAAGTATTGAACCTGCCCAGTCGGCTGGAGGGAAAAGAAACACCTGCCAAACCAAAGCTATGTTTATTCTTTACTTTCTCAGATAACTTTGTGATAATTCATAATGAAAAATCTCGACTCAATATTAGTTTTATTGGAAGCCAAAAGATATACAGCTTGTTTATGGAAAAGGGTTTTTCATTTTTTTCACTACATTGTGAAAAAATAAGTTTGACAAAATCTGTGAGGTTTTCTGTGATTTCCTTGATAAAATGATATTGCTATAGATTGCTGTAACGATGAAATGAACTGAATATTGCTGCATATTTTATAGACTGATTTAGTTTACATATTTGATTGAATTTTTTTTCACTATTATGAAACTACTACTATTATTATTACAGCCATCTTTTTATGGTTTTGTTAGTATTATTTTTTCTCCTTTCTTCTCCATTGTATGTGCCTAATTGTTCTAAGTTATTTAATGTTTGTAAATTGATCAAATATGCAATATACATGTTTACAAAAGAAGAAAAAGCATCTCTTCACTTTGTTTTTTCTTCTTCTTTGTACAGAAGAGATGTTAAACTCTTAGAATATTTCCCTAAAACCCTTAAAATAACTCAGAATCGCAGTGAAACGTATTGTTTTTAAACTTTTGTTTTGTCCTTACATGTATAAAATTTGCTTATTATTAGATATAATCTGACAGTGTGGGATCCCATGTCTGAGTTAAACAGGGAATAAAGTGTTTACTTCCACTTCAAGCAGGTGATTATTAATAATTTTATCCATACGCCTCCAAAGCACCAAACAAGTTCCCACTTGCTGTCAAAACAACTGTTTGCCGTTCATTTGACCCACCAACCTGATCACAGCAGGTGACTTGATGACTCATCCACAGACTCTGAGGCACCAACACTTCGCACTGGTTCATAACTCCCTGGCTTGCGTCAGCACAATGTCCTATTAACTATTATATAAAAAGGAAGGGATGAATAACACAAGGTGATCTCATGGGGTGTTTTTTTTTCTTCATATCCGCGTAACCTCTGAATCGTAACAATCTCCACTGAAGCAAATGATGTGCTGCTTTAAAAGCTAAATGCTGCTGAGAGTGTGAGAAGAATCATCTTGCTTTTAATTAGTAATCATGAAGAGTGAAAAACAAAAACAGGAAATATATTTCATGAACAGATCTCATAAATATTGTTGTAATAATACAATAATCAGTGTATAACAGATGTTAATCTTTGCCCTGTATAAAACTATGACAAAAATAATGTGCGTCCATAAGAGTTAATATGTCAAGAAAGTACAATAATCGAATCTTTACAAGATTTGAAAATTGGTTAAATCTTCCTCTTGTGGAAACAACAAAAAAAAATAAATTAGCAATGTCAGATTTTAAAAAACAAAAATGGCTATATGGGAAAGATTTGCAGAAGAATAAGCCTTAAATCAGCTGTGTGAGTGATGACATCATTCAGCAATGAGCTGATGTAATGGAAAGCTATGTGTTTACATCTTTTAGCTTTCTCTCCCCGATTCTTTCCTGAGAAGAGCTCACTCGCGACAAAGACTTTGAATAACTTTATAATGTATATGTATTAAATGACTATTAGACATGACAACAGATTTGACAGAAATTATAATCTTACTGCAGAGAAATGGCTCTGGTCACAAATGGCAGTGCTAACCACCATAGTTTCAGCATCTATCTATTTGTGCTTCGTCTAATTAAATAAAGGTTATTCGAGGTTCATATATGTGTCATGATCTTGGCGCTGATAACGGGCTCAATAACTAACTCCATTCACCTGTCTAACTCTGCCTGGTTTCTAATCACTGCTCATCTGATCCACCTGCTCCTGACTCTATTTAAGGCGCTTGCATCCGGTCATCACGGCTGACTTATTCTTGTTCTCTGTAGCCAGTGGGGAGAATGTTTTTAGCGTACTTTAGTGTTCCTGATTTCCTGATGCTGACCTGTTCTGCCTCTCAACCACTGATCCTGCCTGTTCCCGTCTGATTGGTTTGCCTGACCTGTCATTGGACTCCACTGAACCTGCATGTTCCCGTCTGATCTGTTGGCCTGACCTGGCTTGGGAATCCTGCTTGTTCTTTGGGGCTGCAGCCTCTGGACAGTGCCTGCTGCATGTTGGCAGCCCACCATCTGGATCGTACCTTGTTCTCAGGACACGGGCCGAACTGCTAAACCAGTCTATCACAGTTTCCTGTGATAGACACCCTAGCTGGAGCTACTCTGATCATCCATCGTTTTAATAAATGCTTTCATGATTTATCCCACTGTCTGTCTTGCCTTGAATACTGGGTCCTCATGACCATGTGGACATTATTGGAATTGACTTAAACTAGGTAACCTAAGCCTATATTCTAAATAGGTCTAATTCATCTACTCTCATCCCCACCTGGAGGCCTCCTAAGTGTTTCAACTCATTATGGATAAACCATCCATTATCTCAGTCACAGTAGGGGATGTCACAGGACAGGCATCGTTTCTCCACCAGACAACCCTTCCTTCCTGCAAAGGTAGTAAAAAAAACAGGGTGTGCCGCTTTTGACCAGTTTGAGCAAGAAGAGCCTTTTGAATCTCATAATTAACATTAACATCTAATTTAATGACCTTTTAAGTCATTCAGGTCCTGCGTCATCCAATATCAAAGCAAAAGGTTACATAAAACATGACCTTGGTGTGGGTGTGGAGGAAAATGTTTCCATTTGAATTTTATTTTTCATCAAATTAAAATAAAATTAGAATCAATTGAGATTTAAATGAAAAATACAATAGGCTTTCACAGTGCTTTCACTGCTGGCGCCTAATAAGTAAAAATTCAAGCTTATAACTGGTCCGAGTTGATGGCAAAGTTCAGTCTGCCCCTCTATTCTTTTTTTCATCATTGAAATAATCAAAATCTTTGCAGGCGCTGGTAAGAAAGGAGTTCAGGTACTGCAGTCACAGAAAGCCTGTCGACTATGGCAGATAAGACACAAGCATTGATAATGATTTTAGAGAATAACTATTATCTTGCACCATTCAGTTGTAAGTTATATCTGTAAGGTCTCTCTTTAAAGATGTTATAGTGAACCTGGAGTTCAGACTTTCACCATCTGCATTTAGCTTTTTGACCTTCCCTTATTCACTCAGGTGCTATAGTTACAATGCCCAAGCACAACTCCAGTAGAGTAAAGGTTTGGAGTAATAACCCAGAGAGTGATGATGACACGCTGAAGAGCAGAATGTAATATTTAGAGTAACTCTTTGGTTTAGCATGCCTCACTGTGACTCACCAGCCTGCTGAAACATCAAGTCACAATCATTTTAGTTCCCTGCTGGGAAATAAAGTCTCAGGGGAAAAATGCTGATTCGTGAGGGAAAACTAAAGGATTGCCCAGATTAGCTGGAGCTGGAGAGTTAAAAACAACAGATGCACATCTGTGTGGCGGCACAATATATTGCATAGTGCAGCATGGACAAACACAAAAAAACCTTTGCAAAAAAGAAAAACTAATTCTTCAAAGGTCACTCTGTGCGAGAACACAGTGGATGGCAGACAAGGCATCGTAGGCTTACACCTAAATCAATACTTTTCATAAAAATACTTTAATCATGAGTAAAGATCTAAGTAAATTATTATTATTGTTTGAATAATAGTTAAACTGGGAAACTGAATAAGATGTGATTGGTTTTCAGTTGATTGTGGTTAATACTAGCTATATAATTTGTAATGTTTGACTCGTAGGTTAAACTTGGTTAAACTTAAGGGGGATGTTTGTTCTTTTGTCTCAGATGGTCCTCAAAGTAGAAACAAAAGGATGAAATAGTCCCATTTCTCTAAGCCACTGGCCGCTTGGCTGATTTAGTTTGGCACAGACAGCAGCACCATAGAGAGCGTTCTGAGCAGCTGTCTCACTGTGTGGTGTGGAGGCTGCAGCGCCTCAGACTGGAAGAAGGTGAGAACAGCAGAGAGGATCATGGGGGCTCCTCTTCCCTCCATTAAAGACATTTCATCCCAGCGCTGCATGTCCCGTGACATCATCAATGACCCCTCACCCCCCCACCATGGACTGTTCTCCCTGCTGCCCTCTGGGAAGAGGCTTCCCAGCATTCAATGCAGGACCAGCAGGTTCTGCAGCAGCTTCTTCCCCACCGCCATCAACCTGATGAACTGATGAACTCTAAACTGGATGCTGCATCACACTTGCAACATTGTTTTGCATTATCAATGTACGTGAATTTTTATAATCCTTTTAAATAGGACACAACTCAATGTTCTACTGCATTTTGCGCTGTATTTATTTTGCACTTCACTGAAGCTTTCCATATTAATGCCCTTTGGCACCATTATTTTTTAACTGGTTTTCCTTTTTTAAGACACTGTTTACATTCTGATCACTACTGCACTTCATAATGGTAATGTTCATTTCACTGTTGTAAGCTGTGAGTAACATTATTTATTTTTGTATACACTCTGGGAATACAAAAGGACAATAAAGTTTGTCTAGGTCTAAAGTTTTAGTCAGTAAGCGGTTAGTGCGGGAGGTGAAAAACAATCACCAGAACAGCCACAAAAAGTAGCATTGAACATGTTAGCAATAGTCTCAATAGAAACCAAAGGTCAAAGGTCGAATGCTAACCAGGTAGTTTGGACGGCAGGTAAGGAACAAGCCTTATCTGTTACACCATTACAGATTAACTTTATATAGAGTTCTTCTGGAACATTAACTTAAATTCTGTGTATTGTTTTATAATGATGTTTAGATTGAGGTGTTTAACCTCAAAACACTAAAGATGCATTTTTTGTGAAATAAATGATAAAGTGTCAAAATCTGCCTGTTATTTATAATATTCTAAGAAAGTTATCATCACTTTTCTGAAGATGTTTTAATTAGGTAAATTACAAAGCTAGGGAAGCAACTGCTATCTCTGATTGCATACCAAAGCTCTGTGATTAAACTATGGTGCTCTGGTGGCTTATATTATTTTTGTGTTTTACACTTTGTCTTTGCTCTATTTCTTGGTACAGTTGTTAAAACCATTTTCTGTGTTTACAATATCTAGACCAGCAGACACTGAGCCAAGCAAGTCCGTCATTCCACAGAGGAAGTGTGGGAATAAAATAACAAATGTTCAAGATCACGTAGGAAGAAAAATCACACAATATGTTGCATTCCTTAGAGGGATAATAGAGAAGTAGTCCTCAGAAATTAAGCTGCCTGTTACAGTCTTGGTTCTGTTATGTTTTCTTTTGAGTTTTCAGTTTTACTTTGCTCCATGGCTCTGTTCGGTCTACCTAGACTGGATCCTTCGAAGTCCTTGAAAATAAGGAGACCGGAAGAGTTTAGGCTGTGAATTCGACCAGGTCTACCCTTCGGCGGGTTTTACCGCCGTATGCTCTGTTGCTTAGCAACCGTAAACGTTGACACACAAAGCAGGAAAAGAATAAATACAGAAGTTTTCAAAACTGTTTGTTTATTTCTTTCTTTTTCATTGTAAAATGATCAAAGACTACACTCACAAGAATCCAGAATGGAATAAATGTTCCAACCAGCGGGAGCAGGAACCAATCAAATCAAATGTAATGATAGAAACCTTAGTCAGTTAAATAACCTGCTGCTGTCATTCTGCACATCTCTGATGTTGCTGCTATTTTCAATTATCCATTACTGTAAAAATGTCCATAGCTGCATATGGGTTATTAATTCTCCAGTTTTATATTGTTAAAACACTTTACAGAATTTTATTGTTTATATTTTAACTCTTCCCTATTATGTTATTCTTATACATTTTTCTAAGGTCCACATTTGTGTGACCATTTTTTAAAATCTTTCTGCTGCTGTAAATTTGCCCATTGTGGGACAATAAAGGGATTTTCTATTCTATAAAAGGGGTAGAAAGATATAAGTAAATCTAAACAATGTGCTTATAAAAACATATCTGCAAAATCTCTAATATTCAACAACAAAAAATACGTAGTTAAGCATATTGTGCAAAACAGCAATAAAAAGATAAAAATCCTATCAGATTTATAGTCCCCACCCTGCAGATATATTAGAATCTGTCCTTAAATTCCAGCCAAACTCATTTACACAGTAACAGATTAAAACCTTTAGATAAATCAAACATTACCGCCACGTATCTGACTCTATAACCATTAAAACAACTATTTTCATTAATTTCAGACGGAACTATTCACTGACTGGATTATATGAAACTGAACTTCCCATTTTCACCACTGTTCGGCGCCAAGTAACCTTTCCTCTGATCACAGCTTGCTTGGTCTCGCAATGAATCCTGGGATATCCAAGAATACTGAGGATACATCGGACCCGTCCTTCAAATCGGGCAAAAAGAAGGACGCATTTTAAGGCCGCATAACGAGGACTCTTGGAATCCGACCAGACCTCGGCGCCGCGCTATGACGTAATCGGCCTTCGAATCCGGTCTTCTAAGGATGCGTCCTAGGTTTTCGAACGGAGCCCATGTTTTCTAGTTTTAGTGTTTTAATTCTTATTTTGTTGTGTTTTCTGGTTATTTTTCAGTTTTCAGGTTTTTATTTGTTGCTCTCTGCTGCCCTCTTGTGTTCTCATTTTTCCCTAGCTCCTTACCTGTCTGCTCTGTTCACACCTGCTCCCAATCTGCTCGTTAGTCCTCTCTTTGTTCAGTCTCCCATAAATACTCTCCCTGTGCAGTTCCTCAGTGCTGGTTCCTTGTCTCACTTCCTCCTACTCCGTCTCACTGGGTCTTCCTCATCGAGATTGTTTTTTCCCCTGATGTCTCCATTGTTTCTGGTTTGTTTGACTTTTTTCACATTTAACTTATTTTTGGATTCCTGCCTCTGTTGTCTGTTAACAGTTAATTAAATCATGAAGAAACTCACCTCTGCCTCCCTGCCTCTGCATTTGTGTCCTCAGACCACAACCAAATCCTGACACTGCCAAGTTAACTGATGCGTGAGTAAATACTACCAGCAGAGGATGATGGTGTACAGCAATCTCTAAGCAATCTTGCCCAGTGCAAAAATAATTTAGGACTCAAAAAGGATTAAGTAAACACCAGGATGAATATGTGGCCTATATTGCTTTATTTGAACTCCAACATGATTTTTGGTGGGAGTATTTATAGACATAATGTGTTTCTAGGCTCCTTTAGCACAGTGGAGGATGTGTGATGCTTTGGGCCTGTTTGTTTTCCAAAGATCTTGGGAAACTTCTTCGAGTACATGGGACAAAGAGAAAGTTTTTAATGTATGATTACGATATTATATTCTTATTTTGTAATGTTGTCCTTGTAAAACCAGAGACAATGCATCTAATAAGCTAGGGGAGTGTGGCCTAGTGGTTAGGGCATTGCTTGGAATCCAGAGGTTCTGAGTTCAAGCCCCCACTCCCACGGACCGACATTCTGGCTCTCAGAGCAAGACCCTTAACCCCACACTACTCCCCGGGCACCGCACAATGGTAGCCCACTGCTCCCCAAGGGGATGGTTTGAATGCAGAGAGTTAATTTAATTGCTCTGCACTTGTGAAAGTATAATGACAATGAAAAATCAGAAAGAAAAAACAAAATAAGCTACTACTGACAAATTGGTATAATTCTCAAATATCTTTCATCCCCCCATTTCTGCACAAACTGCACATACTTTAAAAACTGTATATCCCAGTGGAGCATTTGTTTCTAACTCTTTTATTGAATGTAATTTGGTATTTATATCACCAGAGGGAAAGCAAAACCTCAGAATAATCACACATTTAATGCTCAGGATCCTAATTAACACAGCAGCTCTTAGAATTCTGGCAGTTCTTTTTTTCATTGGACTTTCAGGACATTTCAATTCACTTTTACACCCACATCTTTACTTGCACTGAAGTGCTGAAGCAAAACACGTTTTCACAGGGGACACCGTCAGCGTGTCCTTACTTTCAGGCTTTAATTCATTAGCAGTGAAGCTGTTCCAGAAAATGCTGCATGATCACATCACACCCTTGCCTTGTCTTTGCTGTCGCTAGAGCTTTTGAAGGAACTTGTCCCTGTCTGAACATCTTCATTCAGCTGTCCACTATCATTAGGAGAATACAGGAAAATCGCTTCTTAGGGTGGATTTTTTTGTGTGTTTTGCCTTTAGGTTGACCTAGATTTGACTGTTCATGTTGTTCTTGCTGTGAGAAGATATAATCTCATGTTTACACATTGCTAGAAGTCTCATTTTCCTTTGTTTTTGTGTAAATCCCAAGAGCATAATCTGCATTTAAACATGCTGAATTTATAGTATCCTGCATGGCATTTAAAAAATAAGTGCTGCAAATCTATTTATAGCAATCATTGTGCTAACTGGCATCTAGTCCAGCGTTTATTTAAAGTCACCAACAAGAGCTGATGAAGGTGAAAACAAACAGCAGAAGGGTGCGAATTGTCTCCTCACTTGCGTAAATGGAAGCAATTGAGTCATTTGTGATGTCACCCCACTGATGTGCATCAGATCGCTATGGTTACACCAATCTCTGGATAATGAAGTTCTCCTTCTGGATTTCCACAACACTAGCAGGTTTGCAAAGAGAGGTTTACTGTCTGTCTAAAAAGATCATTTAAAGAATTAACTAAAATAATTCACATCCTACAGAGTTAACTGTTTACATGGCACATCTTAGAGAAGTTATTAGTGTTCAGACATTAATTTAATTTTCCAACATCTAAAAAAAACCATTCCATCCAGAGCCTAAATTCTGTAATTCTTGGGTTTCAACATCTTGGCTTAAAACAAAGTAGAGATGTTTCATATTTTATTTAGGGTTATACTTCTCTAAAGAATTAACATAACAATTCAGAAAAATATTAGAGAAAAGAAAACATTAAATACAAGTCATCATCATCATCATCATCACCATCATCATCATCATCTAAAACATTGATTTACTATTTATTTAGGAAAAGTAAAATAAAACAAACTTGTGTCAGAAAAAAATGATTAAAGACATCAAAAGAGTCTGAATATAAATTATGAAGAAGGAGGTTAATGCTATGGTCTAGTTCAACATTTACAAACATTTCTAAAATTAATTTGGTATAGATACCAAAGGTATTTCTTCCAGAACCACCTGCTGAGCGGCCCACCACAGTCTCACTCAATATCAATTATGCTGGTGTTGGAGAATTGGCCCAGCTATGCTTTTTTTCTTAATGAATCTTTCCCTTTGGTTTAAAGGCAGAGCAGTATGTAGGTAATGTAGGGTCTGCCCAGATCACAAACATAAAGCATCTGCTCACTCAGAATAAACTCAGAGTCTTTTTATTATGTGACCTCGGCAATCGAATAACACAGATGAGAAATCTCTCGTCAGCAAAGAGGTTGGGAGCAAATACCTACTGCTGTAGATGGTGATTGCAAAGGTTGTGGACTGTAACAGTGTAGAAGGCCAAGAGAAAAAATAACCGGATAAAAATAAAAATATTGATTTGTCACAACAGCTGAATTTCATCAAGCCTTAAGTTGCAGTAGAGTTTGATCTCTTTAGAGCAATGGTCTCCAACCCTGATCCTCAAGATCTACTGTCCTACAGATTTTAGATGCATCCCTGCTTCAACACAGCTGAATCAAATGAATGGCTTGAAAAGGTAATCAATCATTTGATTCAGCTGTGTTGAAGCAGGGATGCATCTAAAATCTGTAGGACAGTAGATCTTGACGCCCAGGGTTGGAGACCACTGCTTTAGAGCATAAACCAGATGCTGAATTTGATCAAATCTTAAAACTTTCTTGATATTGACATATCTGATATTCAGAATGATGATCTCACTGTCTGACAGCTGCCGACAGATGTCCGTTCATCAGCCAATAGGGATGCAGCTTCTGCTGGAGATGCCCTGCATTAAGACCTGATAGAAAAGATTAATGCAAGGTGGTCCGTTTTAAGGATTTTTTATGATCCACAAAAGAGAAGCATGAGCAAAAACCAGGACACCATGTATCAGTTGAAAATTCCTAGGAGTAACTGCAACATGCTAATAAATGAGAAAGTCCCATTTGCTCTCTAAACTGTTTATACCCATGAAAAAATATTATGACTGTTGTGGGAATGAGATCTAATTATGGTAGCTAATTATAAACTGCCTCTTCAAAAAAAAGTCGCCACCAAAAAAAGGTCACTCACTCTAATACTTTGTTGGACCGCCTTTAGCTTTGATTACGGCACGCATTCGCTGTGGCATTGTTTCGATAAGCTTCTGCAATGTCAAAAGATTTATTTCCATCCAGTGTTGCATTAATTTTTCACCAAGATCTTGCATTGATGATGGTAGAGTCTGACCGCTGCGCAAAGCCCTCTCTAGCACATCCCAAAGATTCTCAATAGAGTTGAGGTCTGGACTCTGTGGTGGCCAATCCATGTGTGAAAATGATGAGTCATGCTCCCTGAACCAGTCTTTCACAATTGGAGCCCGATGAATCCTGGCATTGTCATCTTTTATTCCTTTATTTAATCAGGAAAAGTCCCATTTAGATTAACAATCTCTTTTTCAAGGGAGTCCTGGCCAAGACAGCAGCAAAAGATTACATTACAAATTACATTACAGTTTACAATTACATCTATCTATAATTAGAAATTCATAAAACAGTTACAAACCATAGATCTCATTTCCAAACCTTTGAGCAGTCGTTTAAAATGTCCGATTGGAATCAAATCCTTCAACTTCCAGTCTTTCTGAAGATTGTTCCATGCTGTGGGGGCAGAGTACTGAAAAGCTGTCTTTCCAGCTTCAGTGCGGACACTAGGTACAGACAGAAGCAAAGACTCTTGAACGTAGAGAATACAGTCCAGCCGCTCTTGGTTGAATGTACTCACAGAGGTATGAGGGGAGCAGACACAGAATACCCTTATAAATCATCATATACCAGTGAGTGAGTCTACGAGTCACAGTGGTGTGTGCGAGGCTTACAATTTTTGATAAATCGTAGGGAGGCACCGTAAACTGAGTCTAAAATTTTTAGTACTTGATCTGGGGCATTGACATAGATTGGGTCACCATAGTCCAGAATGGGTAAAAACGTTGCAGCTACCAGTCTCTTCTTCAAATTAAAAGAGAAACAAAGCCCATTCCTGAAAAAGAAGACAATTTTCAGTCTGAGTTTCTTAATCAATTGTTCAACATGAGGTTTAAAATTTAGACTTTCATCAATTAAAATTCCTAAATATTCAAAAGGACAGAGAGGCGGGGTCCCCCCTGGACAGAGAGGCGGGGTCCCCCCTGGACAGAGAGGTGGGGTCCACCCTGGACAGAGAGGCGGGGTCCACCCTGGACAGGGAGGCGGGGTCCACCCTGGACAGAGAGGCGGGGTCCCCCCTGGACAGAGAGGCGGGGTCCACCCTGGACAGAGAGGTGGGGTCCCCCCTGGACAGAGAGGTGGGGTCCCCCCTGGACAGAGAGGTGGGGTCCCCCCTGGACAGAGAGGCGGGGTCCCCCCTGGACAGAGAGGCGGGGTCCCCCCTGGACAGAGAGGCGGGGTCCCCCCTGGACAGAGAGGTGGGGTCCACCCTGGACAGAGAGGCGGGGTCCCCCCTGGACAGAGAGGTGGGGTCCCCCCTGGACAGGGAGGCGGGGTCCACCCTGGACAGAGAGGCGGGGTCCACCCTGGACAGAGAGGTGGGGTCCCCCCTGGACAGAGAGGTGGGGTCCCCCCTGGACAGAGAGGAGGGGTCCACCCTGGACAGAGAGGCGGGGTCCACCCTGGACAGAGAGGCGGGGTCCACCCTGGACAGAGAGGCGGGGTCCCCCCTGGACAGAGAGGTGGGGTCCCCCCTGGACAGAGAGGAGGGGTCCACCCTGGACAGAGAGGCGGGGTCCACCCTGGACAGAGAGGCGGGGTCCACCCTGGACAGAGAGGCGGGGTCCACCCTGGACAGGGAGGTGGGGTCCATCCTGGACAGAGAGGTGGGGTCCATCCTGGACAGAGAGGCGGGGTCCATCCTGGACAGAGAGGCGGGGTCCATCCTGGACAGAGAGGCGGGGTCCACCCTGGACAGAGAGGCGGGGTCCCCCCTGGACAGGGAGGCGGGATCCCCCCTGGACAGAGAGGCGGGGTCCACCCTGGACAGGGAGGTGGGGTCCATCCTGGACAGGGAGGCGGGGTCCACCCTGGACAGGGAGGCGGGGTCCCCCCTGGACAGGGAGGCGGGGTCCACCCTGGACAGAGAGGCGGGGTCCACCCTGGACAGGGAGGCGGGGTCCCCCCTGGACAGAGAGGCGGGGTCCACCCTGGACAGAGAGGCGGGGTCCACCCTGGACAGGGAGGCGGGGTCCATCCTGGACAGAGAGGCGGGGTCCCCCCTGGACAGGGAGGCGGGGTCCACCCTGGACAGGGAGGCGGGGTCCACCCTGGACAGAGAGGCGGGGTCCCCCCTGGACAGGGAGGTGGGGTCCATCCTGGACAGAGAGGTGGGGTCCCCCCTGGACAGGGAGGCGGGGTCCACCCTGGACAGGGAGGCGGGGTCCACCCTGGACAGGGAGGCGGGGTCCACCCTGGACAGGGAGGCGGGGTCCCCCCTGGACAGGGAGGCGGGGTCCACCCTGGACAGAGAGGCGGGGTCCACCCTGGACAGAGAGGCGGGGTCCACCCTGGACAGAGAGGCGGGGTCCACCCTGGACAGGGAGGCGGGGTCCCCCCTGGACAGGGAGGCGGGGTCCATCCTGGACAGAGAGGTGGGGTCCCCCCTGGACAGGGAGGCGGGGTCCACCCTGGACAGGGAGGCGGGGTCCACCCTGGACAGAGAGGTGGGGTCCCCCCTGGACAGGGAGGCGGGGTCCACCCTGGACAGGGAGGCGGGGTCCACCCTGGACAGGGAGGCGGGGTCCCCCCTGGACAGGGAGGTGGGGCCCCCCCTGGACAGGGAGGCGGGGTCCACCCTGGACAGGGAGGCGGGGTCCACCCTGGACAGGGAGGCGGGGTCCCCCCTGGACAGGGAGGCGGGGTCCACCCTGGACAGAGAGGCGGGGTCCACCCTGGACAGAGAGGCGGGGTCCACCCTGGACAGAGAGGCGGGGTCCACCCTGGACAGGGAGGCGGGGTCCCCCCTGGACAGGGAGGCGGGGTCCACCCTGGACAGAGAGGCGGGGTCCACCCTGGACAGGGAGGCGGGGTCCATCCTGGACAGAGAGGCGGGGTCCACCCTGGACAGAGAGGTGGGGTCCATCCTGGACAGAGAGGCGGGTCCCCCCTGGACAGGTAACCAGTCCATCACAGGGCAACACATAGACAAACAGGACAAACAACCACTCACACCTAAGGAGAATTTAGAGAAGCCTATTAACCTAACAGTCATGTTTTTGGACTGTATCTGGAGTACCCAGAGAAAACCCATGCATGCACAGGGAGAACATGCAAATTCCATGCAGAATGACCCCGAATATACAGAATAGTGTTCCCAAATAATAGATCAGCTCACTGATAAACTGGCAGCCGTGTTTGTTTTGGCTGCGCTTTGCTCTACTAGCATCTAGATTAAATGCAACAGCAGGACAGGAAGAAACAAACAAGGTGGATGAAAGATTTTTTTTAAAGAGAGAAAACAACCAGACCAAAAAATTAAAGTATCACCAGACGTAAAAGAAAGTAAGAGCTAACAAAAATTAGGTTATTGTTAAAAGGTGAATTAAAAAAGAAGCTAATCTTAAGAGATTTATACTTTTATTTCTAAATTTATAACTTGATTATTGCCTACATTAATATATTTGTTTGCTGCATTTTGTGCATTTATTGTTTTTAATATTTCTGCATTTATTTTTAATCAGGTCAGAACTGGTCATTCCCGACACAGCTATTCATGGGGAGGAAATAGAACCAAGTATGTGATATGCAGATAAAGCTTGTGCAGGTGTAAAATATTTGCAGAATTTGTGCAAAACAGTTTAGAAGATTGAAGTTTGAGCCATTTTGAGAGTCGCTCTAATGGTTTGGGAAATGCAGCAACCAGTTTGAGGCGCTTACATAGCCTCTGAATTTTTCATATTGCTGTCAAGTATCTGTGGGGGAATTCTAGACAAACAAATCTAATAGATGGAGTGCCTGCAGGTCTCAGCTTACAGACCTGAACGGGTCTGCGTCTGACATCTGGGTGCTAGATACCACAGCACGCCTTAAGGAAATTACTTAGGGCCAAATTGGCCACAATGGAAATGCTCAAGATCCACAAAAAGCTCATTTTCTTACCATTTGTGTTCAACCTGGATTTTACTGAAACAAGCCCAAATGTCAGAATATCATGATGATTAATATTTGTAGATCCAAAACACAAAATCTATAATCTATTGTTTTCTATCTTGTGGTGTTGACTATTTTTCAATCTTTTCACCAGTGCCTTATTTGATTAAAAAGGAAATAAAAGAAAAAAAAGAAGAAGCAAGTTATAAATTGTCATTGAAAAACTTGACTTAAAAAACAAAAAATGTATGACTGGATAATCTGTCTGTATGTTTTAAATCACTGCAACTTCTGCAAATGGTAACTGGGGCTACTTTTTAAATCCTGAAATCATGAAATGATTGTTTTAGGTTTTACAGATTTCTGTTATTCGGCTGATTTTGAACTGACTCTCCTTTAACTTACATTTACATGAATATTTATTACTGTTTAGAAAACTGGCCCTCTTTGATCAACATGATTGATTGTTAAAAAGAGAAAAGAAAAACAAACATGTAATGCTGAAAGCAAAAAAAAAATGATAATAGAAAAACCCAAAGAAGGTCAAAAGCTGTTTCCATACATTAAACCTGTTTCTATATTTAGCCTAGACCTGCTTGATGAGCCCATGATCATTTGCTGCCTTACGGACTGATGACCGTAGTGTTGTCAAGAGTAATGTTATAAAACAGGCATCCAGTGTGTCCTCCTCCCATCGGTTCTGGCTTCTCCGTCTCTATTTCTCCGTGTTCCATGACGCAAAGCCTGAGTGGGAGTGGACAAACCTTCTGCTCCCCGAGAGGACTGCGTGGGCCGCCACCATCCGCTTCATACGCAGCAGCGATGCAGCCAGAGATGGATGGATATGGAAGAAAGGAGAGGGAGAGGATTTTGAACAGAAATGACTGAAAGCCTGTTGTGGATACAGAGAGGGACATAATGGGGATGAATAGGGATGCAGGACACCAGTGAGAGATGACAATACTTCAGATAGAAGGGAGGAAGATGGTGTTAGGGAGACCTGGATGAGTGAGAAAGAAACCTAATAGCTGAGAGATAAGGGAAAGGAAGAGAGAAATGGTTTTCAATCAACTAGCATTGGAAATATAAAATATAACATAGAGCACTGATATAATGGCGCATTCTCAAAACTCCAATGGGACTGAAACGACTTAAACTCTTATTGTGTCATATTTATTACGTCAGATTCCTGTTCCATACCTTGTTTTATATATTTATGTCACTTTAAAGAAGATAAAACATTAAAATCAGTTAAGTTAAGTAAGTCCAGTTGAAGTTTATATGCAGACATCAAATCAATGGGAAGAAATTAGACAATCATGGCTAAGCCTGTTGGCAAAAAATAATAAAGATTCTAGATTCCTGGGTTTTCTAAATCCATGTTAGTTTAGATCAGGGGTTTTCAATGTTTTCCAGGCCAAGGACCCCAAACTGATGGCGAGATAAAGCAAGGACCCCCTAATTATACTGTATGAAATAGTGTTCTATCAAACTGGTCCTATAGTCACTCTATTACAGATGGAGTAATGTAACTAAAGTAATCCCTCCCTGGGATTATTAAAGTATTTCTGATTCCTGGTTGATGGGACAGGTGTTGTGAATGAAACGGTGCCCAGCTTGATGTGTGTCGCTGAATGTGAGCATTGATGACTGAAAGACATCTTCTGCCTCCATTTATCGGTTTACTACAGTCTGTTGGATTCATGTTAATGTGGATTTAAAGACATTTCAATAAGTGGAAAAAATTGCAGGAGGGAATAAAAAAAATTCTAATAAACCAAAACTTTTGCATCCCCCATGCAGTACCTCCGTGAACCCCCTAGGGGTTGCAGACCCCCTGTTGAAGACCTCCAGTTTAGACTTATTTGAAAGGTCGGATGAGGTTAGCATTTGTAGAACAAGAAGGTCTAGAAATGTGCCTTCAGATATAACATAGTCCTCATATAAAGAAATGTTTTGCTCTGCTGAGATTTAAAATTGGGTTATAAAGCTTAATGTCAAATTAAGTCATTATACTGTTTTTTAAAGGATGCTAAAACACTGACGTTGTTAAAACTCACCTATTTTAAAAGATTTTAGAGCTTTTTATGGTTCCAGCTAATGTATTGAATTTCTCTAACTGTGCTGTGGTTTAATCTGATCATTTCATCAACAGGCAGGCTAATAATATTTAACAAATTATAATGTATATTTATGGGCTAAATCTGAAGAATGACATTTTTCAATCAACGCTATAAGAAGTTTTTTGATATAAGTCCAGTACAACATATAAACATATAAACTTTGACAAACAGAATTTTTTTTATATTTCAAGTGGACAAAATAAAAATCTGTTTAAATTAAGATTTGTAGTGGGTCATAGTGTCATAGCCATTTTGCACCACTTTCTCACTTTCCAATGTGAACAACAGAATATGTAACTAAGCAAACACGTATCTTCACAGCTAAAACACTGATGCCAATAGAAGATGCTAATATTAGAAAGAGTTAGCTAAATGTTTACAGTGGATATAGGATCCTTGCATATTTTCATGAAATTGTCTAAGTTAGATAAAAGTTTTAATGTCACATATATGCTGCAAAATTCAGTTGCAAAATAAATGTTTGGAAAAAAAAACAAAAAATCTTGTTTTTATTTTTTTATTTTAGCATCCCACATGTTCCCTGTAGAAGCTGCTAAGTTTACCAGATCTGCATCTGAATGTGTGGATGCCACTTCTTTATTGCCCTCTGGAGGTGGTTCCAGACAGTTATTTCTTTTTTAAATCAGATTTTGAAATGACAGATATGCTAACAATTATTTTCTTTTAATCTTTTTAAAGAAAGACTGAAGTATTTTGGTCAAAACCGACAAAAAAATAGAGAGGTGGGCAAAATTAGAGCAGTTTCTTTATTCTACTCCGACCTTTAGCAAGATTCTACCACTGACGTGTTTATGTGTGGGTATAATATTGTTTCAGTGATGATTTGTTTTGAGGGAAAATGCAAAAACATATGCTAGTTTGATTTCTACAAGCTTTTAGGAAATTCAACTATATTCCTGGTTGTTTTCTTTGGACGAAATGGCTTCTTCATTTTTTATTCCAGACACAAAGAAAACATAGGAGAGTTTTATCAAATGTAGAACTCACAGAATTTCCTATTACAGGAATGAAAACCATTATTAGTAACATTAGTCTGTCTAATCAATGTGGTCTAGCTTTTTCCACTTAATCATGACTGTCGTCATTATGACATGGCTTCTTTGTACAATTCCATTGATCTACATTTCTGTGACACTAGATCATTTTGATTCTGTGTAACCTCCATGCATCAAGTTCAATCAAGCACTTTGTCACTAAAAATTCTGGGTTCCTGCATGTTTTTCACATATGACATATGGTGTCTGCACCAACAACACCAAGTCAAATTCCTTGTAAGTGCAAACCTACTTGGCAATAAACTTGATTCTGATTCTGATGCTAACAATTGGTATTTGGGTCCCGTCCCATTGGCAGAAAAAGCTGTGTCTAACCCCTAGCTAGCAAGCAGCATGGCCTCTGTCCCCCATGGCTGCATGTGTGGTGATGATATCATCAGTCCGACAGATATCAGGAACGTAAACAATGGAGAGTAACATGTAAGGAAGCCAGGATGTAGTCAGTTTGCTTTATTGTTTCATTCTTTTATCAGTCCAAATTCCTCTCACCAGTGTGTTGAGGTCTATGCGTTGTGTTCAACGGTGTCATGTAATTTAGCGTGGCAACCCAGATGTTCCCACAGCATGCTGATCAGACGGGTCGCTTGCCAAGTCGTTTGACCCGAGTAGACGCAAGTCAGTGAGCTGTTGCCACTGCCACTGTTAGCCGATTGTTCCCGGGTTTAAACTGTTTTTTTCAGCCTGCAGGAAGGGGTAAAAGTGGCAAGATCAATGTAAAGAAAATCAGCTTCCAAATGTTTTTTGATTATCCAGTTTTACTACAATTGAAAGACAACTGGACATAAGAAGATTGAATGAATGACCTAAAGGTGCTTGAAATTTATGCAACTATATTATGTAAGTTAAAAATATTAGTCTTATAAGTATGTTTATTTTTTTTCTCAGTGAGGCTTTTCTTGATTAACAAAAGTACACAAAATGTAAGAAAGATATGTCAGGGAGAGAGGTTATACCTGCTTTAAGACCATTACTTTGGTATCGTTTGTATATTTTTTGTGGAGATATTTTCCTTTTATTGTTTTCTCTTTTGTTTTGTGGCCTGACTTTGTTTCAGTGATATTTCTTTTGCCAATGTTCCTTGATATTTGCGTAGGTTTTTTTTTCATTCCCACCAGCCATTCTCTTTTATAATCTGACTAAATAAAGCTGATTCACGTCATTCTGACAACTGTTTCCACTTCAGTCGTCTCATTTCCAGCACCTATACTGTTGAACCTTGTCCTTTTTATTCCCCATGGCTTCCCTCCTCTGGGATTCCACCAGTTGCGAAAGTTTGTATTTTTATCTGTATTTGATTACTCCGCAACTTTTAGTACCAGTGTAAAGGTGAAAGATAACAGAATATTTTGTTTTCCAATGTAACCACTATAACAGCTTTTACTGTGTTTGATCTGTTTTTGATAAAAAAAAAAGAAACATTCCTTTAATAAAAAGAAACATTCCTTTTTTATAGGCTTGGCTAAAGTTTTTTTTTGTTTTCTTAAAAAGTGACTTGTTTAAGAAACATTAAATCATTCAACTTTGAGGGATTTAGAAAAATGAGCCATGTCTGATCTACTTTGACAGAACGTAAAAGATGGATGATGCTTCCTTGGCCTGGCACCGGGCCATCATGCTTATAGAGTTAAAGCCAAGAAAAATGGCTACAATTAAAGGCCCACATGTTTGTACCTTTAATTTTGATCAATTTTGATAAACTGTCCTTGTTTCATGAGTTAAAGAAGCACTGTGTGACTTTTAGGCAATAGGGGCAATGGACATTTTGAGCAACCTAAGTTTAGCTAAGAGTGTTTGGCTACAGCAATTATTCAATATATCTCAACTGTCATAAAACAGAACAGATGGACCCAGTATTCAGGTGAGTCAGACAGACACACTCAGATGGAGACAGGTGGGCTCAGTGGCAGACAGGAACACAGACGAGACATGGTACCAAGATAACTGCAGAACTTTAAACCGTACTGTACTTCTCCTAGGAGCCAGGATTACGGGAATTAAAACTGGCTTACCCTGCAATCTGAGCCAAAACCAGACGGCAGAGAAAATCCAGAACCCGAGCCCCCCCAGCATGCCGAGGCAAAAACTCTGAAGGCTCCGTGTTGAAGAGCTGGGACAGGATCAGGAGACAGAAACTGAAACTAACACCCCCTCAACAAACTGGCTCCTGAAAGTAAGGACATGAACCAGGGCAACATATTCTCATTATGAGTTCGTATGAAATCGTACAAAAAGTTATGCACACTATTTCGTACGATTTGGACGTTTTTCCTCAAAAAACCACATCAGTGTGCATGCGCTGGCAGACAGAAAAAAAAAAGCTGATCCGCGGACGGACGGAAAACTGGGAAAAACAGTGCAATCATCGCTTATTCATGTCTCTAACTACGTTGTTTGCTGTTTGATATCTTAGGGTTAGGGTCAGGGTTAGGGCTAATTCTAATTTATATTCTATCTATTCGTGAATGGGGCGTCAGATGCGCATGCGCATACGAAGAAAAAAACGTCCAAAACGTACGAAATTACGGTGCATAACTTTTCGTACGATTTCATACGCACTCATAATGAGAATAGGTTGACCAGGGACTTATCTAAACTGATTAACTCAAACAAAACAAACAAATATGATTAACTAACACGAATACATAACACAAATAAATAAGGATAATGATCTGGCCCTGATAACTGGGCTGAATCGTATATAAACCAGCGGGAGCAGGTGAATAACATCAATGATAATTAGAGCGCAGGGAGGGAACGGCAGGTGAATGAAGTGAGTAATTAGATCAGGTACCGGGGCTGCGATCTTGACATCAACTGAATTTATTTAAAGGATTTAATTTGTTGCTGTAATAAATGAAAATGTTTTCATTTTATTTATCAATAAAATGAATACATTGGGTTCTGCTACACCAAGTTTCATTAGTTGGTGTTGATATGATGACATTTGATGACCACTGAGAAAATAGTTTTGACAGTTAAACATGGTGGTGGCAGTGCGGTGGGTTGGGAATGCTTTTCTGTTTAAGGACTTGGAGAACTTGCTGAAGTTGCAGGAACCAAAAGGTTCTTCTTACTTGTAGAATTTTCCAAAGGCAAATTTGGGGTCTGTAAATTTCACCTAAATCATGGTTGGATTCTGCAAACCAACAATGACCAAAGGTCCAACAGCCAAACCATCTCAAACTGCATTTCAGTGTTGGTTGTCTAAAACAATTCTGCAAAAAGAGTGGATCATCTTCCCCATCAGTAATGTAAAACACCCCTTTTCATTTATCAATAGCAGCTTTTGGCCCATGTGTGGCAAAACGAGTTTTAGATTACGGGGGCTTGAGCTTTGTTTAAAAAATATCTACAGATGAGTCTCTGTGATAAAACACTGGAAATCTGTGAGGGACAAATATTTTACTATACCCATGTAAGATATCTAACGGTTTATTATACAATTAAAACCTCCCATTCTCCTTTTATTTCATGTGTTCCTGTCTTTAGTTGAACTTATTTCACTATCCCTAGTCATGAATAACTGGTCCTCAGGGTGACCACTGTTTATTTCCTGATCCTTCCCTCTCCTCCTGCCTTCTGCTTATCTTTAGTAACTAAACCCCCTCATGATCCATTGATGGATATTTTACAATTTGGCTAAAAGCAGCTCTGATGTAACAAGCGACACCTTCTGTTTCCAGGCAACCTCAGCAATTATGCCGAGGCCATGATAGAGGAAAAGAGAGGAAGTAGCACCCTGAGGCCCCCCGCCTTTGTTCATCTTGGCCAGCCCTGGCTCCATCCGTCATAAAGGCGCAGCGCTTCCATGCAAGGCCAGTGATGTGGGCCTTTGCAACACGCTGTGCTTCCTGCCGCTCTCATTAAATCGTCTGTTTCCTGTACTACAGTGGTCTGCTGAGGACATGCATGAGAACTGGGCTGGCTGTACAGAAACTCTCTGCTGCCCTCTTTTGTTCTATTATTCTCTGAAATCACTTTCACAGTCTGATTGCTTTACTTTACTAGCAGGAGTATAAAAAACCTAAGATCACTGATTGGAAAGAGCTTCACACCGTGATGTCAATTACAATCGGGGATAAAAGAAAAAAGTTATTCTGACTACATTTATTTTCTGCTTACCCAAAACCTCCTGTAACTGTCTGTGTTTTTTTTTAAGCCTGATAGATTTAACTTCTAAAATTTAAATTTCTGAGTCTTTGCTATTTAAAATCATCGAACAACATCAAAGGATGGGTTATATTGTATTGTTGAGTTTTGTTGCAAGACTGTGACTATAAATGTTTGCATTAATATTATAATATATTAATATTATAATATTAATATATTTTTGTTTTTGTTTTGTTTTTTAAGAAAACAAAGTTTGACCAGTTTTAATTGACAGATCTGTGTAGTTTACTTCTATCCAGGTTTCTACATGTAGCTGTGTAAAAATATAAATTTTTGCCATTGTCTCATTTCACATAAAGAAATATAATGCTTTCCATATTGTGGTTTAGATTTTACATTTTAATGAGTAAATCATGACATTTAGTCCATTACCAATAGAAAATGTGACATAGCCATTCAAACTCAGCACTGGTTTTGAAATTTCAGATGCCAACTTAGCATAGTTGGCATCTGACTTGCAGGGGATGCAAATAAGTGTAATAATTTCTGTAATATAGGAGCTGCATCCACTGGTAGTATGGGACATTTTCTTAAAGTGAGAAAAGGGGTATTACAAGGAGAAAAATTACTTCTAATGAGAAATTATTTAAAAACCTGATTCTTTGATACCTAAGCAACTGTGCATTGCTCAGAAAAACCAAAGAAAACAACCTAGAGAACATTTTGTTGAAGGTATGTTTGCTGCTCTCTAAAATGAACACTGCGCAGTATTCAGGTTGGCAAGGTTACATCAGATTCATAACGCATCTATCCTTTAAACAGATTTTTTTTTTTTTTTTTTTTTAAAGCACAGGAGTTTATGAAAAGCCTTAAACAAATGGCTCAGGGATCCTACAATGGAGGGAAAAAAGGGTTTATATTGTAAGTTTATTTCAAGGATGTAAAAGCTTTTTATTTCCATATCACACCTTAAAATGAAGCTTGTAACCTTGGTTACTGTCCAGCCTTATAAGACTATATCACATAAGTAAACACACACAGAAAATCATTATAATGAAATATTTGTCCAAAACTTTTCACATCACCTCTCTGATCTGATCTTCTAGTATTTGTGTCAAACAAAATGCCCAAAATGTCAGTTTTGCTGCCAGAATACGCAGCGACCATGAAGCCATCCATTAATAAAGCATCGTAGAGGAAATGATCAGACCTGATTAGAATTAGCATGGCTACCCAGACACATCTCTGTGCAACTCAGTCTGGCTGGTCAGGCTGGATTAAAATGGACCAAAACAATAAGATCCACATTTATTCAAAATAATGATACGGATTAACTGAAACTCTGCAAGCTAACAGTGGCATTGAGTTTGTTAACCCTCAGTGATGCAATGTTCAATCAAACATCAGATATGCTGTCAGGTCAGCATGACTCCTCCGCTGGCAAGCAAACCAATGAGTTCAATGTTTTCATGCAATCTGCTTATATTTTTACAATAATTTGACCTTTGGAACGTAGATTATTGTTGAAAGCAGACTGTATCTCACAGGAAAGAACCTACCTAGAAGCAGGATTTGTTTTTAAAGGCCAGCATGTTGCTGCTAATAGAAAACATGACTTTGTGCATTTAAGTTTTAATCCTTGAAGTTACACCTTTAAGGAGCGGCTCGGTGCTTAAACAATAAGCTTTATTTGATCCCTTTCTTTGTGAGAGGAGAGCTGTCTCCCCGTTTGTCAGGAGGTGTCATCACATTTAGATAGTTATGGTTTAAGGAAGAAAAGTGACCTGTGGTCACAGCTGCTATCTTTAGCCACAGGGTCTGCATCAGCTGTTTGACCAAGAACAATGAGATCATTTCCACAGCAGTCCTAAACTTAACCTAAACTGATGACTTCATCCCTACATATGATAAAACTTCCCATTTTGTCATGCTTACACTGCAAAAAAAGAAGATAAATAAGTCATTTTTATCTTAAAATAAGTGTATTTTTTTCTTCAGTTGATGACTTAAGTGAGACACTTTGCCAACAGAACGAGACAATTTACATTTAAAACAAGAAAAAAAAACGATTGTATTGTCATATTTCAAGTGCATATTATATAATTATTTTATTTCAAGAGTAAACAATCTCGTTCCAAATCATCTTATTTACCTGCTCAAATGAAGGCTAAATACACTAAATACAGTTATTTTTACTTACTTCAAGATGGTTTTTGCAGCGTATATTCCTTCATGAAAAGTAAAAAAAAAAACAAATAAAACATTATTTTTTTTATTAATAATGACTTATGATATTATTTCTTAAAGGTCAGAGTTCTTAGACCATATTGAGTAGAAATCAAACCCATAAACCAGCTTTGAACATCACTTCATTTTCAACGTATAAAACAACAATTTAAGATTTTTTACCAATTATAGAACTATAGATTGTGGAAATAAGAATGATCTTAGATGATTGGCTGTTCTATAAAATCTGACATTTTTCAGAAAATTATTTCATACATTATTATTTCTTTATTACCAAATCACAACTAAATGTTATTATGGCATTTTAATAAGTTATTTGTAGTTCGTTATTCTTTCTCTCTAGTCTGAAGCTCCCTTCAAACCAAAGTATTTTAATAACATCTGCAGTTTAGGAAATAATATCTGTGTGTAAGGAGAACCCGTTTCCTTCTAAATCAGGAAGATGGCAGATATGGCATTCAGCAGGAGCAAAGGAACATATTTTCATGGCAGGAGTAAAGCAGGATGGCAAAGAATCGAATTAGCCTGAGATTCAGCATAAAATGTCCATAATCGTTGATTTAATGTCGGTCTAATGTGTTCTATCAAGTCCAGGAATCGTCTATCTAGACTATTTCTATGCTTCACTCAGTTTGAAAAGCTTTATGCAGATTCCATTTCCCAGCAGGGTTTGCACCAACCACTTTTCTAAAAGTCTGGTGTTAATAAAAATCTACCTTAATAATCAGGGTGTTAAAATATTCTTTTAAGCAGCAAACTTTCTTGATTTGAACTAAACACATTATCTATAAAGATTTGTCCAGACAAAAAGACATTCATCAAAGTTACCTGGGCTTATTGAACAACTTAGCATGGTGGTTCTCTACCTTGCTTCTTAATTCATGCACAAAGCGACTGCTGGGTGCCTATATGGTGCAGACAGTTCATGAACAGTTTTCAGTAAATCCACCGAGCTTCATGTTCGGTTTTCCTTTAGCTCTAATCTGTAATCTAAAGAATTGAGACAAATGAATGAAGGACTTAGATCTTTCCATCCATCATCCATCCATCCATCCATCCTCCATCCATCCATCCTCCATCCATCATCCATCCATCCATCCATCATCCATCCATCCATCCATCCTCCATCCATCCATCATCCATCATCCATCCATCATCCATCATCCATCCTCCATCCATCCATCATCCATCCATCCATCCATCCATCATCCATCATCCATCCTCCATCCATCCATCCATCATCCATCATCCATCCTCCATCCATCCATCCTCCATCCATCCATCCATCCATCCTCCATCCATCCATCATCCATCCATCCATCCATCCATCATCCATCATCCATCCTCCATCCATCCATCCATCATCCATCATCCATCCATCCATCCATCATCCATCCATCCATCCATCATCCATCCATCCATCCATCATCCATCCATCCATCCATCCATCATCCATCCATCCATCCATCATCCATCCATCCATCATCCATCCTCCATCCATCCTCCATCCATCCTCCATCCATCCATCCATCATCCATCATCCATCCTCCATCCATCCATCATCCATCCTCCATCCATCCATCCATCATCCATCATCCATCCTCCATCCATCCATCATCCATCCTCCATCCATCCATCCATCCATCCATCCATCCATCATCCATCCTCCATCCATCCATCCATCATCCATCATCCATCCTCCATCCATCCATCATCCATCCTCCATCCATCCATCCATCCATCCATCATCCATCCTCCATCCATCCATCCATCCATCCTCCATCCTCCATCCATCCATCCTCCATCCTCCATCATCCATCCTCCATCCATCCATCCTCCATCCTCCATCCTCCATCCATCCATCCATCATCCATCCTCCATCCATCCATCATCCATCATCCATCATCCATCATCCATCCTCCATCCATCCATCATCCATCATCCATCATCCATCATCCATCCTCCATCCTCCATCCTCCATCCTCCATCCTCCATCCATCCATCCATCATCCATCCTCCATCCATCCATCATCCATCATCCATCATCCATCATCCATCCATCCATCATCCATCATCCATCCATCCATCATCCATCATCCATCATCCATCCTCCATCCATCCATCATCCATCCTCCATCATCCATCCATCCATCATCCATCATCCATCATCCATCATCCATCATCCATCATCCATCCTCCATCATCCATCATCCATCCTCCATCCATCCATCCTCCATCCTCCATCCATCCATCCTCCATCCATCCATCCTCCATCCTCCATCCATCCATCCATCATCCATCCTCCATCCATCCATCATCCATCATCCATCATCCATCATCCATCCTCCATCCTCCATCCTCCATCCTCCATCCATCCATCCATCATCCATCCTCCATCCATCCATCATCCATCATCCATCATCCATCCATCCATCATCCATCCTCCATCCATCCATCATCCATCATCCATCATCCATCCTCCATCCATCCATCATCCATCATCCATCATCCATCATCCATCATCCATCATCCATCATCCATCATCCATCCTCCATCATCCATCCATCCATCCTCCATCCTCCATCCATCCATCCTCCATCCATCCATCCATCCATCCATCATCCATCCTCCATCCATCCATCCATCCATCATCCATCCTCCATCCATCCATCATCCATCCATCCATCATCCATCCTCCATCCATCCATCCATCATCCATCCTCCATCCTCCATCATCCATCCTCCATCCATCCATCCTCCATCCTCCATCCATCCATCCTCCATCCATCCATCCATCCATCATCCATCCTCCATCCATCCATCCATCATCCATCATCCATCCATCCATCATCCATCCATCCATCATCCATCATCCATCCTCCATCCATCCATCCATCATCCATCATCCATCCATCCATCATCCATCCATCCATCATCCTCCATCCATCCTCCATCCATCATCCATCCATCCATCCTCCATCCATCATCCATCCATCCATCCTCCATCCATCCATCATCCATCATCCATCCATCCATCATCCATCCATCCATCATCCATCCATCCATCATCCATCCTCCATCCATCCATCCATCATCCATCATCCATCCTCCATCATCCATCCTCCATCCATCCATCCTCCATCCATCCATCCTCCATCCATCCATCCATCCATCCATCATCCATCCTCCATCCATCCATCCATCATCCATCCTCCATCCATCCATCCATCCATCCATTTTCTGTCCCTGCTGGGTTCCTAAGGGGTGCTGGTGCATATCTCCAGCTAACTGCAGGCGATGACTTAGATCCCTCCGTTTCTATCCATCCATTTTCCATCACGATTATCCCAAGCAAAGTTGCGAGGGTTGTCCAGCTGTCTACAGGTGGGAGGCGTGTTACACCCTGAACAGGTCGCCAGTTTATTGCAGGGAAACACAAACAACCATTCACACACACACTCACCTAAGGGGACTGTAGAGAAGCGAATGAACCTAACAGTCATGTTTTTGGACTGTGGGAGGAAGCCGGAGTACCCGGAGAGAACACACGCATGCTCAGGGAGAACATGCAAACTCCACGCAGAAACACCCAGGGCCGGGAATCGAACCCGGAACCTTCTTGCTGCGAGGCAGCAGTGCTACCCGCTGCTGCCTCTGTTTCAAATGAATCTATAATCTCTAATATTGTTGTTTGCAATGTTCCTTTATATAGGCATGTATATGCAATGCATTCTACAATATAAGGAAGCAGAAACAAGTGGGGAGGGGCGGCCTCTTGGTTAGGGCATTATGCTTGAAATCCTGACGTTCTGAGTTCAAGTCCCACTCCCACAGACTGCCACTCTGGGTCCCTGAGTAAGACCCTTAAGCCCACACTGCTCCCTGGGAGCCGCACAATGGCAGCCCTCTGTTCCCCAAGGGGTTAAATGCAGAGTTCATTTCGTTGCTCTTTACTTGTGATAAAGTAATTACAATTAAACACCGGAAAATAAATAGATAAAAAATATATAATAGAATTTTGATTTTTGGTGAAATTATTGATTTAGAGAAATGTTATGTTCTGCAAATTGTGTATCTTTGAGCTGGAGCTTCTCTTCAGAATAAAAGCAAAATTTTTCAGTTTTATTTTTATTTGGTCATTATTCCTGTAATGATGTGCCACCATTGCTCAAGTGTAAAATTGTGTAAACAAAATATGTGAAGCAATATGAAAGAAGCAATGACTGAGACGTGTATTGCGTAAGCAGGCCAGTACTTTGTGATTTAAAAAAAAGAATGAAGAGAAAATAGCGACGTGGAAGACTAAAAGTAGCCTCTCCAGCACAGATGGCCCCCACGCTTTCCGCCAGTGGGTCAGTGGGTGAGGGAAGAGTGGAGGCGAGAGGAGAGGAGAGGCTGTGGCCGTGTGCCGCCATCCAAGGGAGAGCGTGGGCGAAGTGGGCAGCAGGAAAAGAGAAGCATAAGGACTTCTAAGGCCAAGTGGGCCGAGGTTTGCTGTGAACGAGGCTAAAAACAGACACGGTGACGCGCAGAGGTCAGCCGGCCGATTCGTCATCAGCTATTTCTGCACTGATGAGGGAGAGAGAAAAGTGGTGACATCACAGTGCTCACATCACTTTTTCACCCACATCCTAACTGATTATTCAGCTTTTAAAGCTTCCTGCATATGATCTATAGCCAGCATGTTAGGTAGGCATCAGGTCAAAGGTGCTGAAAACTTGTTTTATTTCAGTTTTATTTGTTCCCAGGGTGGAGCTCCTTTAACCTTTTTCCTTTGTGAACAAACTTCACCTTTGACCTCTTGATAACCCTTTTAATTCCAGTTATTCAGAAATAGAAGAGTGAGAACATAGCAATACTTTATAATTATAATAACAGATTAGATTCAATTATACGCCCTTAACTCTAATCCAAAACAATTCAACATAGTTTGATTCTGCTATAGTGGAAAGCTGTCTTTAATGAAGTGCAGCTGATTGCTCAAAGTCATCCCTTCAGCAGCTACCCCTTATTATCAGCAAGCATAGCTTTGTTAACAATTAGTTTGCTAATCGATTAATCTGTCGATTATTTTTTCAATAAATCAATTAATAATCGAAGTGTGGAAGGTTCTTTTAAGAAGAGTTTTTACAGAAACAAACCAGAGGAAATTAGTACGTTTCCACTTGAGGAGTTCTGGATAGAGCATATTGACGGATAAAAAATTTTTAATCTTAAATGCAACATTATTTATATATTTTTCTGCAATTTTTGTACAATTATTGCAATAAATTAATAAAACAATCAAGATTAAATGGAATAGTTGTTTCAGCCCTAGAGAGGAGTACAGTTACAAAGAGAATGGCTTGGTGAATAGACCCATGAGATAAATCCCAGGAAGTGTGGATTAGCCACAGCAAAAGCTCATTCTGCAACTCTGCATAAAACACAAGTTAACTCAAAGGCACCAATATTGGAACGTCTGTATCATCTGTAAAAATAAGCAGAAAGGACATAAGATAAACATGCTGGTGAAGATTCTCAGTCATCCAGGTCAGAGTCATTACAAAGAAGTTAAAAAAACAATCTACTGGGCTTTGTTTCAAAGTCTGAAGACGTTTCGTTTCCCATCCAATTTCAATAAAAAAAAAAAGTAAAAAAAAAAAAAATGAATTGAGTTGGATTTTGAATTGAAAAAATTTTGAACTGAAAAAGCTTCCTGGATGGGAAGCGAAACGTCTTCAAAGTTGAAAAAGAAAAAGGTCAAATGGATTTTTTTTGTTGTTGTTGTTTTTTTTTTTTACTTTTTTGAAATTATTCAGAGTATAACTCTCAATAATTCATTTGTTTTTTCAAGGAGAAGTGATCAAACACAGTTAGATAATGTGACATTTGACAGAAGATTACTTTTCCTCAAGGAAATATATCAAAATCATAAGTTTTTGTTTAAGTCTGTAAAGCAGGAAGAACCCGGAGGCTCTGTAAAATGTGCAGTAACAACCAACGGCCAGCAGAGGGCGAACAAAGGGCCTGCTGAGGTTGTTCACTGCTTCTCTACCCAGGAGGCAAGTCTTAAGAAATGATGCTTAAAAAGTCTGTCTGAGGTTGTGAAGACAGGGAGAAATGATCAGGTCATCGCTGCTTTCTGGGGCTGAATGCAGATGGAAAAGTTACACTGAACATGAACTTGCAGAATATGAGTCAAATGACTTTCAGGATTTAAAAACCAGCATTCAGAGATTTGGCAAGGATTTTCTCTACTCTTTAAGAGTAACAAACCATAAACCCGGTTCAAATGTGTGCATAATTTATGTCTCCATAGCAACCTGTTCCTTCAGTCATACATTTTTTGTCTGTTTCTAGAATTTCCTTCTTTCATCTGAGGAATATTGCAAAAATGAGCAATCTCCTGTCCAGGGGTGATGCTGAGAAACTAGTCCATGCATTTGTTACTTCAAGGCTGGACTATTGTAATTCTTTACTATCAGGAAGTCCACAAACTGTAGTTAAAAGCCTTCAGCTGATCCAAAATGCTGCAGCCAGAGTTCTGATGAAAATTAAAAAGAGAGATCATATCTCTCCTATCCTGGCTTCTCTTCATTGGCTTCCTGTTAAATCCAGAATAGAATTTAAAATCCTCCTTCTCACATATAAAGCCTTAAATGGCCAAGCTCCATCTGATATCAGAGATCTGATTGTTCCTTATGTTCCTAACAGAGCACTTCGCTCTCAATCTGCAGGTTTACTAGTGATTCCTAGAATTTCTAAAAGTAGAATGGGAGGCAGATCTTTTAGTTCTCAGGCTCCTCTCCTGTGGAACCAACTACCAGTTTTAGTCCGTGAGGCAGACACCCTGTCGGTACCGTCTAGGGATTGATTTAAGGTCAAGTTAGACGTTTCGGGCGTTTTTCTCCTTCTTTGTTATTTTGTCCATCTGTGCAATAAATCAGGATCACTCAGCATGCTACTCTTACGCTGTGCTTGATGGTTACTGCAATCTTCTCAGGTTTGAAAGTCTATCCTCTGCTTCCTCCAACTAATGCTTTGTTCTGTTTGGACATGGAAGTCAGATAATCTAATTTCCCAGTCAGAAAACCTAGAAAAACAACAAATAAAGCTGGAATTCATACTAAGAAAGGTAGACCTCTGAACAGCCACAGTTTAGTGTCCAACAAACAATGTTTCATGTATTTACTTATTTATTACTAAGTTATATTCTTTGAACTCATTAAAATAAGGTAAAGTGCATTGTTACAACATTTACAACTAATAGAAAGCTATTTCCTTCAACACAGGGTTAGTTTATTTATATGAAACAATTCAGTGTAAAGACAATTCGAAATGTTTTAAACCTATTTTACACAATAAAATAAGAGAAAATATAAAAGCAGAATAAAAGGAAATGAAGATCAAATAAATGAAATAGACCCCAAATGTTAACTTTGGCTTTAAAAAACTCAAACTTTCAGCACTTTTACAGTAGTATGGGACTTTGTTCCAGATCAGTGGAGCATAGAAGCTAAATGCCGTTTCTCCGTGTTTGGTTCTAGTTCTGGGTGGACAGAGTAGACTTTAGGAGGTTGATCCACTGACAACAAATGATTTGTAGATTAGAGGCAGAAGGATTTTAAAGTCTATTCTCTGAACTATAGGGAGCCAATGGAAGGACATGAGAACTGGGCTGATCTACTTTCATAGTTCTAGGTTAGGGACACCATGGTCAGTGTATTTAATGAATGGAACTAAATGTGTATATAGAGTTGATTTTATATGAACAACAGAAACAATAATCACAATATTCCAAATGTCTTTATAGTTTTAAATGTCTTTATAGTTTTAAATGTCTTTATAGCTTTAAATGTTTTTTAAATTAAAAAACTTATTCTTATAAATTTTCTCTTATGGTTGGAATCAGGTGACAGCTTAGAAAAGGATTTGTTTGTTTTAAGAAATAAAACTGTATATTAATTATCGACGGTTTTATTCGCCATATACAGCGGGGAACTTTAATCAGGATGAAACGCTGCGGTGAGCTTTAAGAGCTAAATCAATTCAAAGGGACAAAGTTCAGATAAAGAAGGGCAGAGTAGGTGTGAGTTATGCATGTTGGGGTGTTAAAAGGTGCTAAGAGGACTTCTTCTTGGAAGAGTCTTATAGACGCACCCTGTCTGAGCAATTAAGGAGTGTTTGAGCTTTTTAACTTGGCAAAGATTTAGTCCCTGGACTTTTCTACAGATATAAGAAAGTAACTTGGTTTCTCCGCCACATGTTTCTCCCTGCTGTAGATCTCCTTATATGCACCCTCCTGTCGCTGTCACTAATCACACAATAGGATTCATCAGTAACTGGGCCCTTTTTATCCGCTGTTGGAACAGAAATGCTTGCTCTATCTTAAGGGTGGGGATGGTTAACTCATCTAATGCTATTATCACAACATCAGAGAGCAGAATGGAAGGTCAGGAGAGGTCACATTCTAGACAGGGGATCAAAAGTTGCACAAACTACTGCAATGTTTTTTACATTATTGCTCAGTATCTTTGGGAATGGATATGCTCCCCCCATGTGGCCAAAGTTATTGATTATAACTCACTAATATTTCTGTATTTCTCTCCTTCATATGGAAACACATTTAGTGTTTTCTCTGAGCTTTACGTCAGCCAGTTCATACTCGTCAGAGAGAGGAACACTTACGCTGGTTTTAAGTGTAGCTGACCTGCCGGCTATATTCAGAAGCAAATTGGATTTGCATTGAGCTTGACCTGGAACCAAGCCACAGGTTGCCTACTTGGAAAGTTTAGCAGGTCATTGACCCCAGAAGTTAGGTGAGAAAGACTGTTTTGCTCACTCACCAAGGCATGTGAGGAACCTACTGTAAAAAAAAACAAACGATTTCCTATCTGGATGAACCGGAAACTATAATAATAAAGAGATCTGCCTTTGTGTGAACAAAGGAAAAGTGAATGACCTGCTGAAATGGACAAATATCTTTCAAAGTAAATAAATATTTGCGCTCTATTGCAAAAATGAAGGTTTTTGCAGGACAGGTTTTCCACTCTGCTCCCATGCATCTATATATCTGCACAGAACTCACTCTGGCAGCACAGACACTAAAAAGCTCACCTACACTAGTTACACCCCATATGTTTCCCTTCTCTCTTTGTCTCATTACTTTCTAAGATTTCATAGATATATTCCAGGTATGATGTCATTTCTGTGTAAGCAGAGAGTTTATTTATCCCACCTCATCAAATACTTCCATGCATGTTGGTATCTTTCTATCAGGTCAGAATTGGGTTTTAACTTATTTAAATGATCCTACAGAGAAAAATTCAGATTAATATTTTAAGAAACTTGTTCTGTGCATGATTAATGAAGTATCGTATATATATATATATATATATATATATATATATATATATATATGTTTATGCTCTAAAAACATTCTAAATGACTTCGTTTCGAGTAAATTCTGGATGCTACCCACTCAGGACACTTGGAATACATTGGACGAGCAGTATGGAGGAATATTGACACGTTTTTTGTGGACTTTTATGGACCTTTCTGCCTCGGGCGCCATAGACCTCCATTATTTGAATGTCAGCAGACAGCAAGAAGCCTCCCAGATTTCCAGATGCATTTGAGATATCAAAAAAGTACTCCAGAGTGTTGTTCAGCATGGGGGTGAGTAGAAAATGAAGGCTAATCATGTTTTGGGTGTACTATTCCTTTAAGGTCAAAGTTCTCATTCATGACAGTGGAACATAAAGGTTCTTTACTTCTTATTTTATTTAAAGAGGATTTAATGAGACATCAGTGTTTTATTTCTCATAACCTTGTCTGTGATGTTGAATATTTATAGTGATAAATGGTATGAATTATGTGTCACAGTAGGAGGCAAGTGTTCTGCTCTATGACGAAAAAATGTTCTTAGAGTCTAATATGTAATATATAATATCTGAAATTCATGACTGAGCCTTTAAAACAAAATATTTTTTGACAATAAAAAAGTTCATTAATTACAACTTTTTTTATTTCATTCATTTTTTATTTTGTGGTATTTTTCTGTAATAAAATTTGCTAAAAAACAAATGAATTAGTACATTATATGGAGGACCAATATGGAGGACCAACTCTGCCATATTTATAATCAAATACAGAAATAAATAAATGCTCAATAAATAAATAAGCATACAATTAATTTCCCCCCAAAATACAATAAACAAATAAATGATAGGTAGAAATTAAATTATACAGTGAGACTAGCGTTGAAGAAATAAATAGGGTAAAAAAAATACAAAGGAAGAATAAAACAGATAAAAATATAATCATATGCACATAAATAAAAACTTAAAAAAATAAGTAATAAATAAATAAAATTGAAGATTATAATGGACAATAAATAAATAAGTTGATTATTACAAATGTGAATAAATAAAAATCTAATTAAAAGAGATACGGTGGAATCCGCTTATAGTGATCACGTTGGTCCAGAGTCAATTTGAACACCAATTGATTACTAAAACCGAATTTACCGTTATTTCACTTATTTTTTATGCAGATTATCATCTAAATGCCATTTGTGTGGTTTTTAAATGAGAAAAATGAAATGACACTGATGGCTTCCGCATTTACTGAATTTTATTCCAGTACCATTCAAGTTTAATGACGGTATACTGCACTGTGCGCAGTTTAACATGTCTGAAAATAAAGTTTGAAACAAACGGTTTCATAGATCAACAACATAGAAAAAGCTAGCCTACGTCCGTTCTGTGTTGCGGATCTGCTGCGCCGCATTAAGAAATCACTTCATATTTATCTATGGTTCCCTGGATCAGAGCGTCCAACACAGAGTTCACTTCTTTTTCAAAACGATGTTAATGCTTGTTGGATTTTAAACCAACATGCAGGAGATCAGTCTTTAAAATGCAAACTGGATTCCTCATATCAGCTCTGGAAGAGACAACAGTCTCCTCTTCTTCATCCTCCTCCTCTTCCTCGCTGCTTGCAGCCCTGGTATCCCCACCAAAGCGCTCTTTTACCTCCGCAATGATGTCCTCATCCGTCATGGGCTCTGACGCCGGAGTGCTGTCATCACTTTCGATCCACTTATTAATTATTTTTGCACATGTTTACATTGGCAAATGGCCAAAAATGAAAACTATAAGTGGATTTCTTGATTAATATAAACAAAATATTTAAACAGCATAGAAACGATTCTGTCCTAAGCCTTTTGAAAACTATAAGCGGTTGGTTACTATATCCGTGACCACTATAAGTGGATTATTTGTTTATTGTATTTTGGGGGGGAATTAATTGTATGCTTATTTATTTATTGAGCATTTATTTATTTCTGTATTTATTTTAAATATGGCAGAGTTGGTCCTCCATATATTTATGCACTTCTGATGGTCATAAACTAAATATGTCATCAAAGAAGGCACGGCAGTGTGGCTTTAACTCCTAGCCCCGCCCATAAACTCACTCTGGACCAATTAAAAAGCACTACGAGCCCGTGGACAGAGCTCCAGCCAATCAGCGCGCACTACTGCTGGGATTAATGTTTGGGTTTGTGTGTCCGCCGATCAGTCAGCGGTGTGTGTGTGCGTGTGTGCGTGTGTGTGTGAGTGAATGTGAGAGAGTTTGGTTATTATTTGATCACATTTCAGAGAACATCTCTGAGTTTAAACTATAGTAGAGTAACGGGAACCTTCCAGAGGAGAACATGTTCACCTAACGTGACGCTACGAACTCTGATGAAGCGGGAAAGAAGCCGTTTGCTGCGTAGAGCTCATGAAAACAAGACGCATCTACGCAGTTTAACATCTTTATCGACACCGAGCGGATAAGCTGAAGTTCGGCTTTATTTTAAGAAAACAGCGCAAGCTGTAGATGTTTCAGTCAAATATGCTCTGTGTAGGTGGCTGGGTTAACAGCTAATGAACTGCTAACCGTCATTTAAATAACATTAAAGTAGCTAATTAGTGGTGATTAGCTGCTTGGTGTAAAATGCTGAAGACTCTGACCAAAGAGCTGAGGAGACATTCCCTCAATGAGGTCCATCCCTTCCAGCTGAAGGTAAGATGGAAAAAAACAACATCTGAGAGACAGATTAGTGGCTTTAGTCACATTAAAGTCTTTATAATCGCTCCAGTTAGGGGTAATAACTAGTTAATTATTATTTCCCTCTTTCTTTCTTTTTATTTCCATCTCTTTAAAGTTTAACTTTATGATGTTGAATCTGTAGCTTCCATTAGAACCCATTCATTTCCATGTTTGAAGGCATTGTTAACTTTTTCCCCAGATGTGGATAATAATGTGTGTGAGTGTGTGTGTGTGTGTGTGTGTGTGCTTGTGTCAGTGTGAGTGTGGGAGGACTGGAAAATAACAAACAGTAAAAACCAGACTACTGTGAGCAGCCATGATCATCCTAACATCTCCCATTTTTCACAGATGAACCCAGGAAAGCGCCTCCTTTGTCGCTGCCAGCTCAGTTTGCATAATGACCCTTTTTCATGTAGGGGACGGGTGAATGGTGTCCTGCATGGGTCACTAACTTCCTCCATCTATACTATTATGTATTAACTGACTGTATGTTTGTCGCATGGCTGCCATTTTGTGCCAAATTAGTCTTGTTGAAGCGTCCAGCCGAGGTTAAAGATGAAACCTGCCATCATGTCTGCATATGTTCATGTTTCCCTAAACATTAATAGAATCCTTTTCACTGGATGATGTGAAGCTTGAAGTTCGCTGATGCAGATCGTCGTGACAACAACTTCCCATTTTGTCAACAAGTTGATACGCTGGGTTATTAACAAGGTGTTTCCTGTGAGAAACCAGCAAAAGTCCAAACCAAATCCAAACAAGATTGCGCTGATGTGGGTTGTTTACAGGGAAAGAAAATATCGTATAATCCCTTCATTTGAGGGATCGATTGGATCGGCGGGCCGATTTAGCGGCTGATAGTCAGATTTGAAGCCGATCTTTTCCAAAGACCTTATCTACCTGCAAAGGTCAGAAAATCAATGATTTATAACTGAAAGCGGTTATTTCAGAAGTTTTTATTGTTTCAAAGGTACTGATTAATGCATTTCAGTTAGATAGGATATTTCAGAGGTTTAACTAGTTTCGGTTATTTAAAAAAAAAAATGATGTTGATGAAAATTGGAATCAGCATTTCTGGCCTTTTAAAGATCAGGAATCGTTGATCGTCCAGAAACCGGGAATCGGTGCGCTCCTATTTATTTCCTGTTAGGTTCTAATCTACAACAAACTATTGAAGCTGGAACTCGTTTCCCCTTGTTTTTACGTTATTGTCATTAAAAAAATGATTTTTTTTATAGGTAATAAACCAATAGAAAAAGTTAGATCAAGGTTTTTCTCAATAAATGATGCTTTAATCAACATTGATAAATCCTAAAATGACAAGCTAGATGGGAATAGACTTTACATGCATCCAGAAACCTTTAATCCTGCAACACGAGTCTTTTCAGCTCTGGGTCTCATGCAGTCTGGAAAAGTAGTTATGTTTTTATGTAGGGAGGGGGACAGAGCAGGGTTTTATTTCTAGCCTATAGAAATGGGAGTCCTTCAGAAGTCTCTGTGGTACTTGATCTGCATACCATTCCTGATTAAAGAGTAAGTGCTATGCATATGCTTAAAGAGCAGTAAATTATTAAACTAATTCTTCCCTGATCGTGTTCACATGTGGTGTTTATTTTATTGGACAGAGGCTGATATTTTCTCCTAGCGGAGGTTTCAGCTATAATGTGCTGCTCCTATAGGAGGTTAAACATGAGAAGGTTGTTTGTTTGTCCAATAAGAATCGTTTTGACTAAGTTATGAGACATCATAGTTTTTGATCATTATTCATTTGTTTGTCTGAAAATTGAACCGACTGAAAAGTGGGGCGGATATTTTCTTTTTTTGTTGGAAAGCGCGCAGCTACACCAGAGGATTTTCCTTTATTATTTTTTTTGTTTAATTTTTTATTTGTTGCATTAAAATCTAATCTGAACAGACAGAGGGGCCTCTAACACACTTAAAAAATGCCTTTCTTTGGTTCTGGTGTTTAAAAAACAACAACAAATAAAGCTAGCCTCTGGTTTGGATCAGTTATTTCTTTATGTCTCAAGTTTAAGTAGGAAAAAAACTGCCGCTGGAAGAGGTTTGTGTACGCCATTAAAAACAGTTTGTGTTTCTTTATTTTTTTGTCGTGGAACGCTTCTTAACCCAAAAATAACGGCTGACTTATTGTATCATTGATGGTCGATCTGAATCCCAAAAGTTTCAAGTCATGATAAAAAGGCGACGTCAGATGCTGGTTGGTTTTTATTAGGTAGGGGGATTCACAACATGTTTTAATAACTATATCTTAAATGTCAAAGATAACATGATTATCTTTGGTTTATTTTAGTATATGAGCTCTATTTCCCTTTTATCACTACTACCAACTCAATTTACTAATGGTCCGTTTGTTGTTTTTGACTTGATCCATAACTATTTTTAGTTCCTACCTGCTTGTGGTTTCAACCGTGGAAAGGCAACATCAGAGCATCGCTGCTCACTGATTGGTTATGTAGCGGTGTCTATATTTAAATCTTATTTAAATAGCTTATGTCTTCAACTTTTACCTATTTTTACACTGGGCTTATTATATATAAAAGCATTATCATAGCAAGGAAGCAGTGGGTAGCATTAGCTTACTTTCACATGTGCTGTAGCTTGTATTGTTCCATTTGATACCACATGGCTTTCCTGTATCTGCTGGTCTTAACCAGTGTGCTTCCTCTAGCTGCCCACAGGCTTCTCCCCGCTTCTCCCCGGCCATAAACCGAGTAGCAGGTTCCCCGTTGTTGGGTTTTGTCACCACAGATTATGTTGCTTTAGTTTTTTTGTGAGTGTGTGGTTACCTTGCTGTCAACAATACCACCCATATTAAGATAATACTCCAAATGAGATGGAAAAAGAAAACAAAACTAGTTTTATAGACCAGGCCCAACATTAATCAAGTAGTACTGATTGAAATGTATGTTGCAAGTAATTTGACTCCTAAAATCTAAATGTTACAGAAAAGTTTTCCCATGTCATGATTTTTTTGCTAAACCTTAAAGCGTTGATGAAGAGAGAGCTGGGTGAAAAGGCAAAGCTCTTGATTTACAGGTTCTTCTATGTTGCTACCATCACCTCTGCCATGAAATCTAGATTCTGACCGAAAGATTAAGATCCCGGATACAATTGGCTGAAATGACGTTCCTCTGCAGGGTTGTAGGACAGTCCCTTAGAGATAGGGTGGGAAGCTCGGCCATTCGGGAGAGGCTCGGAATCGAGCCGCTTGTCTTCCACATCGAGAGGAGTCAGCTAGGTGGCTTAGACATCTTTTTTATCCCTGGAGGTGTTCCAGGCACATCCCACCATAAGTAGGCCCTTGGCATGACCAAGGACCTCAGGCTTCTCCCAGTAGTGCTGGAGGAGGTGTCTGGGTGGAGGGAAGTCTGGGAGTCTCTCCTGAGACTCCTGTGACCCAGTCGCGGATGAAGCAGAAGACATGACTAGTATGCATACCTTTAAACTAATTAGCATGTAACAGTTGGTGTTTCTGAGGCAACTTCCCTTACAGACTCCACTTTTCTGAAGATATTTAAAGTCGTAGGGAAGGGGCCATTCCAACCGTTACATTTCCAAATTCTCCCGAGTGTTGCACGACTTTACACAAGTGAATAAAGTGAATGTGATTGGTCGTTTATCAAGAGGGCGGGGTTTTTGTGGCGTAACGTTAGCAAGTAAGTTTGGTAGTGGACTGTGTCTTGGAAGCATCTTGCTAACCAGTTAGCAACTTAGTGCTAGCAGGTTCCCAATGGGAAATTTCATTGGGACTAAGTAGCACTAAATTGGTGACTTAGAAACGACGCTGTCAAGGAACGCTATGGACAGCAGAAACATACAAGAGGAGGAGAGTTTAGTGTCGGAGGTCGTGGATGAGTCTCCTCCGTCATCCATTTTTTATTTAGAGGAGGAAAGCGGGGACGAAGATGTTGTGGAAGAGGACGCCAGGGCGGCAGAAGCTTGGTTTGGTGTAGAAGGCTTCCAGCCGTACATGTTTGAGCCCTTGCCTCGCAACGCTGCCAGTTCTGTTAGCTCTACGCCTGCCGAAGACACAGACGTCCGTCCCCGTGAACACTGGGACGCAACTCAATGGGAAAGGAAAGGATTCTGATTTCAACCGTTGCGTATATTAGCTGCGACACATGAATCAAGATGCTATGACCGAAAAAATTAGATTTACAGATGACCGTTGATATATGATTGGCCGAATTTAGATTTTCAGGCTGACGTAGAACTAACTGGCCTGCAGAAGATAACGGAAAAACACAGATTTTAAGAAAGGATTTTTTTTTTAAATAGAAATTTTCAAAATTTTGGGACAATATCATCTTATAAAGATAACATTTACATACATTTTTAAGCCAGAATGATTTGACATTCAAATATGACTTCCCTACGACTTTAGGCAGTGTTAAGGGTATGCCGCCTTACACCGACAGACTGAGAGCCATAGCAGCCTATATAGTCTAGCCTTCAGCTTATTTACAGTCGTAAAGGTTGAAAAAACCTTTATGAAACTCCATGTTTGGTACATCATAAACCGAGGAAAAGGCAAAATTTTTTGTCAATAAAAAGACAACAAAACATGGCGGGGTAGGGATGTCCCGTCACAACTTTTGCATTTCTGATACAATGGCTATGTTACACATTTTAGAAATCAGCAATGCTGATATTGAGCTGATACACCATCAGCATGAATCATACAGACTTGTATTACTTATTGTGTAGTGTTACAAGTTTAAAAGGTTTTATCAAGTGATATTACTCAAGCAGAGAGCAATGGTCAACATCAAGAGGTATGAGAAAGAATTTACCTATTGGACGAGATAAATTTAAGACAGAAGCGTTGTGTTTTTATCAGCATGCCAATATAAGTGTTGTGAGATTGGTTTCTGTTCTATGTCTACAGTATTGGTAGTTTGGCTTCCTGACCACTGGGGGAGCTCTAGGAAACTAGAGTGACATAAGGAATGACACGAGTTGTATGTTGTTACTGGATGTTCCTGAAAATAAAGGGAAGTGCCTCATATCATGACAATAAAAGAGGTGCAGGCTGATATAATCCAATATTAGTTTTTTTTTTTTCCTAGACCAATATCTATATTGGATTGGGACATTCCCTCTCGAGGGTTGGCTCCCTGTGCAGATATAAAATTAGTCAATAGACCAAGATTGGCTACTGAGAGTTTATTCAAGGACTCTACTACTGTTCTTTACCTTCACATCCTTCATCTTAAATCGACCTTGATTCTAAAAAGATATTGCAGAATAAGATAAAAAGAATCCACTAAAGCAAGTCAATCCAGCGTTTGTGCTGCAACTACAAAGTTTAGGTTTTGAAGTTCATTAGTATAGATTCCAAAATTTCTTTTAATCTACTTTTTGAGTGTTGTACCCCATGTAGAAGGCTTTCATTTGTGTATGTCCAACCAACACTTCAAACAGATGAAAAAAATTGATTAAAACAAACAAGTTTGAAAGCATTACTTTAGAAAAAGGACAATTTATTTCCATACAGGCTTGACCTGGGGCAAGAATATTAATGCAGGCTCTTTATCAGCACTGTGAAAGGATACTCTATACATCAGAGCTATGCATTACAACTCCTGCATGCTCGTGCAATTTAATCTTTCCTCGCTACTTCTGGTGCACAAATGCAGCACTTTGTTAGAGGCAGATCTGCATGAGGCAATGTCTAAAGCAGTTTTAGACCCTTGTTTATGCTGTATCTCAGTTTGAAATCATCATCTCGCCATGCAGAGCTCATTTATTCAGGCATTTTATCTGGAGATGTATAAAATGACTTCCAGCAGAGAGAGCTAGCATATTTTCCAAATATCTCCACTGATTTGGTGTTGCTCCTTAAGTGAGCCCATATTTCTTCACCTAGCCTGGCTTAGTACACTAGATTCCTTTTGATGTTGTTGAATGTATTTTTGGTAAAGACGGCAAAGCAATGGTCAATCTCTCCTAATTATAGGCTTCTGTTCTAGTTTCTGGGGATTAACCTGGAGTTTGGGCTTCATACGGTTGCCAAGGAGACCGAGGTGATCAAAAAGTTGAGTTAAAATGCACATGGGGCAGGACAAAAAGAAATCCACCGTCTCTGACCTTGTGCTTTCTGCGAGGCAGAGTCGGTGTCCTTTTGGAAGGACGGAGCAAAGCTGATATGTGTGTGAATGTGGTGCTGTGAGCACGCTTTGACATTGCCATTGATCCAGCTTATCCAAGTTGCTCAGTGATGCAGGTTGTGCGTTGACAAGGATTTCATTCAACTGTTGTTGACATATAAACACAGATCTCTTTGTCCAAGTTGGCATGCATGGATAAAAAAAAGTTTAATTTGTATTCCTTTAAATCTGATAAATGATTTACCTTTTATCTGAGCTCTGCAATAATCAACAATAAGCTAATATCTAGTAAGAGTAGTAATGATGGTTAGTTCATAAATTGTTGTCAATCTCTGTAGACTGGTCAGCCCGGAGTGCGTACCACAGCCATATACTAATCCTCTCCAAACGTTGCGTCTCATAACCCAACCTATTTCCCCAGTGCGCCCAGTAAAGGTGCTAGCCAAAAGAGGCACCTGTGCTATCTTTTTAACCACAGTCGGTCCTACAAGGTTTTTATAGAAAGCCCATGGTGGCATACTGAAGATACTTGCAATGAACTATAATAGTTGCAAGCTTGAATAAAAGGTACAAAAAAATGAACACTTGAACTAAACATTATCAGATCACAGGTTCTGCCAAACAGAAAAACATTTAAACTGAGATAATTTTGTCCCCTATTTATTATTATTATTTATTTATTTGCTCTTACCTAGAAAGAACCGTGTACCTTCATAAAATGTCACCCTGGTATTAAATAAATCTGTTATCACTATAAGCTGAGTTACTTTTCATGATAAGTATTCAAATGAATAACGGAAATTAAACGTCACAAAACCCATGTTTACATGCACATAGTTTTACAAATGTGCCGGGACCAAAAAAAATCAAATAATCAGATTGTACCATTTATATTGACATAAGTAATTGAAATAAAACGGCAGATCGGACTAAGAATGTGTGATGTAAACATACCAAATGAAATCTACTGCTGCCATCTACCCACTTGGAGTGGAAATGCAGGATACTGACTTGGATTGCAGAATAACTTCTTAAGTGTTTACATGCTTGCCGATCAGATCGTCAATCAGCATAAACCCGCCCCTCTCTGTCAGATTATAACTTCATTCTGATGCTGAATCCAATCTGAATATTGAGACTGACATGTCTACATGACACATTTCTAATCTGATCGGCCGTTTGTTTGGATTACTTAAAGGTTTTATGGAGGAGTTTCGTGAATGTTTTAAAAGACGTGCATTAACATAAATGCACATTCACAACCATGTACCTGCTCTGGAGATTACCGTATTTTCACGACCATAAGGCGCACCGTACTAAAAGGCGCACTCTCAGTTATGTGTCACATTTCTGTATTTAACACACACATAAGGCGCACCGGACTATAGGGCGCGTTTTTTATATACAGGCACAAGTCCTCTACTACCTTTAAATACCTCTACTGCGTATTTAAAAATACAGCGGGGGCAAAACTGAGTATGACTGTGCTTTATTCATGTATTTATTACAAAGTATTAATCAAACCTGGGAGCTGGCCATGAGACAGACACATCGCAGATGACACAGCGCTGTGATCACTCCTAAATTAACTTAAAATCCTGAAACCTGCCGACGGAATATGTTCGCTTTTATTGCCGGTATCCTGGTGCCTGCAGTTTAAATTATTTAGATGAAAAACACCTGCCAGCAGCCGCGGTGAAGAGGAGGAGACCCGCCCAGAGGCTGCTGTTGAATTAAGTTTTCAGGTAGAAAAATAGAGCGGGAGCAAAACTGAGTATGATTGTGCTTTATTCATGTATTTATTACAAAGTATTAATCAAACCCATCAAAGTCATCATCCTTTGTTTCTGAATTAAACAGCTGCGCTAAATCAGACATGCCAGTTTCCCCTTCTTCGCTGTCAGTCACTTTCCGTGCAGCGCGGCTCCTCAGGAATAATGCCAGCTTTTGCGAAAGCTCGAACAACAGAGCCAGCAGACACGTTAGTCCAAGCATCTACAATCCATCCGCAAACGGTGGCGTAACTCGCCCGGCGCTGCCTTCCACTTATCCTGAAACTGTGGTCTCCGTCTGTCATCCATCGCTCCCACGCCGCTCGCAGCCTTACTTTGAACGGCCGCTTCACACCGATGTCGAGCGGTTGAAGTTCCTTTGTCAGACCTCCCGGGATAACGGCGAGCACAGCGTTCATTTGATTCACGTTTTTTTTCACATCGGCTGTGAGATGGGCACGCAGCGATGGTGATGCGTGGAAAAAAGCACCTGGTCTCCTCACATACACCTGCCTCAGCCACGATTTCATCATCTCCTCATCCATCCAGCCTTTTTCATTGGCGTTAATATCATATGTCATCAGAGCGCTGTGTCTGTCTCGCTGTCTGCTCCCAGATCAGCTTCTCTGATTGGTTGATGCGGCGCGTCCAGCAGCAAAACTTCAATTTTTCCATCTCGAGCAGCAGCAGCGCGTTGGCGGTGCGTCAGATGCTTAAACGCTTCCCAACGTGCTGCACCTGCTGATCAAAACGCGCTGCGGGACCTTTTGCTGCACCTATACGCGCGTCAACCGTTGACTTTGCATGTAAACTCGCTGCTTCTGCTGCACCTGCTGGGTCCGGTTCACACCGATGTCGAGCGGTTGAACAGCGAGCACAGCGTTAATTTGTTTCCCCATGTTTTTCACATCAGCTGTGAGATGGGCACGCATGGAGTTACATATTAACAGCGATGGTGATGAGTGGAAAAAAAACACCTGGTCTCCTTACATTCAGCCACTCTTTCATCATCTCCTCAATGAGGTGGTCTCAAAAGTCACAGTTACAACACACATAGGGCGCACCGCACCAAAGGGCGCACCGCACATTTTGAGGGGAAAAAAAGACGTTTAAGTGCGCCTTATAGTCGTGAAAATACGGTATATTATTTATAGCAAACTCAGTTAACTGACAGATGATCACTGCTCTTTGATCCCAGTGGTCATGTAACTTCTTCACTGTGCGGTGCCGGCACCATCTTTGTTATTAGTCGCCGCTGTCGGGTAGCGACAGCCAATGGCGTCAGCGGGCCGCTGTGACAGCAAATCCCATAATCCTTTGTGAAGAGAGCTCTCTGCGCAAAGCATTCTGGGATAGATCTGCCTCTTCTGAGGCCTTTCTTTTCTTCTCATACACTTTGTAGACACTTTTTCTCTTACGAAACTCGACCATTTTCAAAGAACCGCTGGTAGAAAGATGAGCTTCATTGACTGTCTGAAAGCGTAGCTAACCACAGATATACGCCTGAAAGAGCGCATGACCAGATAGAGATAGCTAACAAGACGAGCACATAGGACGGCCTTACGCAAACATACCACCAGAATGATTGACAGTTATGAGGACCACTTGTTTAGATGATCCACCAGGAAATAAAACATCGTCCTGTAAACATAGCTAACCCTGTCTTTAATCCAGAACAGATTTAAATTGAATTGCGTGATATTTCTGAGGATTTTATATTACACTTTATGACTTTTGATTATGGCTTTAAAGAAGTATTCCAAATTAGGGTAAGAGTAGATTATCACCTAAAGGCGGGCATGCACTGTGCAAATTTTTTCTCTTTTTGGGCCGATTCTCCAGTTGTTGGAGAATTTTTTGGATTAGGCCGAGTTTCAGCTTCATTGTGCGTCCTGCGCAGTGTAGTATACAGGGGGGGTAACAAGGGGCGATTAGCCTCGCACAAACACCTCCCGATGAATGAAGTTTCCCTTTTATGCACAGAAAGGGAGGTAGAAAATGCTACAACGGGGGTGAAGGGACAGAAACGGTATGGATTTACACCTACTACGTTATAAATGAAAATAAAACCAACTTCTGTCACAGATTGAATACTTTTGGATATTTCTAACACATATGTCCAGTTTAGCAGAAACATGGAGAAAAGCTGCTTATCCTTTTGGTTCAACCACCGAGGCTCACATCAGGAGACAAGATGTCTGTGAAATATGAGTAAAGATTAAAGAACATGTCCTGCTTTTAGTGCAGTCTTGCCCGCCCCATTTTTCTTTCTGCATTTGAGTCGCATTAAGTTTCCTAACGTCAGGTGATGATGTCACAATGCAGCTGTTGAATGCTCTGCAAATAGTCAGTTTACTTTTCTTCATTTTGTTGCCTTCTTCTTTGGCAATGAATGTATGAAAATCCTTCTAATCCTAATTTACAAACCATAGAAATTATTTTCACAGATATATATATATATATATATATATATATATATATATATATATATATATATATATATATATATATATATATATATATATATATATATATTTAATGTTTGTTTCTACTAAGACTGAGAAAACTGCATGTCTTACATAACGGCACACAGAATAATAGTGACTATAGCTGACTGCAGCCGATGGTCTCCTCCTACCTGGACGGTATGTTCTAGAGGTTCAAAGATGCTCTATGTTCAGATTGCTCCCTTTAAAGATATTAAAGGAAAGTTTAGTGGAAGGAAAATGTGTGGAACAATGCTTTGAATGTGTAATTCCATCTAACATGATCTTAAATTGCCTTTGGGCTAATTTGATCAGATGTACCTGTAAGCCAAGTGAAGCTGCTGATCTTCTCTCTGGCAGCTGCACTATCAGAGCTTTTTCCAACCTGTCTAACCATGAGCTTACTGTCAGTTAGGCAGGATCTTGTTTTGTGTTGCAGCGAACTGTGAAACTGTGCCAGAGCAGAAACATTATCAGATGTGGGTCACTGAAGAACACATGCAAAGTTTTCAGCCTGTGAGTTCAGCAAACAGTCCCTGCTCTTGTGGAAGCTCATTGGTAGAATTCCCTGATGGTTTATGATGCTGCAAATGTGAAAGAAATAGGCTTTGTATTTTCTGCAGTTTACTTGCATTTTTTAATGGTTGCCATGGCGAAAACACTCGTAAATTAATTTCATTATATGTTTTGGTTTTACCATAGATTGATGTGATCTAGTCCTTTAAAGAGCTTGAGATGCTTTATTACTACAGTGAGACCCAGATTGTACAAAACTCTGATCCATTGACAGCAGCCTTTGCGGTGATTCCCCAGGGCCGAGGAAACGCCAAATCATTGCTGTCAGCTTGCTGTCTGGTCACACAGTGATTGCTCTGTGGAATAAAGCTCTATATATGGTAAACAAAATGGACGGCTCATTGAGGACAGTTAGAAATGTTCCTGCCATGATTGTCATTTTGTTTCTTTCCTACATTTTTGTTTTAGAAACGTCGTCATTAAAAACAATTGTAATTTATAGTTGAGATTTAGCGTGTGCCAAAAAGTCATTTCCTGCACACAGACAGACGTGTTTCACTATTACTTTACTTCTTTATAGAATCCATCCTGGTTTTTTAATGTAATGATCTATTTTTGCACATCGTTAAATGACATTGGAAACATGACCGCTGTACATATATCTGCCATGCACCGATGCTAAAAGAAACACTGCACTGATGTCAGCCTCCTGAGCAGCAGCAAGGAACGAAACCAAAACAAAATGAACCCTCGAACCTCAAACAGCCACCGGTTGTCGTGATGCTAAAGTCAGACAGTTTCCAAGGCTAATTTATATGTTAACCATTTTTCCCTTTTTTCTTTAAATTCAGCTTTTTTTCAATCTTAAAATCAAAGTCATTCTTTCCATAGTGAATATTTCCATCAATGTCCATCCGCTGAGTTTGGACAATTGCTTTCCTCCCAGCTGACAGTAATATCTTAACCAAATATTGATGATTTTATTTTCACATTAGACATAAGGCCCAGATACATGGTGGTAAAAGTAAATGACAGAATACAACAGAACTTTGCACAGCGTGAGGTGGATAGAAGACCAGAAAGGTTTAATCTCAAAGCATTTCCAGAAAACACGTGCATGGTTGGCGTCAGCTGTGCCACATTGCCTCCATCACATTCGTTGGGTTGTTTAGTTTTAATAGATGGCGTGATAAAGGATTCCCTCCATTTTATTGATTTTGTAGAAGTCTGAGAAATCTCACAGATGGGAAACTTTAGTTTTTATGCTTTAAATCTGACTGAGAATCCTAAACATTATAAAGTATTTCTTTTTGAAGTGAAAGGAGTCGGAAACGTTGAGTTTCTTATCTTTTAAAGTTGACGATTCATTAAACTAAGTTTCCAGACATCTTCTGATCTCTTCTTTATTCTGACATGACCCACACAGGATTCATTTTAACAGCTTTATCAACATGCAGTTATATTAACTCAGATTTCCCACATAAAAAAGGAAGTTTAAACTTTTCTGTAAGACAGCAGCACTGTGGAAACAGACAGAGCTTTGCTGAAGAAGCTGCTAAACCAAACAGGGGAGTTTCCTTTTAATATAATTTGAATGCAGCCTTGGGTTGGTTTGGATTTGCAGCTCTGGCTCCTGTTCCCCCTTTTCACACTTTCTGAGGAGCTTCAGAGAGACGAGCGTGTTTTACACACTGTAAGCGAATATACACACATGCACAGATGGCAGCTGCTGGGCGAAGCCTCTGAGTAGTAATTACAGAGCATGAGGCGCATTACTTAACTCTTAGCGCTGCAGACTGCAGCCTGTCTGTATTGTTTCTGCCGCTGCAAAGTAGGGATTGATTTTTTTTATTTTGAGCAGGCCTCTTTAGGTCATGGGAAACCAGGTCTACAGATTGTCAGGATGACATAACTTTGCATCCTTTTTTGTTGTAGAATGAAATCAGTTTAGTCTAAAAGTGTGAGGGTCCCTGTATATTGTCACATATTCGTTACTATTAAAAAAGAGTTGCAAGAAAGGATATTGTTGAAGTATTTTGAACTGTTTGGGAACAACTGATCAAGTTGCAGATTATTTGATGTCAGTCTGAAATGTGCTGCCAATTAGTTATTCATTTTAGTTTTTTAAAGTTAGTTTTCCTTTTTTCTTTCGTCGTTTACATGGTAATCGTTAGAAAAGTCTCAATCTAAGCAAACATTTATTAATGAATCAAACAAAGCCTTTATCAATGGATCCCAAACGGATGGAGCAGCAACCCAATGTGTTTCCAATGATCTCAAGGCATTGCTCCTGAATCGCAAACACGTATCAGCAGATGTCAGTATAAAAAGAAACGCTGATATCAGCCGCCTGATGTCGCGGTCTACCTCTAAAGCAGACATGTCTGAAGTCGGACGCCGTCCTAAAGGTTTCCGGTGTTTCTGAGCTTCAGTTCGACTGATTCTGATCATTACGATTCAGCAGAAAGCTGTTAATCAGATGTTAATGGGAATCAGCTGTTTCTAAGCACAGGGGCCCTCAAGGGCCAACATGCCTGCTGCAAAGGCTACCTTGCTCAGAAAACTTTGTGATAGTTGCTGAAGTCGCTTGTTGTCAGTTGATCTTTTGATTGATGTGGCAACCTTGTGCCCAAACCCACCAAGACTTAGAGGAAATAATCAATCATCAAATCCCTCTCTCTGTTTTGAAGGTTATTCCACGTTCGATGTTCTCTCTACATCCAAGTGGCGACTTCAGGGTTAAATGACTCGTTGCTTAAGCAACCAGAATATTTTCAGTCAGAATAACTTGGTATGAAGCAATGATCAGTATCAGTGGCGGCCGGCCCATAGGGGGCGCTGGGGCACCGCCCCCCCTCATAAGAAGAGAGAAACGTAAAATATATTTTTAGAAATTAACTCATAAATGTCAGTTTTACTCTCTAGACTGTGTACCTACAGTTGTGGTCAAAAGTGTACCTACACTTGTAAAAAATCATAATGTTATGGCTGTCTTGAGTCTTCAATAAGTTCTACAACTCTTATTTTTCTGTGATAGAGTGATCGGAACACATACATGTTTGTCACAAAAAACAGTAATAAAATTTGGTTCTTTCATAAATCTATTATGGGTCTGCTGAAAATGTCACCAAATCTGCTGGGTCAAAAATATACATACAGCAACAAAATGTGTCAACTTTGGTGATGTAGCGAGTTGTGTCAATCAAATTAGCTTCATGTCATGGCCTCTTCACTTCTTCTAAGTGATTCTGATTGACTACAGCTTTTGACTTCTCATGAGCCCATTTAAATAGGGCTCATTTGACCCAGTGATTAGACTCAGCTACAAAAGCTACAATGGGAAAGTCAAAGGAACTCAGTGTGGATCTGAAAAAAGCGAATTATTGACTTGAACAAGTCAGGGAAGTCACTTGGAGCCATTTCAAAGCAGCTACAGGTCCCAAGAGCAACTGTGCAGACAATTATACGCAAGTATAAAGTGCATGGAACAGTTGTGTCACTGCTACGATCAGGAAGAAAACGCAAGCTATCACATGCTGCCGAGAGGAGATTGGTCAGGATGGTCAAGAGTCAACCAAGAATCACCAAGAACCAGGTCTGCAAGGATTTGGAAGCTGATGGAACACAGGTGTCAGTCTCCACAGTCAAGCGTGTTTTACATCGGCATGGACTGAGAGGCTGCCGTGCAAGAAAGAAGCCCTTGCTCCAGAAAAGGCACCTTAAGACTCGGCTGAAGTTTGCTGCTGATCACATGGACAAAGATAAAACCTTCTGGAGGAAAGTTCTCTGGTCAGACGAAACAAAAATTGAGCTGTTTGGCCACAACACCCAGCAATATGTTTGGAGGAGAAAAGGTGAGGCCTTTAATCCCAGGACCACCATGCCTACTGTCAAGCATGGTGGTGGTAGTATTATGCTCTGGGGATGTTTTGCTGCCAGTGGAACTGGTTCTTTGCAGAAAGTAAATGGGATAATGAAGAAGGAGGATTACCTCCAAATTCTGCAGGAAAACTTAAAACCATCAGCCCGAAGGTTGGGTCTTGGGCGCAGTTGGGTGTTCCAACAAGACAATGACCCAAAACACACATCAAAAGTGGTAAAGGAATGGCTAAACCAGGCTAGAATTAAGGTTTTAGAATGGCCTTCCCAAAGTCCTGACTTAAACCCCATTGAGAACATGTGGACAGTGCTAAAGA